>NC_029776.3:9150258-9165753 GCF_000817695.3 Arachis duranensis
AAAATTATTGTGTGTATATAAAAAATTAACCACAATATATTTATATATAAATATATATTGTTTAATTTATTTTTAATATATATTTATATTTTAATATATTTTTTGATTGATTTAGGAGCTGTTTTTTTTTGTTTTTTTACACTAGTATAATTGATCCATAAAATCCAACCCCATGAGATAAATTTTGTCTCTATCAAAACTAATAAATTAGTCTTCAATTATAAAATAAACAATAAATTAATCACTTGCCTCTTTATACTCTAAACAATTATTTTTAAATTTAAAGGCTAACTTTTGTTTTCAAAAATAATGGAGAGTTGAGATCAGACTACTTGATCTCCTATGTTGTTGTTGTATGTTAGGAATTAATTTCTTTGTACTTTCTTAAAAAATATATTAGATAATAATATTTTTTAACATTAATTTTAAATTAATTTTAAATTAATATGTTAGCAATTAACATTTTCTCTTTTCAACCATTCTTAAAAAGTTGTTTACACTTTACACTCTTTAATTAACGATCATCACTTAATCTATAAAATACTCTCTTTATCATTTCTCTTACCTTCTTTTTATATCAGTTCAGATATCACAATGAAAATATTATATTGAATAGCTGAAAAAATATTTTTTTAAATAAATAAAATATATATTTTATTTACCAAATTAATTATTTTATAGCGTTTTTGTCGAAAAGTATCGTATCTCTTATTTCGTTTACAGTATAAACGAAATAATACTATAAACAAGATAAGACATAAAATAAAATATGTGTATATTTTATTTACAGTGTAAACGAGATATGTGAATAATTATAATGTTTACAATGTAAATGAGATATATAACGACAAATAATTTTCAGTAGTTATAAAATAATGTGTAATTCTTTGTATTCTTCACAAATATTTCAATACTTTTTTTTCGAAAATAAGCCAAAATGTCTAGTAGTATTAGATATTTGGTTGTAATGGGGTGATAATTAAGTGTGAGAATCTCATTCTATTGCGTACCCGGCAAGTAAGTTCTTTGTCCGAACTGAAGAGTCTGATTTTTAGTAGTGTCGGTGGTAGCGGGAGAAAACAGATCGAAAGTGTGGGGTATAGGTTGCTAGCACCGATAGGAAATCGAATTTTTTTGTTTCGTCTGTTTTGGCTCCATGGCGACGAGTATGTGCGCTTGATGTTTGACATCCATGGAAGAATCATTACGAAACAAGTGATGGAATTTTGTGCAGAGGTTTGTGATGTCTCTGGGCAGTCGAACTTTGTGTAGGATGACCTACCTCTCGCACCACCACCGCTACACGCTGCTTGTCCAGTGAAAGACATGGACGTTGACGATAAGGATTCAGACGAGGAGTTCAGTCGTCCGCATCGTGATTATCGATGTACGCCATAATCTTGAAATAATTCAAAAATTTGATTAGAAAAGGGTAAAGGTGAGAGAAAAGTTGAACAAATGGATGTCACAAGCTAAGCTGCTGTGGACAAAATGCATATATATAGACCTTCTTCAATCTTATCTCATTTACAGTGTAAATGAAATAATACTATATGTATCTCGTTTATACTATAAATAAAGTAAGAGAGTTACACACTATGTATACAAACGTGATACAGTCACATTGTTTCATGCCTTATCTTATTTACAGTATAAATAAGATATATGTAGTATTATTTTATTTACACTATAAAAAAAATAAAAATATGATATATTTTTATCAAAAGATTACAAATTATTTATTTTAATAAATAAAATATTTATTTAAAAAAATTCTAAAACACTCTCTAAGAATAAGTTTATAATTTATAATTTTTACCGGAGATTTGAAAATACACCCTACTTTTTCTCTATTTATTTTGCGGTGCTCATCTACCTCGACTTTTGGCGTAAATTACTATTTCCATTCTATCTATAAAAATTTAATATATTAATAAAAAAATTTATATTCATAAAAGATAGTTATGATGGATAGAATTATTTATATTTTAAAAAATATCAAAATTAAAAAATGACTTCTCTTAAATTCAATATCTAATTCTTATTTGCTAACTCTTCACTATCGTTTCACTCCATTAGAAGCCACTATTTGACTATTGTCCAACCCCGCACCTCGCAATCTCACCATCATCACTACAATCTCATTCACTATAAAAAAATATTGAATATTGTTAGATTTAATGTTATATATTAGCGACAAATTTATCAATAAATTTGATAATAAATTTATTAAGTCAAATTATTACTAGTAGATTACTTTTTTGACAATAAATTTATTAGTAATAATTAAAAGAAAAAGAAAAATAGGCACGAATACTGTCAAATTTACCAACATATTTATCTGTCGATGAGTCCAATTAGTGAAACACTGTGTTTTAGTAACGTACAATGCGTCACTGTCGCATTTATTCAATGATAAACATGTCCTAAATTCAAAACGTGCATCCTCTTCCTCATTTTGAAACACACAACCTCTCACTCTCCCCCCAAACCTCTTCCACTGGCCCTGGCCTCCACCAACAGCATCCCAAAACTGAGTGGACACGACCAAAACTCCTTGTGTCGTGTGAATCACTATGTTGTCATCCTTCCTCTCTTTATTATCCTATTACTTTTTTACAATTTTAATTGAAAGAAATCATAAATGCAGTCCTGTCGGCCAGTCACCATGTCGCTGCTCCTCTCCCTTGCTCGACGTCGACGCCAACAGATCCGAGAGGGTGGATGTCGCGCGCTGCTCGCCATTTTTGCTGCTCCTCCTTGCTCAGTCGTCGGTCGTTGCTGCTCCTAGCCTGCCGTTTCTTCTCCTCACCGTTTTTGTTATTTTTGTTGTTGAATTTGTTTGACTTTTGGATTTTATTAATTACATTGATTTCTGATTATGATTCTCGCCGTTTGTTGATTTTGTTAATTTCTGCTGATTATGTTTCTAATTTCATTCTATTTCTGGTTGCTCTGCTTTTGGTTCTAGTTCGGCTTCTGGTTGCTTGTGTTTCTGGTTCTGGTTGCTTGTGCTTCTGGTTCTGATTTTACTTCTAATTCAATTTTATTCTGCTCCTACTTCTGGTTGTTTGTGCTTTGGTTTTGGTTTTGATTCTAATTTCATTGTTTCTGTTTCTACTTTTGGTTATTTTTTTTTGAATGTTTATTACATTGTTGGATTGTTGTTGTTATTGATGC
Organism: Arachis duranensis; assembly: GCF_000817695.3. Classification (NCBI taxonomy): domain Eukaryota; kingdom Viridiplantae; phylum Streptophyta; class Magnoliopsida; order Fabales; family Fabaceae; genus Arachis; species Arachis duranensis. The sequence continues at coordinate 9,153,439 of NC_029776.3, forward strand.
TTCGATGAAGATGATGGTGGTGGTGGGTTCTAGTTCAGCTTCAGCTTCAGCTCTATTCTGGGTGATTTTGGGAAGAAGGGGGAAGGGTATTTTTGTTTGAAAAATAATTTTAAAACTAAGTTAAACCTTTGGGACTATTTTATAGTGGAAAAAAGTCGAGGACGAAATAAATTTTCAGCCCCTACCTAAGGGACCAAAATCATACTTAACCCTATTATATATTATAAGCTTTAGAACTGTCGTGGCATTTTGTTATTCTTTACTTTACGGCTAGAGGTAAGACTTAGGGTAACGGGGTGTCACAGGTAGGGTGTAGGGGTGTGCATGGTCCAGTCCAACCCGAAGATCCGGCTCAAACCCAAATACTTTAGGGGCTAATTTGGTGCGATTTCATTGGATTTAAGGTTGGGTAAGGGTCTCAAAAATAGATTGGATTTAGGTCAAGGCAAACCCAACTTCACTCGGCCTATATGTACTCCAAGGGGACTAAAAAAACTATATATGTTTTAAATTAATTATAATATTATATTATATTAATTATAAGCTTATTATTTTGTTTGTAATCACACTTGTTGAATTAGAAAATAGATTAAAGAATCATGAAAATTAGAATTTATAGACAAATTCAAGTTTAAATATGGATATTAACTTTTCGATAACAATTCTGTTTTTTTCTTCTTTATAAATAAGTGCATCATAATTTTTTTATATAAAATTTATCATGACCCAAATTTCACCGATTTAGACCCAATTTTAGTGTAACCCGAAAATAATAAGATTTTATCGGGTCTAAGATTAGATAAAAATTTACTGACAAAAAAAAAGTAAAAAATTTAAAGTTAGACTCAATCATTATTTAGAGTCAGATTCGAATTAAAATCAACAATTTCATCTTTCTCATATATATCCCTGACAAAGTAGACGGTGAAAAATTAGAAACCGAAAATTTGGTATTTTGTTAAGTTTGCAGGAGATATTTAAAAATTTTGATTAATATTTTGGGATTTAGATAATTTTATCTATTAAAAATAATCTTTTTATAAAAGTCAATTTTTTTTAGTAGATTTGTTAGCATATTAAATTTATAAGTATTCTATTTATAATTATAATTATGAATAAAAATTTATTGTTGAATATATTCATCCTTTATTTTTATAATATAAATTATAAAACAATGTTGTGCGTGTAGAAAAAGCAACATATTCATTCTAAAAAAATAAATAATAATAAAAAAGGGCTAATGCACATTGATGATGAAAAATTGAAGACGCACCCAAATAATGAAGCCTTTTTGTGGGGCGAAAGAAAGAAAGAGATAATAGAGACTTAAAAAGGTTACTACTAATTGGATTTGTGCAGATACATAAAACGAGACTCAGCTGCGGAAATCCCCACCCAAACCCGAACCCACCTCTCTGCGCTCTTTCATCAAACAGGTTCCTTTCATACAAATCTTGTTCCTCCATCACCTTCTTCTTCTTCTCCCCACCTTTCAATTATTCATCCCCTCGATTTTCTGCAACTTGTCTCTTCTTCCTTCATTTCAGATTTGTGCGTAGATTCCCCGATCCCCGCCTTACGTTTTTTATTTTTTAGGGTTTTTTCGTATTCTTATCTCTTAATTGCTTCGCCATAATTTAGTTACCATTTTGATTGAAAGGGACTTCTTTGTTGTTATTTTACAATATCAAGCATGTTACTTTCGTCTTTGATGCTAGTTTACAAACACCGTAATTTGCAATTATTTTGTTATCAGATCACAGTTGCCTTTTAATTGAACAGCATCTGCTGACAGTTCATTATTTGAATATTTTTTTTATGCGTAATCTATTGCAAATGAACAGAAGAAGAAAGCGGTAGTTGCTGGTAGGATTGCGGAGCTTAAGACTATGTTTGCAAATTAATGATAATAATAAAAAGAACTTTATTTTTCCTCTGGGTGACTCAGATTTTTATGCTATAAAAGTTCTGATCATGTTCATATTGCAAGTCTAAGCCTTTCATAGAGATGGAGACAATTACTCGGGGGATTGATTCTCGATAGATAATTATGAAGTCAAAAGCATAAAATAGTTGGTTCTTCTGGTAGTTTTGATCAGACTCAGTGTAGGCAGACTTACCTGCTTGCTGTCCCTTTTTTTTTTCTCTGATGGAATTTTTTTTTTCCTGTGATAGTTAATAATTTCATAATTTGCTGGTCTATTATTTAATTTTTGTGATTCTAGAGTTGATTTCCGTCTTGTAGGACTATGATCAAGCTTTTTAAAGTAAAGGAAAAGCAGAGAGAACTTGCAGAAAATGCAAGTGGTGGAGCACCCGTGAAGAAGCAAAGCGCCGGCGAGTTGCGCCTTCACAAAGGTTTCCTGTCTTTTCATTTTTCAAGTTGGATTTTTTTTTTGGCCTGTTTTTTGTCATGGCCAAATTCGTGTGCGACTGCACTTTCGATCTACCCTAAACCCACTCACTTTATTCAATCTACCCCTTTCAAGCAAAGGACGGAGGAAATGAGGGGAACAAAGTGTTCTACTTCTATTGTTTACTGTTTAGCTTGATCTGATGTAGATTCTGAGCTGTAAAATTTAATGACTAAAAGGTTCTTGGATAACTTAGTAACTTGAATTTGTCAAAGGATTTTGTTGGGGATTGGCTTCTTGGGGCATGAAGGAGTGTTGTAGATAAGGCGAGCTAGAATAGATTTCTTGAGTGTCATGATGGTTTATTTTTAGAGAACAGAAGTTGAAAGATTCTAATTTAGTGTTTCATCCACAAGATAATCTGAGTTTATATAGGATGAAAATGAAAAGCATGGATAACTAAAATAGTTGCCATTTGATTTAATGATTTTGGCTAAGCTCTGCATTTATTATAAAAAAACACTTTGTTTATTAAGGGTATTGCAACGAATAATGAATATCTGGCATCTTGTTGCATTTTTGCTCTTAGTTGTACTGCCTTAGTTTTGCTTCTGCATTAGTTGTGCAGCAAAATGTTCTTAACTGTTGCTACTATTTGCCAACAATGATTTACTTCTGACATTGATGTATTTTTTAATATTGAAATATAGTCAGTAATCAACAATATAAAATACAAATGAGTTATGAGCTCACTAATTCAATTGTGATATCATTTCAAGGTGTGTCTTAGTTGCTGGTCCTGATATATTATTGTTCCAGATATTTGTTGAACAAGTTTTTTCCTATGTTATTTTGTTATAGAAATTTTTGTCACACTACTCATGCATGTTTCAGATATAAGTGAGCTGAATCTTCCAAAATCTTGTACCATACAATTCCCCAATGGCAAAGATGACTTGATGAACTTTGAAGTTACAATTCGACCTGATGATGGTTATTACTTGTAAGGAAGTTTTTGTTATTGGCACATTATTTTAAACTCGACAAAACAGATTCTTACTGATGGCTTTGATTTTCCTCTGGCTTGTTCTGATTTTATTTTGTTATTTTTAATGCTAAATAAAATGTATAATTCATTGTGATTTTTTTTCCATTCCTCCAAAATGAAAACAGAATAAAATCCTCAATATTCTCCACTATTTTTGTTTTGTTGTTGCAGAGGTGGTATATTTTTGTTTTCCTTCCAAGTATCTCCCATATATCCGCATGAAGCACCAAAGGTTAAGTGCAAGACAAAGGTAGGATGGACTTGATTTTTGTTTATATTGTATTTCAATCTTCATATTGTACATAGTAGTTTTGGTTGTGGTCTATATTTGTAGTTATCCTATTCTATTTCAGCTTCAGAAACTGATTTATTACTTTATCTTTTATATGAAGGTTTACCATCCAAATATTGATTTGGAAGGAAATGTTTGTCTTAACATCTTAAGAGAAGATTGGAAACCTGTCCTCAATATAAACACGGTTATTTATGGCTTGTATCATCTATTCACGGTATGGCTATAGTTATGTCCTCGTTGGGTTTTATTATCTTTGTAAAGTTTAGACTATAATCTCTATAACTTGTGAGCAGGAACCAAACTATGAGGATCCACTGAATCACGATGCTGCTGCTATGTTGAGAGAGAACCCAAAATTGTTTGAATCTAATGTGAGGAGGGCCATGGCTGGTGGATATGTGGGGCAAACCTTTTTCCCACGTTGTATCTAGACTGAAGCTCGACGCCTGTTAAAATTTACTATCAATGCTTGAAGGCCCATGGTTTGTAAAATTGATTCTAAAATTGGGATTTTCCTTTCATCAGTCTGTTATTTTCCTTGCAAAGACCACCAAGCGCATCTTAAAGCCAAACAGATGGAATGCTATTGTAACTTCTGTGCGTTAATTGAGTGTTGACAATGAAATGTTATTCTAAAGGGGACCAAGCAGAAAATGGGTTCGGTGATCAATACTTGTCTCTTATCTCCCTTGCATTTTCTGTTTGATTTATTGTTTACTATTTTCCTTGACTCTCCAACTGCGTAGCATATCCCGAAAGGGCTCAGAAGCCTTTTATGGGTGTGAAATGTGAAGTATATCTAATACGTAAACAAGGTGAATAGATGTGAAATTCCCTAAAACATGGAGCTATTAAGCTGAATACAATGAAATTTCTTTTTGAGGTTTTTGTCGATAGGCCGAGTGAAGTTATTAATTTCAGCAGTGACCAAAACATAAAAGTATAATTGTGTATACAGAGTGCAAAAACACAGGAGGATAACAAAATGATATTATCAATTAACAGTGACCACAAGTTACATATCCTCAATTTGGTATGGTGTTAGCTAAAGAACCTATTGAAAATTTCTGATCAGTTCATGCCATAATTGCCATCGCAAGAATATTATAAGCGCCGGAACAAATTTCTGATCCTCCCAGCCAGATTTGTCATCTCAAGAGTGAAGGAGTTCCTTCATCAGTAAGAAGCCTCCAATATAAAAGGACAAATGATGTCATTATATTGTTTGGAGATGGTTTCAGCTTCCAAATGTTGAGTTACTGCAAAAGGTGATAGCGTTGATTTAAAGTCCAATTGAGACACCGCAAGTCTCAAAAACAGTGGACAGTTTCACATGATCAACCAATATTAACTATACAACCAGTTGACTCTCAAATCATCATCTCCTGCTCTTTCAAAGCGACCATTCTAGCATTTTCGCGGTCCCGCTTGAATATGTAGTAGAGTGGTGTGTAGCACAAACAGCACAATCCAAATGGAATTGCCATCATTGAAAGAAGACCCTTGGACAAAGCCAGAGCCTCCGGTGAAGATTCTTTAATAGGATCAACAGACTTTGCATTGTAGCCAAATATTTTCTCAGATAGAATTCCAACCAGTGGAGCCGCAACCGAGGAAAACGAGCCTTCGAAAGCTCGATCAAATGCATAAATCATGGTCCTATGTTTGACGGGGACTACCTCAGCAAACATAGGGGCATTTGCAGCCGAACCGTTCCAGCTTATAGTTAGACCCATCAGAAACAGGGTGACAGAAAAGGTGAGGTAACTACTTACAGACTGAGGGATCACCTTAAGGAGAAACCATGAGAATGGAATGCCCATAAAGGCGCTGAACTGTGCACACATGATTCGACCAGAATGAGGGTACACTTGTGACAGTTGATCAGCTATTGATCCACCCATGAAGGACCCCATTGCACAACCAATAGCAAAAAGGCTGAGGAGTGTTGCTGAACTGTTATTATCAAACCCTGCACATTGAACCAATTCATCACATGACAAGAAGTACTGATAAAGTTTGAAATATTTGTACAGCTTATTACTTTATTAGTGATCTTGATACAACAAAAAATTTAACTTTAGAATGTTGTAATAGAGAGTCAAGCTCACCAATTAGTTCGAACCACATTGTGAAGAACACCATGGCAGTCCATGGTAGTGACCCAATAATGCCCTGTAACACAATGATTTGAAATGTTTGCACTTTGATCACAGCTTTTGTGGCAGCACAAGAGTCCATCCATATTGATGCTGCACTTGCATTGCCTTTATAGATACCTTCATCCCTGATGAAAACACAGATCAGATTTAACAATAATTATACATGAAATGGATATAAAGCATTTAGTTGAGTCACGAGGATGAAAACAATACTAAAGGTAATTAGGAGGTTAAAATGCTAGAAAAGATTGCCAAATGTGAGAGTTATATGAAGTCATTTACCTATCTAAACTGTCAGTAGCATCATGAATGGTGGTAGATCTTTTTCTTGGATCAACCACATAAAGTAAAACAAGGAGTCCAATCGATGCACTCAAGGTTGCCATCAAAACAAAAGCACATCGCCACCCTTGTATCCCCCAAAACTGCTTCCCAGCCATGACTGTGGCCAAAACACCGCCTCCTATGCCTCCTAAGTTACCAATAAGGCTTAATAATCCAAATCCAGTTCCCCTCACACCATCCTTGTAGCTATCAGCAATGAAAGACTGTAGTGCTGGAATCACTATTGCCAAACCAAAGCCATTTATAGCTCTCCAGAATGCAACCTGCATAAAATCGTGGCAAGCGGCAACGGCTGCTGTAGATAAAGCCCAGCAAAAAGTTCCCATTGCAAGAATTACAGGGCGATCATAGTTTAGAACAAGTATTCCAGCCAAGGGGGATGATAGTCCTTGAACAAAGTTCCTTATGAATGTGAGGTAACCCAAATCAGATGGTCCCGCATTAAATGCTTCGCTAACTTCCTTGTAGACAGATGGAAGAAGATTTTCATCGGCTTTCTCCATGATAGCGGCCAGGTTGATAAGAATGAGCGAGAGAGACACACCGAAAATCTGTGTTGTCCTGTCAAAGAAAAAACACATGGCAAGGCCAATATAAAACACCACAAATGAGGCATAGCTGCAAATCACTATTTCAGATTATGTAAAGTTAGATGAAGAATGACGCTATGCCATTTTAAGAATGATATTTGTTACTCTACATCATCATCCGATACACTGTTTTATTACAGCAAAAGTCCATGTTAAGTATGATGATGTCTGTTCTTCCCATTTAAGAACATGCAAGAGACTGTTGAGCTAGCTATTAAATTTTTAACAATTATATTGGTGTTTCTAACAGAACTTTTTTTTCATATACAAGCACTACCTACATTACACTCTTTAGGTGCAATTGTTCCTAGTGCAGGATCCTTGTGCACTACACTGTCCCTCTTATATATATGTACTGTGTTTATACCTTCTTGTCAGGAAACCTCATGACAAGAAAATTAGTACAAAATTTGAGTGCTGCAGACTTACATAAAACTCTACTCCAGAATTCTGAAGCATATAAAAGCATTCCTTTGTTATTATGCTAAAGAGGAACCTAGCTTTGCAATCTATGAATATTCACTATTACAAGTTTGCGGTTATCTTGTTCATGGTTAACTTTTGTCATAAGCCTATCAAAACCAAAGCTAAGGAAAGAAGAACTCTTATGTTATTACGAACAACAGGGTCCCTAGCCAGAGAGTAGTCATCGGTGCACAAATTACACCATCTATAAAAATGATCCTCATGTATCTCAGATCTGCTTATGGTACATAAAAAAAAAAAGGAAAACTGCAGCTAGAGAAAGTGTTAATCCTTAAGAACTGAAGGAAATGGTTGATGAAGTTTACTTTTACATTCAGGTTCTATACCTTTCCAATATATGAATGAATCCGATTCCATAATTACTGTAAAACAAAATCCGTGTTGTGTTTGGGGAAATGGAAGTGTTCTGGACATAGTAGAATTCAAATAAAAGTTAAAAAGTCAAAGACATAAATATCATAGATTATATTCCAAATAAATTAGAGATAGCTTCAACAAGTATATCCTGGAATCAGGAATTCGTCTATCCAATCTCCATTTTCTATTATTCTTTTTCCATATGAAATGAAATCAACATCTCATCGAAAATAAACTCCGAGAGAGAGAGAGGGAGGGAAAACTCACTTCATGATTTGAGAATGTTTGAGACTGGGAATGCGAGATTTGGATGGAGAAAGAGCGCTATGTCTTTGGGTCCGAATATGCATCAGATTGAATTTGACGAATGAAAACGGCAAGTCAACGTATAATTAAGAACACGAATCGGATCTCACGCTCTTCGGTTTCAACTCCTTTCCCAAATACTATTACTAAATTTGAAACCACCAACACCAACAAACTTAACTGAACAAATACTTTCTCTTTATTTTATTTTAAAACAGTAACATAGGCACTGCCACAATATTATTGTTATCTCCGAACCGAACTAAAAAGACGAGCGAAAGGAACGAAGGATAAATCAAACTGTCTCAATAGTGAAGCCAATCACACCTATCCTCTTAGACTCTGCCACTTCTACTGTGATTTTAATTCAACTTTGATTTTCATTACTTCTAATTTGACTCTCGAGTCATACGTGGAACCCTTTGCCTACGCTAGCGTTTTCCTCCAAAATTTGTATAATTTCTAACTTGAATTCCCAATATATGTTAATATTATTGGAAAGTTTTCAAATGGTCCAGAGCACTTTTTTGGAACTCTCATGGTCCATGTAAAGTGTCCATTGGATTTAATAATTAATTAAATAAAGGGTTGTGATTTTCTATTTAACATGTGTTTATAATGGAAAGCATTGTGAGGTGTGTATCAAATTTTGCGTTCCACGAGGTATGATTTATGGAAATTACATCCTGCTGCCTCTTGACACAAGCTTCTCTTGTTGGTGGCGTGGCTTGATGGCTTAGTCGTTGGTTTTTTGGATGGCTTACCTTATGTTTTCGATTTTTTTTTTGTTGACCTTTTGTTTTGGTTTGGTTGATTTTTTTATTGAACAGTTAATAGACCTTTTTGGTACATGATTTTTCTTATATTAATTTAAAGATAATGAATAATTTTTAAGTGCATCATTTTTGTATGATTTTTGGCTAGCATTATTTTATGAGATTACAAACTCTGAAATTATAATTGTTAAATTTACAGTCTTTTTTATTTTTTTTTTGTTTATTATTTAGGCTGAGAAATCCGACCCATAGATAACAAATGGAACTAAGTCTTATACATCTATTTAGTATTAATATAGTATAGTAAAAAAACATGCCACACTCTCTTTTCTTTATAAAGTAGTATTTTTGATTTTTTATATTTGGAATAAATTTTAATTTAGTCTTTAACATTTTAAATACTATTTTCATTCCAAAAAAATTTAAACAGATTTAATATAGTCTTACTATTAAATTTAACACTAATAGTTAATAAAATGACTGATATAGACGTTAATAATATTACTAATTAAGTCATATCTTCTTCTATATATTAAAAAAATATATATAGTCAAAATCTTTTTATAATATTTTTCTCATTTTTTTGGTACAAAATTTAAATCTTAATAATCAATTATGAACGCTTCAAAATTAAAAGAAAAAATTTTTATATTAGTGACCGTTGGTGGATCGATATTACTTATATATTGAAATCGAATGTTATTGGCTATTCAATATGCGAATTGCTTGTGTCAAATTTAATGGTAGGACAACATTAAACCTGCTTAAATATTTTTTGGGATTGAAATAGGAGATTTAAATTTTTTTTTTATTGAAGTATGACGTTTGAAATGTTAAGGACAAAATTAGGATTTGGCCAAAACATTGAGAACCAAAATAATATTTTATCCCATTAAATAAACTAAATAATTGGAGAAAATAATATTTGATCCCATTAATAACTTTTTCATGTTTATTTGTACTGACCAATTCAAAATAAATGGTTTCAAATTACAATAGAGATAAACATCAATTTTAAATTATTAGTGTACACGTAAAAAATTACTAATTTTTAGAAAAATATATGAATTTACGTAAAATTAGTGAATTAAAATTGTCCATTTAAAACCACCAACTCATTATATTTATATAAACCAACACATTTAAATTTTTAATTATATATGTTCAAATAAAATTTATTAAAATTTTTAATTTTTTATTCTTTTTTAATACTAATTTTTTTTGCTTGAATACTAATTTAAATGTGTTGGTTTTTATAAAAATAATGTGTTAATTTCAAATGAACAATTTTAAATTACATCGATTTTTTTAGAAATTAATAATTTTTTGTTCGTGTATGTTACTAATCTAAAATAATGTTTAAAATTTTAAACTTAACTAAAACAAAAAAAAAGATACGAAAATTTAGTGCAACTATAAATATGGAGAATCGAAGAAGGTAGAAACCGTATGTGAATAGTATAAAGTTATTGATAATTATTTAAATTATCAAATGAATAAAAAAATATGGTTATTAAAAAATGTTATATGAATCTCCCCGATCACTTCTCTAAGTAAATCGAATGACCTAGACTAGATTTAGCTCTCTATATAAATCTAATCACCCTGTTTTGATTTATGCATGTGTAAATCTAATCACTATGTTTAGATTTACTAGGATAGCATGCACGCATGCATAAATTGAAACAACCTGATTAGATTTACTAGAATAACATGCAAATATGTATAAATCGAACCAGACTGTTTTGATTTATATAGAAAGCTAAATCTAGTCTGACTCATTTAATTTACATAGAGATGTGATTAGGGTGATTCACGTTGCATTTATGTGATTATATTTCTGCAATAGTCCGACTTGTATATAATTTTAATACTTATTATGCTTTTTTTAATTTAAAAAAATAAAAAAGTTAATATCTCTATGTGTTATATACTTATATATAATATTTTAAATAAATTATTTTTTAAAATATTTTCATAAAAAAATATATTATTGTTACGTTGGATAACCGGAGATTGATGGGCTAGACTCACAAGGTTGGCCCAATCGGGTGAATGAGGAGGCTTTTGATCCGACTCTCGGTCAAGAGTCCTCGTCCGACTTATGTATGTGCAAGGGACGGGAGTGGTACCTGGAAAGACACTCCGATGCCTAAGTCAGCAAGGGTGTAAGCAAGTTTAAGAGTATGGGACTTCTAATTACCTGAGGATTGTCAGTGTACTTATAATGGTAAACCCATAGCTACCGTTGGGATGGTTCCACCTTTTAAGGAGGATAATCGTCCCTTTATCTTAGGGAGGTTGAGATTTGACTTGGGCAGTGGGTTGAAAGATTTTAGAGGCAGTTACTTATTTGAATGAGTGTTATCTGCCAGTTAACACTCTTTACCGACTTCCTAGCGTTGGAACCAACCTCCTATGCGGATGTCAGTTGCGGGGGAAGGCCAACCTTACTGATGGGGCCTTCTTAAGGTGTTTGGGTCTGGGCTTGGACATTGGGTTAGGGTATGAATTGGGCCTGGACATTGGGTTAGGGTATGAACAATTATATAATAATATTTTTAACAAAAGTAATTAGTTAATAAATTTTGAATATAACAATCTAATTATTTGTCAAGTAATATAAAATAAATTTTTAAGAGTAAAGTATCGTTTTTGTCCCTAACGTTTCAATCGTCCTATTTAAGTTCCTAACGTTTTAAAACTGACTCAATGTTGTCCTGCCGTTAGGGATCCATTAACAGAATTGACAGCGGGACAAAATTGAGACATTTTTGAAACGATAGGGACTTAAATATGACGAAAACGTTGGGAACAAAAATGATACATAGAAATAAATTTTAGTTTTATCCTTTAATAATATCAATTTTTTACTATACATAGTATTCAATTATTTTTTAATCACATCAAAAATAAATTTATTTAAAATAAAAGTAATGTGATTAAGTGTAATTTAATTAGATGTAATTAAAAATAATTGAATACTATATACAGTAAAAAATTAATATTATTGAAAGATAAAATTAAATTAAAATTTATTTTTGTATATCGTTTTTGCCCCTAACGTTTTCGTCCTATTTAAGTCCCCAACGTTTCAAAATCGTCTCAATTTTGTTCCGCCGTCAATTCTGTTAATGGATCCCTAACGGCAGGACAACATTAAGTCAATTTTGAAACGTTAGGGACTTAAATAGGACGATTGAAATGTTAGGGACAACTTTGGGACTTACCCCAAACGTTGTAATAATTAATCTTAATGAATAAAAAATATTCATGTATTTTCTATTTATATATTTTATATTTAATTATTTAAGAATAAAAGATTTAGTTGCCATTTAAAGTATTGTGTATTAAAGTATCGTCATTTAAAGTATTTCTTTATGTACTAAGATATTCTGTATTTATTAGAGTCCATCAATACTCTTCTTTTATATTAGCCTTTGATTTTCATCTAATAAAATCTAATGGTCTATATAAATATGGCACATCTAATAAACATATAAGTGTTATGCTTATTTTAGGCATACCCTACCTTAGATTGAACAAAATTACTAATCTTAATCATAGTAAATTAGTGTTAATTAATTTATGACTGG
>NC_029776.3:9166794-9196355 GCF_000817695.3 Arachis duranensis
TTTTGGCTTTCTTAATTATTTTAAATCTTCTATTGGTGTTGAACATACCGCAACGAATAGATTGGGGCAGTTGAAGTTTTAGGGAAAAATTGAAAAAAAGTTGTTATTATTATTATTATTATTATTATTATTATTTTGGGTGTATAGCAATAAGCCGGTAACAAATGCACCAAAAAAAATATATATACTATAAACTGCCTATTTTTGTCTTTTTAACACCCATAGGACGTACATTTTAGTAATTTAGCCCGGTACAAAAAACAAAATTTCAACCTGCTACTGGTCCGTACTTAGAAGTTTGAAATTCCAATAAAGTGAATAGCATACCAGAAACTCTTCCAATATTATTTATTTCAGGAAGCTACAGATGTACAAGGAATTATATGATATGATGGTATTGCTGCGGAGGAAGCCAACTGAGCCAATCAGAGTCTAACTGTCTAAGACTCGCTCTATATTTTTTTTTTCGTCTAATATAATATGAAAAAGTCTAAAGTTATAGAGACTTTCTGAAAGTACAAGTTTTGTATTTTACTTTTGATAAATAAAAGAATATTATGTCTTCATATTTATAGTTTTTAAAAAATAAAAATATTTTTATAAATATTTAAGATAGAGTTTTTAAAAGATAGTTTGTATTTATTAAAATTAAAAAATTTAATATAATCTTATATTAATTAATATCTAAATTTAATTTTTACATTAATGTCTATTATAACATTTTTAAATTTTTAAAATAATTTTATTAAATACATTTATTGTTATTTGTACTTATTGAAGTTATTTTTAATTTAATTTACTTTTTTTTTTTGATATTGTAAAAATTAGTCTCTCTAATTTTTTTTTCTCCTTTGCAACAGAACATCTCTTCGGGCCTTTTGTGGCTTTTTCTTCAGAGTTCAGAGTGACCCTTTTATCTTTCCAAATCGTTAAATAGAATAAATGGGCCTAGCAAGCCCAGTATTACGTGGGCAAGCAGGAACCCTTAACTCGAATGCAACTCCAATATCTCTTGGTACTTGAAGCATCAACCTCCACATATTGAACCTTTTAATATTTTATGGCGTTTTCTGTTAACTCAAGGTTTTGGTAAGAAGCTGCCGAGAGGCTAGCTACCTTCGATTTTGGATCATCATATTCTTTTATGAAAAATGTTTAGGCCATTAATTTAGTCGCCAAAATAATGTGATGTATGTAATTGGTTACTTTTAGATAAACAAGTGAACTTTATGAGTTGTTTTATTCCAGTTACCACCATCCATTATAGATTAAATTCTGGTTACGTAACTTCGATTATATAATATGATATACCGTTACTTTTTTTTTCTTATTTCCAAGTGCACTTTGTTTTTTTTGGGTTCAAGCTAAAATTACGATAGTAATAATTGGGGTATTCTCTGACCATATGAGAATTACAAACGAACAAAAATTATGAATATAAATATAACATTAAGAGTATTGACATGGGGATGTTTAGATGAATAAAATTAGACACATTATTAATAGGGTTTTGTTAAAAACATTAAATTCGCGATCCATATACAAAAATCTCGTCCATAACTAAAGTATCTTTTGTTTCCACGGTTCCACCAGAATGCTGTACCAATCGTGCTACTAGGAATGTACAAATTATAATCAGTCTTTCTTTAATTGAAATTGAAAAGTCCTTCCTCGGTGCACTAAGACATGACGTATAATATAGAGATGTGTCCTTATTAGCTAATGGAGTAGTTGGCTTTTTTTAATGTTAAATGCTTCACGTGAAACTGGGTCAAATGATGTTGTTTGTTTCCATTAGAAAATTAGTGTCTTCCCGTAATGGACTTGGAAATGTTCCCAATCGCTCATCAAGTCTCTTTCTAGCAAGAGATAATTATCTCTCCTTGAGCCTTGTAAGCCCCAAAGAAATAGAAAATAATGTGTATTGACCTAATCCTACTTGTACCGAGAGCATGGACCCTGGAATTTAATGGGACGACTGAAAAACACGTGGATTAGGATTAGCTGTTGCCACTACTTATTTGGGTATTTGTTGCGGTGGTAATCTCAATACTATTTAAACATAGACCAAAATGAAATATACTAAACTATTGTTTTTTTTAGAATTTAATTTCGATATATTCTTTTAGCTTATTTGTATTTGCAATTTTAACTAAATGTGTTTTCTAATTATGTTTCCAAGGACTCAATCGATCTATTGTCTGTAGGGGGAGTATGGACCCCACCCCCACGTGCTCTCTTCCGCCATTGAAGACACTACTAGTACTACCATGCACCATCCCTTGTCCGTTTCATAAACATAGAAAAAGAAAGAGAGAAAGAAAAAGTTGCTCAAATACCCTTTTCCGTAGTTAAGCCTGTAATAACTTAATTTCCAAATATAAATATTTAACAGTACCCCACTCATTCGGATTTAAATATATGATCAGTCACTCAATAGAACGTGGATGGAAACATTTATTTATTTTCAATAGGATAGAGCTATGAGTATTATATTTCAGAGTACATGGGTGCACGTGGCTGTGGCGCCCACATCGACGCATGTGGTCCCATCCAACGCACGTGTGCAAAGTATCGGTCCCTTCTTATTGGTTTTGCTTCAATCCCTGGCTAGCTGTCATACTCTTATCTCCACGCTCTCCTTATTTTTTCTTTTATTCAAAATTTACAATTAACAATTTAACAATTTAAATCAATTTTTAAAAAACATTTGTCAGATAAAGAGTTTAAGTTAACAAGTTTTAAGGAATTTTATTGTGGTTATTAAAAAATTAATAAACAACATAATAAATATTTAAACTTTGTAATTGTTTTATGATTTTTTTTAGTTTGTAGCCTTTTCTTAACAAAATCTAAATTTTAATTTTCACTATTTTTTTGGTTATCAAATTAGTTTAAACTTCATATTTTTTAGCTGAAAAATGATATAGCTTACCTTTTGAAATAACTAATTAATATGATAATTTTAATATTTGACTATAAATATTATTTGTCTTATTTTGACTTTTATTTTAAAATTGTTCTTGTATAAATCAATCTCACTTCAAACGATTTAGTATATCATAGTAAATCATTTGAAGTTTAACCGATTAACCATATCACTATGTAAATCGGTCTTCGTCAAAATAATTTAGTGAGTGATAAAGAATTTGACATAAATTATTTTACGTTACACCGATTTAGCATGAGAAAAATTGCTGCAAAATTCGGTTTTATTAAACCGATTTACTAGAAACATGACTTCTATATAAATCAATTTGACTTGTATTGATTTACCATGAGATACGGTTATATAATTCGATTTTATTCACTTATTTATCATTCTAACTTTTTCACCAACTTTTTTGACAGAATTCGACTGGTCACATATGAAAAGTGTTCATAATGAAAAATAGAGATGAAAGGAATCGTCTATACCAATTGAATGGTGTCATTCATGTTACTGAACGTATACACAAACATGTTAGTGTTTACAATTTCTTTTTTCATATTAGAATAAAAATTAATTCTTAACGTATTTGTTTTACAATGATTGTGATTGTGTTGATGTAATTATAGATAAGACTAAATAGAATAGGATTTTGTGGTATATATTGTACAAAGCTATTAGTTGGGATAAATTTTTTATAAAATAAAAGTAAATTTGTTTTATATTAGTTTAGAATTGCTATAGATGTTGTCCACTTTAAATTAGAATTTGTAATTAAATTAGTATTTATCACAAATTATAATAGTTTTTAAATTTTATGGTTGAATGAAACAAATTTTTATAGTCTGAATGATTGTTGTGTAATTTGAGTAGTTACTGTGGAATATTGATTTTGATTGTGAAAATATTGCTATATAATATAGTTGACTTGTTGTATTAAGACCATTAGGAGACAACAAAGTATGACTCTTCACAACCGTATCATTTTCTACTCGAAAATTGGTGGACTGTACCACATAGCTAGGCTCAATGACCATTGGTTTAAACTCAATGAACCTCTAATTAGGACTTTTATTGAATGGTGGCGTCCTCAGATGCACACACTTCATATGTCGTTCGATAAATGTACTATCATACAATAGGATGTGGCTTATCAATTTAAGCTTCTAATTGATGATGAATATGTCAGTAGATGCCTCACAGATTTTAAGTAGCACATTTTCAGTGGGATACCACCATGAGTTTGATTCCCTACGGAGTCAACAAATTCACTATTGCCTACACATGGTTTTAAGAGAGATTTACATTGCTCCTTCCTGATACAAGTGAAGATACTATTAGGGTGTATGTTTGATCATACATCATGATGTTATTGTCTTTTTAACTGTTTAGGAACAAGTTTAGAGCATGATCGCACACTAGGTGGTTGCCTTATATAGCCAGACTTCAAGAGTTAGAAAGATACAATTTGGGGTTTGTTATCTTTCATAGTTGTACCGATGCATGTACCAACAAACCAACTGAAATATCGTATATCTTGCTGGTCCACTGTAGCTACTTCAATCGTGGATATTTTAGCAGTTTTTTACTATGAGGCTACATGATTATGATACATTCATGTGATCATTGACATTTAGGTAATTATTTCAGTAATATTGTATTTAATTATGTGTATATATCAAATTTGTGCAAGATTTAAAATTTTATATATGAAATTGTAGGTGGTCAAGATATAGTGCAGGTATTGACCAAAGAGATTCTAGAAGCATTTAGACAAAGTTAAAGGCTTGATTTGCTGTAGGCTGTTGATGTGAGTCTTAAAATTTATTGTATTATATTATTAAAATGTGTCATTATTTTAAACTTATATATGTAAGTGTTTTCTCTTTTTTTTTTATATAATTTAGGTGGATGACATACACTACACTTCAAGTGGCAAAGGTTGTGCATAGTGCACTCAGAGATACTAGAGGACATATATCATATGTTATTGAGGGTGATAACATCCTTAAGAAACTTTACTATAGTGGTCAGTGTAGTCGTGTTAGGACACAAGCCACTGACCATGAATATCGATTGCTGAGAATAAATAGGGTGGTAGCTAGTGAAGGTAGAAGCGGGGATCAAGACAGATATGGTGGTGTTCGTGGCAGATGACGTCCTCAGAGAGATAGAAGTGCATGTGGAGGTGGTGGGCATGACATGGGCAGTGATGGCAGTAGAGATCATGGAGGTGGAGATGATATAGGCAGTAATAGAGGTGGAGATGGCATGGGTGGTGATGTAGGTGGAGGTGAAATCTTTAAGGCAGGGTCTAGCAATCAAGTGGCCAGTGACGGCGGGGGTGAATTATTATCTAGCCCGATCCAGTTGATGTTTTCGTGGCTTGGTAATCCATGGAACATCGAGCAGCAGTTTGAGAGTTATGCATTCCTAAATGAGATTGATGTAATGTTATAAGATAATGGCGACAATTATTGCAAGCCATGTATGGATGAGGTTGTACCACAGTTCAACGTAGACCTCAATAAGCCTCCCATTGGTTCTTATGATGGCCTTTTCGGATTAAGCGGGACACCACCTTCAGCATTTGTCAGAATACCTTTGCCACATCACTATTCTGCAGACCGCACAGATACAGACACATATGTAGAGGATGAGATCTCTATTGCCCAACGAGTAGGGGTGGCAAACGGGCTAGCCTGCCCCGTCCTTAGTGAGACGGCCCCGAAATTCTATCCTATCCTACCTAACGACGAGTTGGTGGGATAAACCTGCCAATTCTTTTTTTTTAATTATTAAACCATTAAATATTAAATAATATATATAATTTTACAACCATTTCAACAAACTTATAATTTTTAAAGACATAAAAAAATTATAATTTTTAAATTTACAAACATTAAAGTCTTTATAATTCTAAATATCTAATAAACATAATTATCAACCAAGTTTTTTGAAACAAAATAATAAAATCAACACTGTCCAAAGCATATAATTAAACATCTTCAAGTCTCTAGTCAATCATACATAAAACATAATCCAAATTATAACCTAAAAAAAATGATGGGTCTGCCGAGCAAACACTCCCTGCCGAAACCCATCAAAACCCACGGATTAGGTGGTGCATGTTAAGTAGACATTTTTATTATAACGACATCAAATTTCTAACCCGACATGACATATTTCGGCTTGTTTGCCACTCCTACTAGCGGGCGAAAAGGATCGTTCGCCCTCCAAATTGTGGCACTAGTGGACACAGAGGTGGACACAAGGATTGTAGGGGTGGATCCAGAGATGTCGAGTATTAGTTGTTAAATCTTAAATCCTATCATGGCAGGCTCTTTGTCCTCGTTATGATTCTGCATAACATCTTCTTTCGAATCTACATCTACAATGTCTACAGTAGGGATGATATTATAAGTATTTGACATCATAATCACAAGTTTATTAAGTATATATATGATTGTTTTTTATGTCACAACCATTGTTATTATCGTGATTTAAATCAACAGCAAATGATGAGAATGCCACCAATATTACATCTAATGCAACCACAGGCTTTAAAGTAGAAATTCTACTCAAAGCAACAGTTTTGAAATTTGGAGCTAATCCTCTAAAACTCTCAACCATATCCTCAAATTTCACATACAACTTAGACATGTTCATCTAAAAAAATTTTTCTGACGGTAAAACAACATTTACAAGTGATTATAATTCTCTATCACAAAATAATTATATTTCACAAAATTCTTATAGGTAGTAATAAGAATCTTAAAGAAATATTTTTTTTGTTTGCTTTTTTTCACAAATTCCAAATTTTTGCAGTATAATATTTTGCAATTCTACAAAATTTATAGATAGACGAACAAAAACATTGAGCGAATCTTTGTTACTAGATTTACTGCCCTTTCTAGTTTTCTTTTTTTTTTAATTTTGTCCTTATAATGAACTAGTATTAAAAAATTTTCTTCAAATATTTTAAAATTACACACAGATTATACACAATACGATTTCACTTATTTATAGATGTTGTCTTCTTTATAAATTTATTTGTCTTAATTCGATTTTAGCTTGTATTTTTATCCCTACTAAATCAGTTTAAAATTACACCATTTTATTTTAATCCTTTTTTCATCTAAATTATTTTTGGCTAAATTGGTTTAGTTATACCCTAGTAAATTATTTTGATAGGGATCGATCAGTGGCGGAGCTTGAAACAAAATTTTAGGGGCCGAAAATTTAACATAAAATNTAATTCTACAGATAAAAAATATAAAATAGTTTATAATGGTACTCTTCGAGTTTTTAATGACTTAAAATCTTCAATAATTGAATCAGAACTAAACTTTTCAGCAATTTCTTTCTCAATGTAAATAACCAAACTATCCGCAAGAAAGTCGTCCTCCATCTTGTTTCTTAACCTTGTCTTTATTATTTTCATTGCTGAAAATGATCGCTCTGTAGTAGCTGTAGAAACTGGAAGAGTTCATATCAGACGAATCAATCTATTAATCAAGTAATACACTTTTGACTTTTTTGTTTCTGCTAAACATCTACACAGTTCATGAATAGTTGACAAATTCTTCATTTCTGGATGCTGACGAATATCAAGAATAAAATGCTGAAGCTGAAAAGGCAAATTAATCTTCTCTTGTTCAGTAAAGTCTTCAGGATAGTAGCTATCAACAAGAGTAGAAATCTTAGCAATGTCAAAATTTTTGTAAGCATCCTTAGGCATGAGAGTAGAGCTCAGACTTAGTAGATCCATTGCTTGATCATTAAATCTGCTATTTAACTCTTATAATTGCTTATCAATTGTGACTAAAAATATCTCCACTCTAAAATAATGCTCAACTGTAATATGATCTTTTTGGTGACGCGAGCGTCCTTGCCTTGCAACATAAGAAGCAGTTAAATTAGGAATTAGAATATCATGTTGCTCACAAAATGATTTCACATTTTTTAATAATTCCTCCCATCTATCATCTCTCATGCTTTGGATAAGTGTTTTTGTAGAATGAACTAGTTGCACAGCATTAACTATGTCTTGAGACTGCTTTTGTAAAGCTTGACAAAGAATATCAGTTATTCCCATTATATCTTTTATCAAATGCAAGATCAATACAAACTCAAATGAGGTCAAGATATTGTAAGCACTATCTGCATCACCACGCTGAGAATAAGTTGATCCATCAACAATAATCTTTTGTAAAACAGTCAACGTTACACCATACATATTTATCAAACTGCAAACATAAGAGAAATGAGAACTCCATCGAGTATCACCTGCTCATTTCAAAGTACCAATTTGATTTGCCCCTTTACCAGTTTCAAGTTCATCAATCTCTAATAAATGGACAATTTCATCTGTCTTGGCAGCATGTAACTCATCATGTTGCTTACTAGAAGAACAAATGATGTTGACGATGAAAGTCAATTTTGAAAAAAACTGATGCACAGGAATAACTTCTCTTGATGCAGCAACTAATGCAAGTTGTAATCGATGAGCAAAACAGTGGATATAGTAAGCATAAGGACAATCTTTTAAGAATAATGCTTGTAACCCATTCCATTCTCCTCTCATGTTGCTGGCGCTATCATATCCTTGACCACGAATATTAGAGACATCAAGACCATGTCGAGAAAGAATGCCGCACAATTCTTGTTTTAGAGTTAATGATGTAGTATCTTTGACATGTACAAGATCAAGAAAACGCTCTTGAATAAAATCATGTATATCAACAAATCTCAAAACAAGTGCCATTTGTTCTCTTTTGGATTCATCACGAGCTTCATCTACTACGATGCAAAACTTGGAATCTCCAATTTCCTCACAAATATGCTTTCTCACCTTGTTTGAGAGTATATGCAAGATTTCTTTTTGAATTTGATGTGAAGTATATTTAGCATTATATGGAGAATTTTCTAACACAGTTCTTGCAACTTCATCATTGTAAGATGCTATGAGTTTTATCATTTCAAGAAAATTACCTCGATTTTTTTATTCTGGAGTCTCATCATGGCCTCTGAAAGCACAAGCTTGAAATGCAAGCCAACGAGTTGCATCAATGGAGGACTTTAGGCGCAATCGATTCTTTTGAATTTCCTCAGAAGTATGATCCTCAATTACATTTTGGATGTGACTTGCCTGATTCAATAAATCTAGACATGCTCCAACTGCATTATTGTGTAGTGAGCAAAGATCTCCAATATGTTTAAGAAAAACATAATTCTTTCCATCATTAACTTTTTTCTAATTTCTAAACCCTTTACTAATAAAAATATCTGACCCATTTCGTCCACTGGATTTTTTGCTAACCAAATAACAAAATAAACAATATGCAGAATCTTCAGAAGGTGAATACTCTAACCATGAAGAAAAAATACCAAACCAAGCATATTGAAATCGTCTTGAATGCTTCGTACTAGATAAAGGATAATTGTCAAGATGCTTTTGATATGGACCCCATTTAAGATAAGCCCGTCTAACCTCATCTCTCTGGTTTAGGTGATATTGCCAAATTTGAAGCCGTTTTCCAGGGTCTCATTCCAAAGAATTAAGATCAAACTCATCAGATGCAACTCTTTGAACTTTTGAAGGTTGTATCTCACTTTTTTCGTGATTCATTATAGTAGAAGAACTATCTACATGTGTTGATATTGTAGAAGTTATATGTTCCCCTTCTTGAATATTAGCCTTCATCTTAAAAAATGCATCAATTCTTTGATTTTTCATCATTATTTTGTATGAAAATTTGAATATATATTCTGTAAAATATGTAAAAAAAAAGTTAGAAGGATAAATATTAAAATTTATAATATTTATTGAATTTTTTTATCAATTTATAAAAATACAATTATATCAATACTTATTAAATATTATAATATTTTTTATCATATAAAAAATTAAATTAAATAAATAGTAAAATATAAAATAATATTAAATTAAATAAATAAAAAATACCTAATTTTTTATATTTGAACTTAAAGGTAAAGGGAGTGTTGCTTGTTGAATAAAAAAGTAAAGCACAGCATAGGCCGTAAGCGAAGGAAGTAGCGTGTTTTTATAGTTATCTTTTTTTATTTGTCCACTCACTAAATTGAACCTGGATACTTTAAGTTATAGTAAGGCATCTAAACCAATTGAGCTATTCTTTATTTTTGATGAAGTACTACTAATTTTTTTATAAAATATTTGGGGGGGCCATGGCCCCTGTCTGAATTAAGCTCCGCCGCTGGACCAATTTATATAGTTTTAAACTCCTAGAATAAATCGATTTAGGTTAGATCAATTTTTATAAAAGTATTTTGCAACAAAAGTCAAGACAAGTTAATTAGATATTATAAAATGTGAAATAATTTAATATAGTAATTCCTTATTTTTATGTGAATAATTGGAATTTATTTAACTAAATTTGTTAATCTTTAATAGAACAATTCGACATAATGATTTGTTTGTCTAATAAATATAATTTTAGCATCTAATTTAACAAATAAAATTTGTTAAAAATTAGAATATTTGTAAAATGGATAAATTACTAAAAATATATTCAACTTATTTTATTATTGGCAAAAATATTTTTAAATTGTGTAATCGATAAAAATATTTTTAAATTATTTAAAAATGTAACAAAAATACACATCTATGAACTGAAATATTCTATGTTAATACAAAAGAATGATGTGGCAAATAAAATTTTTTATTTAAAAAGTGAGACTCTAACATTTGTGAGTCATGTCACGTTTTTTTAATTAATGGAATATGTCTTTGATCATGACGGGATATTTATAATATATTTTAAAATGATTTAAAGATATTTTTATTGAAAACAGATTTTAAAAGTATTTTTATTAGCATTAAAATTATTCATGGGTAGTTTTTGTGGTTTATTCTAAAATAAATAATAAAAACAGAATTTATTGAAAAATATCTTTATAAAACAAAATTTATTTTTAATATGAAGATAAAAATAGTATTTTAATTAAATGTTGATATTTAAATTATATTATAATATTATGGATAAATAACAAATATATTTAATATGTATTTTCTGTGTTGACCGAAATATTAATACGTATTTAACATACATTATATATTACAACATGCATTCTATATGCTGATTTTTTATATGCAAAATCTATATGTCTATAATTATATCAAAGGTATGTTTGACAAACGCTTTAGAAGAGAAGAAGTACGTTTAGGTTTCTTGAAAGTTTTAACTTTTGGTTTGACAGTTTTTTTCATAAACGCATGAGTGATTTTATTACCAAAACCACGTTTATAGTAAGTAATAATTTGTAATTTCTGTATTTTTTAACGAATTTTTAGTCATAAATACTAAACATTTATTTATCTTTTATCAACTTTATCCTTCATGCATGTTATTGTATTATTTATAAAATTCTTGTTAGCTCTATTTTTATTATTTATTATTTTTATTTTTTTATTAAACTATTTGTTTGACATTATACATTTTTATAATTGTAATTTTTGTGTATTATGTTTGTTATCATTTTTTTATAATATGATTTATTGATCCTATTAGGTAAAGTAAATTAAACAAAAAATTAAAAGTAAATCATAATAATAGTAAAAAATTATAACATATTAAAAATGAGTACTAAAAATACTAAAAATATACTATATAAAAAACATCATCAAGAATTTTAAATTTATTTCGATCACTACAAAGGAAATTTTAATTTTTTATTATTTTTAATATTCTCTTTTATAATTGTAATTTTCGTATACGATATTTTATTGTAATTTTTTTTATAATATAAATTATGATTCTATTAAAAAAGATAAATTAAATAAAAAATTAATCAATAAATAAGAGAAAAATCTATTAGCACTTTTATTATACTGAATTGTTTGTCTATATGTGTTATTATTTAATAATTTTTTATCTAAAGATGATTTTAAATAGTATAAGTCAAATAATATTTATTTTACTATAATCTATTTTGATATAAAAATTGTCAAATATAAATTATTTAACACAAACTTATTTTTTATCAAAATTTAAATTTATAAAATTAATTTTATACAAACTCCTATTTATAAACTATAATCTAAATACACACTAAATAATTTTTAAACAAGTCCAACTAAATTCCTCTTAATAACGTGCACTTTTTATTCGTACACATTTTTATCTACGTTAATTGTCTTTTCTCTTCTTTGTTTGCGTTTTTTTTTCTCAAAGAGAAATGAGCATACCCTTGTTTTGTTGCAGTTGCAGTATATGCAAAGGAATGAAGTGATAGGGGGGCAGAAGTGTCAAGGAGAGACTGAGTCAGATCATGTGTGGTGTGGTGCGAGCATGAAAAGAATGGATGGGATTCTTGTGTAGGCAGAGCAGAAAGAAAGGGTTAAGGGGGACCGCAGAGAGACAAAGTCCATGAAGCACACGACACGTCAAAGGTGGTCCCCCCGTGCGTTTTCACCATTTCCCATCCCAAAACCCAGACCCACCCACGCTGTTTCCCCTTTCTTTTCTTTATTATGGATTTCTGTGTCGCACGTGTGGAGCCGACTGTAACCTCCTGCTCTCTGGGCCCCACTCATCTCGTTGTTTGTCCATATCTCACATCACGTCACCTCACACCAAACCTCAAATACCGGAAACACAACGGGGCATGTTCCCAATCATCCTACTCTACTTAATTACTACTTTTCTACCGTTGTAATTAGGTTCTTAATTAATTTTTGAAAATAAAAATATCAAATATTAATGTTATAATTTTTTATAAATTAAAAATTAAAAAAATTACTTATAAACTTATCTAAATTGATCAGATTAATTCTATTTGCGTAACTAATAACTAGATCGAAAATATTTAGAACTGCATTTAGAAGGTAAAAGAACATGCCATCACTTGATCGATATAAAAGTCTATTGATACCAATATATACATATGGTTAGTTTTCCAACTTGAATAATTCGATACTCAATAGTAGTCCCTCGGCCATCACTAATCAACAATTGGCCGTACATGTACTAAGGTTCAAAAACATATTATTGTCATCATCTTAAGCTTTTTTCTAAGATTGTGCTACATTATATAAAGTCTATTAAATATACATTAATTAGGAAATACCACACTGTATTTGATTATTATTCATACCTATTATTATATGGTGTAGTGAGTGATATATCAAAGGTGGTGTGCGTGGGAGTATCTTTGGGATTTTGGCTGGGTGCCGCCAGGCCAATGCCATTGCAGACTAAGAACTGACATTCCAACTGTGTACAGATTCTAACTATTTTTTTTTTACAGGTTTTTAGTTTAGGAAAATTATGAAGTGTTCCAGTTAATTTATCGAAATTTTGATATATTGTATACGAACAGATTTTAAGTATTTTGAAATAAAATCTAGAGTAAAAGACAAATAGATCCTGATTTTTTAAGATGCGGACATTTTCGTCCTTTAAAATTGGAAAATACATTTCGATCTCTCACTATATAATTTTCGTGACAATTATGTCCTTCTGTGGAATTGATGCTCGAAACGATAACGGAGATTGTTGAGGTGGAAGGGTGGAGAGTTATGTGTCTGTTACGGTTGCTGAAGTGGATGGAGAACAAATTATTGGAGGACAAATTGGTCTTTAATGGCCAAAACGACGCCGTATGCATCCTCCACTTTCATGCCCATCATCCTAGACCTCTTTTTCTTCTTCTTCCATAGCAGTTTCATCGTGTCATTTCTTTCTCTCTCGTCTCACAGACCTCTCACTCCACAACCCTCTCCACCTTCTAAAACCTTCACTCCCTTCTCCTCCCATATTCCGACTGGCTCTCAGAATTTCTCAATGGATCAGTACTAGAAGTAGTATATATCCAAAATCTTAGTACAACAATCTTAAAAGGGTAAAATGGGGCCATTTTCATTACAAAATCAATAAAAAATAAAACTCATCCAAATCATCTTATAATAATCAGAGTGAAATGAACTATAGGCAGTTGAACAACTAAGTCGAGCATGATAAATTCAACTTGAACAGTTCTAAAAAAAAAAACTCAAATTTTGCCCCTTTTTTGTTACAAAATTAACCTAAAGACAAACATACATGGATCCAAGTTACAAATTAATCAAGAAAATCATAGAAAGAAAATAATTGGAAGTAGAAATTAGCGTACCCAGTGATGATTGAAGAGACAAAAAGACGGTGAAATGGTTGCTTGAAAACAGTTACAGTAATAGAGAATTGGTCGGAAAGGAGTAACCCTAGCATGGTAGAAATGGTTTGCTTCATGGAGTCTCTGGCGAAGTCAGAAACACCTTTGGAGATGACGGAGTTATCAAGAGGTTCGATTCGACGGAACATGTTGGCAATGACGGTGAAGTCTCAGTCGAAGGTGGACTTGCGAGTGGAAACGAGGTCGTCGGAGGAGAAGAAGCCATCAACGTCGCCAGAGACGAGGCAACAGGTGGTTAGAAGGCGGCGGTGGAGGAATATGGGAGGAGAAGGGAGTGGAGGTTTTGGAGGGTGAAGAGGGTTGTGGAGTGAGAGGTCTGTGAGACGAGAGAGGAAGAAAGGGCGCGATGAAACTGCCATGGAAGAAGAAGAAGAAGAAGAGGTATGGGATGATGGGTATGAAAGTGGGGGATGCATACGACATCGTTTTGACAACTAATGATCAATTTGTCTTCCAACAATTTGTTTCCCATCCACTTCAACAACAGTAACGGACACATCACTCTCCACCCTTCCATCTCAACCATTTCCGTTACCGTTTCGAGCACCAATTTTACGAAAGGACATACACGAAATTTACATGATGAGAAATCGAAATGTATTTTCCAATCTTGAGAGACGAAAATGTTCGCGTTTTAAAAGATTAGAGACCTATTTATCTTTTATTCTAAAATTTAAAAAATTACATATTTGAATTTATTTTTGACCTATTTTAACACAATAATTTTACACGCAGTGAAGCCATGAATCAAGTAAAAAATGGCTTATAGGGAGTGCACATAGTTTGAATAATATTTGTAAATTTGTAGAATTTATGGTGGAAACTCACCTGCAGTTGACTGCAGGTGAAGTTGTTTCTGGATAGTTGACACGTGTTACTGTACGGTTTAAAAAACCGATTTATTTTATATAAATGGTTTATTTAAAAAAACCGGTTTGAATAAATCAAATAACTACTTTTAAAATAATTTAAATTTTTTATGCGTGTTATTCCTAAATTCCTAACAAATGAATTTGATATGTTCTTTTTCTTCATTCATATTGACCAATTTTTCTTTAAATTTATCTAAAAAATTTTTTATTTAATTTTTGTCAAATATATGTATACAAATTGTTTGAAAAAGTAAAATTTAGTATTCTGAAAAAGAAACAAAATTCACGGTTTTTTTATAGAAATGGCATAAATGATATCATCTGTCCTTTTTTTGTGTCTCTGTTTCTATTTTCTTGATGAGTTTTGTTTTGTTTCCCATAACTTACATTTTTAGTTGCTTTTAAATTAAGCTGTAAACAGATTTTAAATTAAGTTGTCATGCACGTTTTTGTGTTTTTACTTATCAACTAGAATTTATTTTTTAATGAAATTAGAATTTATTTTCAATAAAACAAAAGTATCTAATCAAAATATTAATTTGGTCTCCTTAAATAATTGAACATAATATTATTAATTTTGTCTACAACAAAAATTTTTAATAAATTTTTTCAAAATAAAATTGATTCAAAAATAGAGAAAAAAAAGAACAACTAATGAAAATATTTATTTTGACATTGCCATCAAGAATAGGATAGCCATAAAAAAAATTCAACCAAATAAAAAGGACCTAACTCATACAATTAAACTACCATCATATCATCACAATAAACTATAACATCACCAACTAAAGAGACATATAACAAATATGAAAAAGATCATGCCAAAATTTCAACAATGCTCATGCTATCAACTAGTCTATGTTATACCATAATTACATTTTTGTTTTCCATCACATGAAATTGTCATGAATTATCTTAGCATTTATGATCTTGAACATCAAAATGATGTGATGACATAAATATGTACGTATTTATTAAATAATTTTTATCATTCACAGAGGAATGAATAAAAACATAAATTAAGAAATACATTTGAAATAATAAATTTGATTGAGAAATATAAATAAAAGAAACATACCTAATTGAAAGTTTCATATTAGTTTTGAAAAAGGAATTGAAAGAGAACGGATTTTACATGCGAAACGAAGAAAAGGGGAATAAAAGTAACTGTTTGGTTCAATTCAAATCGGTTTTTTTAAATAAACCATTTATATAAAATAAACCGATTTTTTTTAAATCATAGAGTAACACGTGTCAACCATCTAAAAACAACTTCACCTGCAGTCGACTGCAAGTGAATTTCTGCCAGAATTTATTCGCATTCGATTCATAATTTGTAAATATTATTTAATTTGTATAGTTATTGGATTTGATCCACTTTCTTATAGAATTGGATTAGAATTGGATTGCAGATATTATATTTATATTCATATATTCGACTCACAAATTTACAGATCTATAATACATAATAAATAAATAAATAAACAAATAATTAAATATACATATAAGTAAATAGTATATATAGTTGAGTTTAGCTTTTCTTTTAGAAATATAATTTTTTTTTGTGCATCTCACATACTCTATTCTCTAAAAAATTAACATATAGTATAATAATACATAATTATTTAATAGTATAATTTCTTTTATAAAAATCGTTTGTTAAAATAATTTTTAATAAGATATCTACTTAATTTTAAGTGATGAAATATTTTTTTTATCTTATATTTATATTTTGTATAATTTTTTTAAGGGTAAAGTATTAAAGTGGTCCTCTATGTTTGGGCATAATCTTGTTTTGGTATTTAAGGTTTAAAGTGTCCTATTTGAATTTAAAAAAAATTTCATTTAGATTCGATGTAGTTCTAACGTGAGGTCAAAGTTAAATAATTAACGAGATGTCCTATATAACAGCAGTACAAAAACAAAGTCGATAATATAGAAAATAAGTACAAGTTCCAGAGACACAAAATCAACCGTGGATGCATCAATACATTTATTTATTATTTTTCTTACAATTTAAATAAAAAATTTTCTATAGAATTAAGGAGAATGATAAATAAATGAATTGATGCATCCACAGTTGATTTGTGTCTTTGGAGTTTGTACTTGTTATCCATATTATCGTCCTTATTCTTGTACTGCTGTCATATAGGACATTCCATTAATTATTTAACTTTGACCTCACAATAAGGTTATATTGAAGCTAAATGAATTTTTTTATTCAAATAGGATACTTTAAATCTTAAGAACTAAAATAGAATTACACCTAAACGTAGAAGAATAATTTAGTACTTTACTTTTTTTAATATAAATTTTTTTAATTTTTTATGCTCTAAATTTATTTGAAATAATTTTTTTAATATTTATTATTTTACGGATATATCCGATATCTAATCTATAAATATACAAATTAGATTTCTAAACATAAAAAAATATAAATATTATATCCAATAATTTTAATATAGATCAAATTGAAATTTTAATCATCTACTAGCTTAACTCGACCTGACACAAAGATTAGATGTATTACCTTTTATGTCTATCCTTTTTGCTATGTTCTTAGTTCATATATATATATATATATACAAAAAAGCACTATGTTACACTCTTATCAAAATTTGATAACTAATAAATATTATCTTTTAAAAAAATAATAATAACAGGAAATTTTTTTAAGAAGAGTTAAAATAATTCTTCATTTTTTAAAACAAATAAAAACGTCTTTAGTTACCCATTTATTTTCTGTTGAGACACAAGTCGCCTAATTCCACAAATAATCTATTCACATACTAATTATTGTAACTTAATGTAGTATAATGTAATTAAAAATTTTATTTATTATAAATTTCATATTTATGTTATTTTAAATTATACGTCAATTAATATAATTTTATTTAGGTAATATTGTTATGAATACAAAATCAAACTAAATTAAATTAAAATATTTAAATTATATTAAAATATTTAAATATAATATAAAAGAACGAAATATAGGTAAATATGGTATAAAAAAAGAGTAATTTTTTTTACTCAAACACCATACTTAGTATGCAGATTATCTAACTTTAGGCGATCTACATAGTCACAGACAAAAAAGATAGATGTATCTAATTAAAAATATTTTTATTTATATTTTTAAAATAAATAATTATTTTAATTCATTAAAAAATCATATTATCTGTGATTATCTTAAAATAAAAAATCTTAAAATCCAATACTTTTTATTAATATTAGCTAATGCTTTGAACTAATATTTTATTTTTATACAATTAAAATTTACGATTTAGAATATATAATTTAAAATTTAGTTTTTATTATCTAAAGTTTGCTAAATATTAAAAAAATTGTTAGTCATATAACTAACTCTTTTGAAATATAAAATTCCTAAAATTTCGTATCCATTCATTTTAAGTAAATTTATTACATATAGAGTTTACTCAATCATCTAATTTTTTATGTGCTTAAATTTATAATTTTTTTTTATATATTTGTATTTAAAAATAATAAATAAAAAGAGAGAGAAGATGATTTGAGAAGGATTAGTGGTGGTGATGAATATAGTAGAATGTAGTGTTAGTAAAACATAAGATGACATAAAGGTGAAGTGCGATAATTTGATGTTATGTCATCAATTCTGTTCAAAATTAATTATAAAAGATGCTAACGATAAATAAATCTCTAAAAGATTTTAAAATGCGACAAAAAAATTATATATTAAATATATATTTAAAAAATAATTTTAGATATCATATTTTGATGTAAAATTTTACAATCATTATTAAAAAAATAAAATTTTTTAATCTTAAAAATTTGGTAATTTTATATCAAGAGATTTAAAAAAAAAATTATTGTGAATGATACATTTTTTTGAAAAATCAAAAGAAAAATTTAGATATCAAATTTTGCTCCAAAATTTTTTGTGACTTTCTAAATATTTATTCAAATGTTGTCTCAAAAGTTTAAATCAATGTATAAATCATTTGTCAAATACAAAAGTTTTTTTTGTCACTTACAAAAAATATAATATTTATTAGTTATTTTTATCTTATTTTCAAATCATTCAAATAATATTTTGTCGATAACATCTTTCCGTGACTGTTTTGTCAATGGTTGAAATTTTTGGTACTAAATTGGTAGTTAACCCTTTTATTATTTAAACAATTATGTAAGAAGATTGACAATCTGATATCCACTGTGAAAGAAAATTGTGTGTTCATGTAATAATCTGAATCATAACCAGTTATTGTCTACTCAAACTTTACCTGCAAAAAGGGGTCCATGAAATGAAATATGTAACCTGCAAATAAAAGAGCAATTTGTCAGATAGAAGATGATTGATGGTCTTGCTATGAAAGTAGGTGATGGTAGATCAACCAGATTCTAGGAGGATACATGGCTACAGTTAGAAAAGTTGAAAGACTCCTTTCCGAAATTTTTCTTGGTTTCAAATAACAAAGAATTCGTAATTGGGGACTGTGTGGGTATTAGGATGGGATAGAGTGGGTGTGGAACTTCCAATGGAGGAGGGAACTCGGCCAATGAGAGATTGACAATATGATCAAATGCTTGATACCTTGCACGCTGTGAAATTGATAGCAGATGTACAAGATATAGTGGTGTGAAAGTTTGACAAGGAAGGTGTTTATACTACTAACTCATTTGTGCAGATTTTGCAGGAACAGACTGTGATGGATGATATCCTTAACTACAAGTTCCCAAATGGTATCTAAAAATGACTAGTTCTCCCTAGAGTTGAGTTGTTTAATTGGTTTGTGCTAGTAGGTCGAGTTAATACAAAAGATCGCTTGAGTAGATTTGGCATAATTGCTTAGAATGACAATGTTTGTGTGATGTGCAACAAGGAAGTTAAATCTGTCCAACACTTGTTTGTTACGTGTGAGTTTGCTTGGCAGATATGGTGTGTGTGGATCTCCCATATGGGTCGGGCATGGTACATCCCGGGTCTATAAGAGAACATTTTGAGAGTTGGAAGACGTTGTCCATGAAAAAAAGACGATCTTAAAATATAGTTAGTGAGGTTCTTTTCAGTTATATGGAATATTTGGTCGTGTAGAAATAAATTTATTTTCCAGAATAAGACAACGATAGTGATGCAATGCATTACTAGATGGTTTTGTAGTTCAAAGAAATGGTGAAAAAATAATTCGTGTTATTGATGACTATACCAAAAATAACATATGAGTTGTTTAATATTTTTATTATTGTATGATTCACCAAGTATGTAGAGCTTCTTTGTCTTTCATAAAAAAAAAACAATTAAAACTAATTTGACTTACAATATTTTTAGGTTTCATAATTTAAAATTACAATATTCAAATCGAATGGGCGGACAAAAAATTTAAATCAATGCTTGAAAATGTACCCATGATGTTACATCTTGGAGAATTCGTGTGATTGGTATCATTAGCTGCTTATTAGGCAGCCTTTAGTTAATTCCTCCTATCACTCGACGATTGGCATATCACCATTCAAGGCAGTTTTCAGCAGAGACCCTTCTATCCTCATCTATTATGAGCTTATGATGACTAATACTCTAGCTATATAGGAATAACTTTAAAAGAGAGATGAAATGCTAGCCTCTCTAAAATCAAATCTGCAGCCAGCTTAGCTTCGGATGAAGACACAAGCAAATAGTATAAAGTTGAACCTTTTCATTCCATTTCTAGGTGTGTTATTATCTAAATTTGATATTGTTCTGTTAAAAATCCATTCTACATCAAAACGGGTAATATCCGTTTAAAGATGGCAAAAATTTCCAATGAAACAAGTACCCGTAAAAATTTATTCGTTGGAGGCGCAAATGGAGAGATTTTGTACCCACGGGATGGGACAACAAGTAACGAGGACCTATTTATTATACAGGACAAAATGGGAATAGAGGTTCCCACGAGGTGGGAATCATATAATCCCCGTATATATAAAAAGACAGTAATATCCCTGCCATATATATATATAATTGAGGAGTTGAAAATTCCAAATTTTCAACCCTAGCCGTCACTCACACTCGTTCATTCTGAACTCTGAAGCTCATTCTCCCTCTCTTCTCCACTTCTCTCCTCTCTTTTATCACTACCAATCACCACTGCTGTCCGCCATCTCCTACCCCCTCACTGCTGCCAACACGAAGCTTCTATCTTCTCCTCGCGTGTCTAAGTCTCATCAGTCATCCCATTTGCAATCGCAACATCGTCGTCGCATTCGGCCAGCCAAGGAGAACATCGCTGTCTCCGCCTAACCCAGCAGAAGATAACATCTTCGTTGCCGTCTGACCCAGCCGAGGTAGCAACGTTGCTACAGAGCCTCTTCGCTAATCTTCACCTCTTCGCCTCTCCGCGTCTTCGCCTCTCCGCCTTGTCCCCAATCTTCATCGTCAGTTCAACTGCTCTTCCTCCTAGTAAGTTTTGTGAACTGCCATTTAAATTTCTTCAGTTGTGATTTTAGGGTTCATCTATCATATCATCTCTGTAATTTTAATTTGCTTTAAAGAATTTGTTAATTTTATTTGCTTTGAAAAACTTGTTAATTTACCTTGAAGAACTTGTTCTGATTTATCTTAATTTGCTTTAAAGAATTTGTTAATTTTAATTTGTTTTGAAGAATTTTGTTCTCATTTATCTTAATTTGCTTTGAAGAACTTGTTAATTTGCTTTAAAGAACTTGTGCTGATTTATTTTAATTTGCTTTGAAGAACTTGTTAATTTTATTTTGCTTTGAAGAACTTGTTCTGATTTGTCTTAATTTGCTTTGAAAAACTTGTTAATGTTAATTTATTTTGAAGAACTTAATAATTTGCTTTGAAGAACTTGTTATGATTTATTTTAACATGTTTTAAAGAACTTGTTAATTTTAATTTATTTTAAAGAACTTGTTAATTATTATAGTATTATTTCTGACTCTAATTATTCCTCATTTTAGTTCTGTTGATTACAATTTATATTTTTATGACTCTGATTATTCCTCATTTTGATTCTGTTGATTACAATTTATATTTTTATGATTTATGTGATTTGAATTTTGTGATTTTTTTGAAATTTAATGATTCCTGTGATTTGTAATTTTTTGTTCGATGTAGGATTCAAATAAATAAGAATTTAGTATCACTACCATCACAAGATGAAAGAAAGCTTGAGAATTATGTATTTTAGTTTTTGAATATGTTTGGTTGTTTAAATATTTTATAAATATATTTAGTAGAGATATTTGTTGTTTATTACTCTTTGAGTATTTGGAGACAATAAAAAAATATGTTTGTAATAACAATTGAGAATGATCTTTATTTTTTTCTATTTTTTCTGTTTTTTTTTATATTTTTTCAATTTTTATTATTTTTTATAAAAATCTGCGGAGACTTCGGTGCCTGATGGATACGAGATTCCGTTACTTATCATGGGGACGGGGACCAGTTTTGAAGGAGGGTGGGAGCGGGAGGACATGGGATCCGTTGTCATCTCTGTATCAGCCTCTAAGCGAGTAGGAATAGAGTGGGTATCCACAAATTTAGATATTATTATCATTCTTAACAACCGATAATTAAATCGAACTGAACAAAAAAACTCATTTTTAAATTAATTGTAGTAAAATTCGGTTTGGTTCAATAACAAACCCCCTAATTAGTGCCATTTTTCATACATTAAGATATTAATTAATATATTTACACATGAGTTATCCTTAAAGAAATTAATTTTGAATATCTAATAAAATTAAAACATTTATTTTAAAATAAACGAAATAAAGAAAAACCCTTTGATAACTTGGTTCCTTGTATAATTCTCAATTTGATATTATGGAAGGAGTTTTTTATGTTTAACTAGAGAAATTAAGTTTATTTAAGCAAAAGATAATTAAGCCCCATTAGTTAAAGAAGATTTTACATAATGGTAACAGTTTTCGAAGATAAAAATATGAAAAAATAAGATAAATTTAATTAGTATCCATGTCCTATGTCCTATGTGCTACATATTGAGTGTAAGGGATGCAAAAAATGGTCTTGTGATGATGCAATTATGGAATTGTTGTATATTTGTTGAAACCAACCAATTGGCAATAATGGAGATGCTCGAATTGTGGGACCCACTTTGGGAGGGTGTTTCTGCCTCATGCTAGCATCTCTATCTCCCACAGCGAATTTGCATGTGGGTTGCAACTTGCTTTGACTGGTCTTCTTGTTTCTCCATTTTCACTTTCGGTTTCGGTTTCTTACCAAAATATAAAATGACCAGCAAGGCCCCTCCCTCATCCACTAACAATAATATTAAACATCATACCCACACTCTCAAGTCTCAACTCACAGATCCACCTACCATATACTCTTATATACAGTAACTCTTTATTTTTTAGAAGAAAAAACCACTAAAAATCATAGTTTTATTTTGATTGTGTTATTGTTTAGTTCTAACACTTTATTTGGATGTTATAAAGAAAATAAAAAAAAAGAAAATAAAAAAATTAAGTTATTTGTGTGTTGTTTGGATGAATAAAAAATAAATAAAAAAAGTTTTTATTTGTGAAGAAAAAAATTTTCTTTTTATTTTTTATTTTTTTTTATAACAAAAAAATTATTTTTTATCTATTTTTTTTCTTTTTTTTTCATTCATTTTCTAGCAAACTAAATATAGTGTAAGTAGAGCTAGGAGGGAGGGGGTAGAGATGTAGGGGTCGGAGGTGGTGGGCCATGTTAGTCATGTGGGTGTGTGGACGCCGCATAATTGGACTGTGGTATGCCGTATAGGTACAGTCTAATCTACACCATCAAATATGAATGTATGTGTTAAGTGCTAACGAACAAACAAGTCATGTGCCTTTGATGAAGGAACGGTGCGTTAGGTCTTTCTATGATAGATATCTTCCCTCCCTCTTTATTTCAACGCCGTGCCCTTGTGCCTGCCTACTACCTTTACACATGACTACGTTTGTTACATGAATATTATCACCACAAAATTATCCTAAGCTCAATTTAAGTTCATGCAAGTTTTTTCTAATAATGGATGATACATAAGAAAGAATATATGTATAGCCCAAGTGGGAGATTGTTAGGAAATTATTTAATTTCCTAACTTATTTGTGGGCAATACATATATCAATTATAATCACAAATGATGCTATTTCAAATTAAATGACTTATATAATGATGATCTCATTTATTGTTATAAATGCTAATTGAATAAGTCATTATTACTTTTGATTTGGAATTAAATGAGAATAAAACCGGATATTATCTTTTGTTCCTTAGATAATTATCTTTTTGTATTTTAGATATATTATCTTTTGGGCTTTAGATACTATTTTATTTGGGCTTAAGGGTTTAATGGGTGTCATGCTCAAATATAAATAGACTTTCAGGGTTTCGGTCCCCAATATACCAAAGTCGCCTTTGTTGCTCTTTCCCCATCAAAAGAGTTGCAGTTCAGCCACCTAGGAATACAGAAGACTTTGGTTGAGGAAGATCGAAAGAACCACAAGATCCAAACTCTTCCAATCATAATTTATGTTTATGAATTCAGGTACGCTTCCGCATTATGTTATATTTTTGGTGATTCAATATGGATGATCTGGGTTGTTGAAAATTAATTATTCCAACAAGTGGTATCAGAGCCATCCATAATTTAGTCATCAAAAATATTTGATTTTATTGGATCAATATATATACATATGCGTTGTTTACATTATATTGCACACTTAATAAAATTATTTCTGATTGTGTGTGCATCAATACGTATATATGCTTTACATATGAAACGTATTCCTTCCATACCGTTTTGGATTGCTTTTATATGCATGTATCACACGTTACGCATACATATATATATACTGTTGGTAATTTATTATACATATATATTATTATTATTATTTCGATACGTATATATATGTATATTATTGCGTGCTTATAGTGTATGCCGAGCACGTTTAGTTTATATATATATTTATATATATATAAAATTGATACTTATGAAAATTAATAATCATATTTTTTTTAAGGTCTGAAAAGACACTATTAAAATTTAATTTCTTTTAGAATTTAAATATTTTTTGTTGTTACATAAGGAAACTAGTAACAATTTGGATTATTATATCCATCCATTATAAAGATTTGGTTTTGGAATAAATTGATTGAACATTATGCTGCCAAAGTAGCCTCTTTTGTGAAAATTGATTTATTCAAAACATTAGGAATATGGTGATATGTAATTCATGCGAATATTGGTCATCCCATAGGAAGGTCTATATTTGGCCGAATTACATACACATATTAATAGTAAATACATGTTTGGGTAACACATTAAGAATAAAGTAATGTTTATTATTTATGCAAACAATAATCGGCCCAAAGAAAGTTTATTGTTTGGCCAAATAATAAGCATTGCACACTTTTGTTTATTTTCTATTAATTATGCAGTCAATAATCGGCCCAAAGGAAGGTTATTGTTTGGCCAATTAATAGAAAATATATGCGGTAATAAATAGGTTGCGAAGTTTAAGTTTTCATGTGCGCATTAAGTCGGTCCAAAGAAAGGCTTAATGTGTGACAGGAATTTTGACAATATTTGATACAGCTCTTCGAGAGGAGAAACCCACTTCCACTCCGGAAAACCTCAATGAGGTTAAAATAGAGAAGTGGGAGAAATCCAATTGAATGAGCATTATGATCATGAAACGCTCAATTCCTAAGGCGTTTCGGGGCTCAATTACTGAGGATAAAGATGTCAAACAGTTCCTAAAGGATGTTGAGAAATTCTTTGAAAAATGCCAAACAGTTCCTAAAGAATGTTGAGAAATTCTTTACTAAGAAATTCAGTGCTCACATGGCTTTATCTTCTCAGTATAAAAGAAAGCGTGATACTACTGCGGATGCGCCTTCTCAGCAGAAAAGGCTAAGAAACAGGATCAAGTTTCAACCTGTTTCTTCTGTAAGAAGGTGGGACACATGAAGAAGGATTGTACCAAATATGCCACTTGGCGTGTGAAGAATGGTATAATTCTCACTTTCGTTTGTTCTGAGGCTAGTTTAAGTTATGCACCTGTTGATACTTGGTGGGTAGATTCTGCTGCTACTACTCATGTAAGTGTGACTATGCAGGGTTGCCTGTGGAGCCGACCGCCAAGTGATGTTGAAAGATACATCTACGTGGCAGACGGCAATATAGTTGCAGTCGAAGCTATAGGAACCTTTAGATTATGTTCCACGAGTGGATTTTATTTGGATTTATTAGAGACATTTTATGTACCGTCATTTAGACGAAATTTGGTTTCTGTTTCCCGTCATTTAGACGAAATTTGGTTTCTGTTTCTCGTTTGGACAAATCAGGTTATTTTTGTTCATTCGGAGACAACAAAGTCAGTCTCTTTTATAATTCGAATAATATTTGCTCTAGTCATTTGGTGGATAATCTATATAGGCTTAACTTAAATTCCTATAATAATGAAATACTGCAAATGGGTACAAAACAAAAAACTAAATGAGAATTTGGCATCGTTATGGCACAAACGCCTAGGCCACATCTCTAAACAGAGAATTCAGGGGCTCGTGTCGGATGGAATTCTTGGACCCCTAAAATTGGCGGACTTTGAAGTCTGCATTGAGTGCATAAAGGGGGAAAAGGACAAATGAAAGGAAATTAGGTGCCGAGAGAGCTAAAGATGTCTTAGAACTAATAAGAGTTAAAGATGTCTTAGAAGTGATACATACCGATATATGTGGCCAATTCCCTACTGTCTCTTGGAATGGACAACGGTACTTTATTACGTTCATAGATGATTACTCTCGTTATGGATATATATTTTAATTCATGAAAAGTCCCAAGCCTTGGATGTTTTCAAGTCTTTCAAAGCTGAAGTTGAACTTCAACTTGGAAAGAAAATTAAAGCTGTCAAATCTGATCGTGGTGGTGAATACTATATAAGATATGACGGTTCAGGTGAGCAACGTCCCGGGCCTTTTGCTCTTTTCCTAGAGGAGTGTGGTATTGTTCCGCAATACACCATGCCAGGCAAACCTAGCATGAATGGTGTTGCAGAACGAAGGAACCGAACTCTTAAGGACATGGTGAGAAGTATGATTAGTTATTCTTTCTTGCCTGAATCACTCTGAGGAGAAGCCTTAAAGACCGCAATATACATCCTTAATAGGGTGCCAAGCAAAGCAGTTAACAAAACCCATATGAAATTTGGACTAGAAAAAGGCCCAGTATAAAGCATTTGCATATTTGGGGATGTCTAGTTGAGGCGCGACCTTATAGGCCACATGAAAGAAAATTGGACTCAAGGACAATTAGTTGCTAATTTGTTGGTTACGCTGAACGCTCACGAGGGTACAAGTTTTACAATCCTGCATCAAGGTCTATTTTTTGAAACGGAAAATGCGAGATTTCTTGAGGATGTTGAGTTTGGGGGGAAGGAAATATTAGGAATGTAGCTTTTGATGAGGATTCTATAACTGGAAATGATCAGGTATTTGTGCCTATTATTGTTCAAGATACATTTATAGTACAAGAGCACAATGAGAATCCTACTGTAGATCCAGTTACAGTACAAGAGAACAATGAGAATATTGTTGTTGCTCAAGATGCTGCTACAGTACAGGAAAATAATGAGAATCCTCCTTAATTCCAACCCATATAGAAAGCTCAACAACCTCAAGAAGTGTCATTAAGGAGATCCAATAGAGAAAAGAGAAAATCCATCTATGGTCTCAAACAAGTTTCTCATTAATGGTATCACAAGTGCATTAAGTCATTACCTCATGGTTTTGAGGTAAATATCATAGATGAGTGTGTATACCTTAAGTTCAGTGGGAGTAAATGCATATTTTGGTCTCATATGTTGATGACATTCTACTTGCTAGTAATGATATAGGCTCGTTGCATGAAACTAATAAATTTCTATCGAACAAATTCGAAATGAAAGATCTTGGTGATGCCTCTTTTGTATTAGAAATCGAGATACTAAGAGATCACTCTCAAGGTATTCTTGGATTATCACAAAAGAACTATATCAAAAGATTTTAAGTAGATAAGTCATGGAAAGATGTAGACCAACAGACACACCCGTAATTAAAGGAGACAAGTTCAATCTCAAGCAATGCCCTAAAAATGATCTTGAGAGGACATCAATGCATGATAAACCTTATGCATTAGCACTAGGAAACTTAATGTATGCTCAAGTCTACATACGTCCTGATATATCATTTATAGTGGGAGTGTTAGGTGGATACTTGAGCAATCCAGATATCGATCATTGGATAGCTGTTAAAATGCGTAATGCGTTGTTTAAAGAGAACAAATGATTACATGCTTATTTATCGGAGATCAGAAAATTTGGAGATCATTAGGTACTCTGATTCCGATTGAATGGCATATGGTTGCGAAACTATGACATTGAAAGGGCCATTAAAGATATTTTGTGACAATAAGTCAGTAAGTACTATACTCCAATAACAATAAGAGCTTGACAAAATCGAAGCATATAGACATCAAGCTTCTTAGTTGTCAAGGAGAAAGTTTAAGAAAAACAGATTTCCATAGGACATATGGAAACAGAGTATATGCTAGCAGACCCATTACCAAAGGATTGAACCCTAAAGTTTTTCATGAGCACACTGCTCGGATGGGTGTCAATATTTATGATGCCTTGGTTTAGTGGGAGTTTATTTCATGCTATATGTCCTATAACAGATATTGAGTTATTTTTCTGCAGAATTAAGTTGATGGTTTATTTCATGTTATATGAAATGTTCATTTTACAATATTTGTATTGTGTTTGATCTCAATAAAGTTGGACCAGCTGGAAATAGACATGCATGAGATCACTTGGCATGTAATTTCCATATTACTCATCCAAATTTGATCTATGTCGTTAAGTATATTAGGATGGTGATTGGCGTGGTTTAGTCACGGCATTTAATGTGATAAAAGCTGCGGTAGTTCCATATCTAATGTATGAGACGGACCAGATTGTTAAAGTAATGAAAGAAATAGCATTCAGATGCGCGCATAAAGTTTATAAAATGTGATTATGTCAAGAAAGAATATATGTATAGCCCAAGTGGGAGATTGTTAGGAAATTATTTAATTTCCTAACTTATTTGTGGGCAATACATATATCAATTATAATCACAAATGATGCTATTTCAAATTAAATGACTTATATAATGATGATCTCATTTATTGTTATAAATGCTAATTGAATAAGTCATTATTACTTTTGATTTGGAATTAAATGAGAATAAAACCGGATATTATCTTTTGTTCCTTAGATAATTATCTTTTAGATTTTAGATATATTATCTTTTGGACTTTAGATACTATTTTATTTAGGATTTAGGGTTTAATGGGTGCCATGCTCAAATATAAATAGACCTTCAGGGTTTCGGTCCCAATATACCAAAGTCGCCTTTGTTGCTCTTTCCCCATCAAAAGAGTTACAGTTCAGCCACCTAGGAATACAGAAGGCTTTGGTTGAGAAAGATCGAAAGAACCACAAGATCCAAAATCTTCCAATCATAATTCATGTTTATGAATTCAGGTACGCTT
>NC_029776.3:9196898-9207821 GCF_000817695.3 Arachis duranensis
TTACAATAGCGTCATTCGAATTCTTTACATTAGTATATATAATTTAATTTAATTATCTTAAGAAAATAATATTAAAAATAGCATTTAGCTTTACGAATTTTGGTATGAGAAAAGCAACCGGTCCATTCCTCTCCATCTGCAATCCAACCCTACACATAAAAAAAATAAAAATAAAATAAGAAATGGTTATGGAAGAGAAAAACCGAGGGAAGTGTGAAAAGGGAAGGAGAGAGAAAGAGAGGAAGGGTGGGAAGAATCTAAAAAGGAAGCAGCACTTCATTTTCTTCTCCTCCTTCTCTTCTCCTGCACCTGACAAAAATAAGATTTACAGAAAAATTAAAAAAAATAAAGGATCCTCCTCTCCCTCTTGACACCCACACTCAGAGAAAGAGAAAGAGAGGGAGAGGGTTTTAAGTTTTAACTGTGCAAAGCTAACAGAGAGCGCGGGTGGAAGCGCCGGAAAGATGACCGGCGGTGGATCGTCGGGGAGGCTGCCGACGTGGAAGGAGAGGGAAAACAACAAGCGGAGAGAGAGAAGGCGGAGAGCGATTGCAGCGAAGATCTACGCTGGTCTTCGAGCTCAGGGTAACTACAAGCTTCCCAAGCACTGTGATAACAACGAGGTCTTGAAAGCTCTCTGTGCCGAAGCTGGTTGGATTGTCGAAGAGGACGGTACTACCTACCGCAAGGTTTCTTCTTCTACTTCTCTCTCCCTCTCAGATCTACTTGCTCTTTCTTGCTTGCTTTGTTGATCCGCTTTCTAATCTTGCTAAAAAGTTGATTTGATCCTGGAAGCTTGTGATCTAACTAGTTTTTGTAGTGTTAATCTGAGATCAGGTGTCATTGTGATAGTTCTAGATGATTGATTATGTTCCGTTAGTTTCACCCTAGAAATCTTGATTGAGATCTGTGTTTTGATGACAGGGATGTAAGAGGCCGCAAGGTGAGATTGGAGGAACTCCAGCGAACATGAGTGGTTGTTCTTCACTACAGCCAAGTCCACAGTCATCAGCGTTCCCAAGCCCTGTTCCTTCCTACCATGCTAGCCCAACTTCCTCATCATTCCCCAGCCCCTCTCGCATTGATCCCAACCTTCAAAACCCCTCTTCATTCCTCCTACCATTCATTCATAACATCACCTCCATCCCCACAAACCTTCCTCCTCTTAGAATATCCAATAGTGCCCCTGTTACCCCTCCTCTTTCTTCCCCAACCTCCAGGGGTTCTAAAAGGAAGGCGGATTTCGAATCCCTCTCCAATGTCTCCTCTCTTAATTCGTTCCGCCATCCTCTCTTCGCGGTATCCGCCCCATCCAGCCCCTCCCGCCGCCACCAATTGGCTACTTCCACCATTCCTGAGTGTGATGAATCTGATGCTTCCACCGTGGACTCCGGTCGCTGGGTTAGTTTTCAGACAACGACTGCCTCGGCTGCTCCTCCATCGCCTACCTTTAACCTTGTGAAACCAGCAATGCAGCAGATCACTCCCCAGGATTCCATGGATATGAATGAAGGCATGCAATGGGGCCAGGCTGCAGAGAGAGGAAGACCATCGGATTTTGACTTTGAGAATGGTAGAGTGAAGCCATGGGAGGGCGAGAGGATACATGAGGTGGGAGTGGATGAGTTGGAACTGACTCTAGGCTGTGGAAAGGCCTGATGTTGAAAGCAATGTTTAGGGCTACCTTCTTATGTCTATATCACGCCCAAAGGCCACAACACTGCTGAGAACCCGATCCCCAAGCCCAAGTCTGCAGCGTTTCCTTGGCGTCTGCATGGATTGCTTGGATGGAGCTGCCACTCTGCCATTGCCGGGGAAATCGGTTGCTATGTTGCATTTCTATATTTTTCTTATATGTACAGTCCCGTTTATATTTCGTTACATTACATGAAATTTGACTTCATTGTGATGCCTTGTTGATTGTTGAATAGTTGCATTTGGGGCAACCTTTAAAAAGTTTGGTAGTGTTTTGAGACTTAATCTTAACTTATTACTATAGACCAGGAGAAATTGAAGTTCACTGAAGAGATATTCTTAATGCTTTCACACTCTTTATTTCATTACATAGCTGAGCATTCCAATGTGAGTATTTGAAACTGATATGGAAAGATTGAGAAGCCCACTTTTGAAGCTTTATAGTTTTGCTCCATTCGGCCTCAAAAGTTTAAACTACTGCAATTGCTGTTTCCAGTTTCCACACTGAATATGTATGCAGTTTTGCTCGATCAGTATTACTTATGAGAAGGTAATTAACATCACTTCCTAGTCACCAAAGGAAAAAAAATTACATCACTTCCATCCTCACATACTTTCCGCCTCTGTTATGAGAGGGTAACTTGACGGTAGAGGATGATTATACATATGTATATATTTGGACATTAAGTTAGAGGATTGTATTGTGATAGAGAAAAACACAAAGCAATTATGTGGGCCTAATAATATGTAGGTAGTGTATATTAATTTAGTATTTCTGTCATTCTCTTCTATCTATAATTCTATATCGTGTATCTTGATACTAGAAGGATGTTAGATAACCCGAGGAATGAGGATATTAAATCGCTTATGCATGGCTCTTAAGTGTATTTTTCTTGCGAGAAATCTACGAGTCTAGCTGTAAAGTTTTATGATTCTTCATTGTTGAGATAATATGACAGCAACATAAACTCTGACGAAAAAACAAAGGCTTGAATCTCAGCACTCTAGACTCTGCAGAAACTAGACTTAGTTATAGGGAATATCTGGTGAATACGTCCACAGTTTGTTTTAAATTTTTTTTTTCAACTTTGATTTTGATCCTATACATGGCTTACACTAATTATGATTTGCTGAATTTGAGAGCAAGTGTTTTATTATGATTTGGCTGTCCATTATCTTCGTGTATAAGATATGAATAACCCGGTGCCTGACTGTTCAAGAGGAATCTACAAGTTCAAAGGAGAACACATTATTTCTCCTGGTTCGTAATCTTGAAGGTCAAAATTCAGAACCCGCAAAACAAACTGTCATGTTATCGTGAATATATGTGTTCTTTGCTTTCTTGTTCTTTTCTGCTTATTCTTCTTCGGTGTGTGTTCAACGCTCTCGTCTCACGCATGATTCTCTCTC
Source organism: Arachis duranensis (assembly GCF_000817695.3). Lineage (NCBI taxonomy): Eukaryota > Viridiplantae > Streptophyta > Magnoliopsida > Fabales > Fabaceae > Arachis > Arachis duranensis. The sequence goes on from NC_029776.3 coordinate 9,200,004, forward strand.
ATTGCCAAGCGATGCAAACAGTGATTTATTTCAACAGTGTGCCAAGTCACACCGAGAAGAAAAATCAAAATTCAAAGCTGGGACTTAATGTGAGGAGCCTATATTGGTTCCCCAGGATCTATGGATTCCTCCCATGGCCCAACCATGCTAATCCACCTCTCTCCCCCAAAGCCCAATTAGATTTGCAGGATTTTAATTAAAAATCCTTAATTGTTACCAAAAAACCCACAAGTACACCCAAGAAAGAAAAGATTATAAAAACCAGCAAAACACTTTCAGAAATCACGTTTGGATATTTTACTTCAAAATTGCTTGTTGTTCACGACCAAACAAAAATTTGATTGTTGTTCCAAACCTAGGTTTAGGTAGAAGCACCTCAATAGAGTTCTGTTGTGCATGCGATAGAAGCGTTGGAGAAGATAAAGCAGACCCAACGGAAGCAAACCTGATCCGAGATATCACAAAGACTTCCACGCCCATGATAAAAGTGTGGTGGATGTTATTATCAGATCCTTTACAAGTTAGGATGAGTGGATTGGTGGAAACCCTGTAGTGGAACCAAATTGACGTAGCAAGCTAGATTTTGAGGTGGTATAGGATGCATGTCTGCTTCGCAAGAAGGGGGAGTTGGCTTGGCGCAGGGAAGGGAGGTGGTCTTGTTCGGGCTGGGTTTGGGCATGGGTTTTGGTTCTTGGTCTGGGTCATGCAAGCAATGGAGGACAGGGAGAGCGAGATTGTTGGCAAATAGTCTGGGAACAGGGAAGCGGCAGCATCAGAGTTGCAGATTCGGAGGAGAGAAAGCTGAAGCTTTCATCATCGTGCACCCTCGGCGACGGAGCTTCATTCGGAGCGCCGGCAGCAGAGGAGACCCACTGAAAGTCTCGCGTCCACATCGCTTTGGGTTCCAGATTCGTACAGTGCAGGGGCGTCACCGGAGAGAACACCAGTGTGGCAGCGGCCATGAACACATACCATGCGTTCTTCGCTGATCATCCTTTCTTCAGAATGCCATCCTTTCAAAAGCAGAGAGGCCTAGAAGACATATGAGCCGAGGGAGTGACGGACCGATACTGAAACTTTTACTGTGCGGATAAAGTTTATATAACATAATAAATACATATATTATTTAATTTTAAAGCTAATTTTAAAAGAAAAAATACAAATGGATAGATAATATTCTTTCGAGTCGATTTTTAAGAAAGAACATCAATCTTATTTAAATTTGAAACTTGATCATTATAATGGACATTTAATATGAAGTTCTTAAATTGGTTATTAAGTATCAAAAATTAAATAAAAAATTATTATAAAATTAAATTTAATAATTAAGTAGAATCAAATAAATATTACTATTATATACTAGTGAATTTTTTTTTAATTATAATGAAGACACTGCCTTCACAACTATATACCTAAATCCACGATTCTGTATGAGCCCATCATTAGCAACGTGCCCAAAATATGGCTTGAAGAGACTACTCTTCGTATTTTAAGGAATTGTTCCTTTACAAATTTGATTTGGAAAGCATTGATACCTCTTACCACGAATAATAATTTCTTCACCCATAATCTCAAGATTGGTTTATTAGCAATCTATCTACCAAAGGTCGATGGTCTTGTTTGTTCGATGTTACTACTTCTTGTTTCTGGGTCTTTGATAGAAAAATTACCATCCTAATATTCGCCATTGCTGTCATAAAAGCTAGAACGAATGAGATCTATAATTGTTTGAAGCTGAGCACTTAAAGACTAACTAATGACTACCTCATCAAGTGAATGTCTTCTCAAGATAATTACATTAAGATGAATGTTGATGAATCATTTTATGATAGTAATAATCATGCAGCTTGTGAAGGAATCTTTGAGACCACCTTGGTGGGTTCATTAAAACTTTTTTGTATAATATTAAAAGTTGTTCCACCTTCCATGCTAAGATTTGGGAGTCATTCGAGGACGCTGTTACAAATGAGTTTTAAAATCTTAGTTGTTGAATCAAATTTTTTAGTGGCAATCAGCTTGGTCAGAAATAGTTGCACTTATTGAAGATGTCAGAATCCATGCGAGCCAAATAAAAAATTTAAGCTGGCACAACACCTTTCGAAAAATCAATTGTATTGCTGATTTATTACCCAAGAAAGGTCACGATCTTCCCTACAGTCTCCATATTTTTGATATTCCAACTCTTGATTTACACCATGCCCTAGCCTTTGATGCTTTGGGAACCCTCAAGTTGAGAGAAATTACTTAATTTGTTTCCAGAAGTACATACTCCTTATTATTTTTCTTTTTTGTTTTTTTTTGTGGGGTCTCTGACCCTCGATGTCTACAAAAAAAAAATTCTTCAACATTTTTTTTATTACATAAAAAACACCATCAATATTACTATTTTTTCTCTACTACTACTGGCACAATTTTTCTACCATTATTTATAACTCTTAAACTAATCAACAAATTCAGACAAAACATCATTAAATCTAATAAATATTAATTAAAATTCAAATACATAAAAAAATAAACAGACAATTAGAAAAAAGATAGTAAATAATTCAGATGAAAGAGACATAGTAAAAAATGAATTTAGAGGTAGAAAAAAATGATTGCATGGAAGAGAGGCAGATTCAGAGAAAAGGAAAAAAAATAAATTTAAAAGCTAGCCATACTAGAGATGATGACAAACACAACTTAAAGCAGAGACAATGAAAGATTTGAAAACAGAGAGCAGAAGCAACGGTAAATAGCGATGACAATGACAGTGACTATGATGAAGGATCTTAATTTGGAAGAAAGAAAGATGGAGGAGATCTGAAAGTGATGAATCGAAAGGGTATGAAATATGAGGAAGGACAAAGGGAGAAGGTAAGGAAGGAAAAGTGAAAAAATGAGGGCATTAGTGCGACGTGTGAAGGAGGGAGGTAGTGTGTAAGGTGGATGAAGAAGGAAGAAGGAAGAAGGAAGAAGGAGAAAAGTGATCGTGAAAGGAGATCAGAGAAAGGAAAAGGTGAGAGGGAATAAAAGGGATTAGGTTTAGTGTTACGATAAAGTCAAAATTAGAATTTAATTTAAAAAAAATAGACAAAAGTGAAAAATTTTGTGTCTTAAAAGATGTGTTTCAGTGTCCCATAATAAAGAAGAGACACTAAAGACACGTATTTTATGTGCACTTGTGTGTCAGCGTGTACATAAAAAAATTGTGTCTTACTAAACAAATGGTGGACATGTGTTGTCGTGTCCATGTCTCTTGTGGACATGGACACTAAAGCTCCATTTGGTGACGTATATGATGAGACATAGACATTAAAAACACAGACATATAATATTTATGTCTATGAATTGTATTTGGAAAAAAACAAATAAGACACACAAATATTCAAAAAGGATTGAATTGTCTTTAATTCAACCATAAGTTCTACCAACATCACCTGCATACCTATCACCCCAAACACTGTCATAATCATTGAGTTGTTATCTCTTCCAATATTATCTCAAATCATCGTTCAAAAATTAAATATGCAATTTTGGTTGAAAAAAAAAAACAAAGAACCAAAGCCCAAACTTTATCAAATATTAAAAGAAATTTAAATAAATAAACAATTAAATGTAAAATTTTTTCTTAAAAAAAAATAGAGAACTAGAACCCAGAAGAAGAGAGGAAGAAGATGATTGTAAGAAAAAGCAGAAGAAGTAGAGAACTAGAAGGAGAAAGCAGGAAAAAAGAAAATAACGAAGACAACCACTTGAAGGAAGAGAGGCGGATGTGGAACCAAAAGAGATAAATCAAGAGAAAGAGGGAGAGACATAGCAGGTCTGGAAGGCGAAACTTGGATATGAAAGAAGTGGAAGAGAGATAGAACGAATTTGAAAGAAGGAGAGCGCAGTGATGCAGCCTCAACAGCGATGATTAGACAGAATGCGGAGGAATGTGCGTCTATGAATAGGCAGAGGAACGCGGCGGTCCATGACAAATCGGATGGCGACGTGAAAGGGAGAGGAAGAGATGACAGTTGAGTTTCCGTTGGTGAGGGTAGAGGAAGGTAGAGAGCGAAGGTTAGTGACTGGTGAAAAAGGAAGAGCTGGTGGCGAAATCTGAGTGAGGAAGAAGAAAAACAAAGGTTCAGGGAGATGGGAGGAGAAAATTTGGAAATTTAAAAATTAAATAAGGGTAAAGGATAAAAAAAATTAATATATCACAAGTTGTATATCAATATCTCAACTATTTAGAGGTACACAAATTTAATATTTCTTTATCCATAAAAATTTTGTCTTACCAAACTATATACAAGACATGTGTTACCGTATTCATGTCTCTCTAAGACATGGATATCAACCAAGCTCTACCTAAACAAACACTACATTGAAGAACACAAAGATCAAAAGGTAAATGAGAGTCTACATATTTTATTTATATATCAGTATATCACATAAAAAAAAACTACGTATACAATTACACGTTTTTCGTATAAATAATTAAGATCAGACCATCATGCAAAAAATTATTTTACAATGGAGTTAATATAGGTGAATTGCTTTATTATTGGTTGTATGCGTGTTGTACGCGTATATGAGTGTTGCAGCTATTCACACCGTGTAAGGTACGACTATAGAAGCACATGCTTCACGCTCCTAGCGAGAAGACTGCTTTGTTGACACGAAGAAAGAAGCAAAGAACCAAAACAGAAAAAGCAAATAGAGAAATGGAGAATAAAAGCAGAGAACAAAAAAATAAAACAAGAGAGGAAGCAAAGAACATGGAAAGTGGGGGAGGAAGAAAAAGGGAAGAGAGAAGGAAGAAGCAAACAACGATGAGAATCACTGCCACCGATGTTGTTGCTGAGATAGTGGGAAAGTAAGAGAGTATGAAGGTTGAAAGAGAGCATGAAGGTGAGATAGAGAGGGAGAGAGATGGGTTGGTGATATGCCATCGCGGATGCAGCTCACCTTGTCGACCTGTAGTCACTGCTGCTACTAGAGAGGAGGTCACCGAATTTTGCCTCCACTCTTGCTGTGCTCCTCCATTTTGTCTGTTTTTGTTCACCATCTGCTTCTATTTGTTGTAGTTACCACATGTTGAGGTATTATTATTACTGCTGTCAGAGCTGCCAAAACTATCACCGGTGACAGAAAAAGGAAAATTCATCGAAAAATTTGATCTATAACTTTACATGGTCTTATGGTTAAGTGCTAATTCTTTGAAAAATGGTTTACTAGGAATTAAATTTTCAAACATAACTTTAATCTTTTCATAAATTTGGATCTTCTCGAGTATTGATGATTAAAATATAAAAAATATTTGTTTTAATTTTTCACAAGCTACGAATTCAATTTTTTCAATAAAAATATAACAATTCTTCTTGCTCTTTTCGAGATGTATTTAAAAAAAAAACTCTTCTCGCTCTTTGCAAGATACATTTTAATAAAATAGTGAGATCAGACTTAGTTTTATTCTTAACAAACTAGACTTATAATGTATTTAATTGGTCTGAACATGACTTACAACCTATTATAAATTTTATTTTAAATACCAAACATATCTTGTTATTAAACTTGACCTGACTTGAAACCTAATAAAAAGCCTGATATATGTAATATACTAAATCCAATTCTTATAATAAAGTATAACAATGTTAAAATTTTTAAAAATTATTTTAATTATAAAAATTATTTTTATATTTATTTATATTTTATTAAATAAGCCTGACAGATCTATCAAACTATTTTGTAAATCTGAACTTATTTTATTAATAAAATTAGACTTTTAAATTAGTCTAAATTTAAAATTATTTTATGACAGATCAAACCGAAAATAGACTAAATTGAAAACATTAGCAAATTTATTTGACCTATTTTCACTTTTAATTAGAAGCAAATTTTTTATTTTTAAAACAAAAATAAAAATGCTTCTCGCACAAGAGGTCCCAAATTAACCTCCACATCAAGGTATATTTCCACCAAGTCTATTTTAAAGCATAATTCCAAAAAAACTTCATATAAAGATTTTTTTACCCCATCATACTAGGTTAATTAGACATTATTATAGGGCTGACAATATATATCTTATCTGTGGGTATCCAATCTGAATTAATTCGTTTGGATAGAATTGTCTACTCGATCTGTTATGGGTAGGGTAGGATGCGGTACGAGTTTGCCTGTGGGTAGGGTAGCGTACGGATTCAGGGTATACCGTACTCTACCATACCTGTACTCCTAATATATTATGAAATATATATTTAAAAGTTATGTATGTTACGAAGAAAGTGAGTGTTGAACCCACAATCTTCTTCTTATAGAAATTTAAAATAACTACTAAGTTAGTTGATGATCATATTATTTGTAATTTTATATTAAATTTTTTTAAGATTTTATTGTTTTTAATTTTAATTTGAACTTAGTTTTTTATTTTTTATTTTATTAATATGTATGAAATTTGGAATGACTGAATTTTATATTTACTTAAAATTTTTTATTTTCTACGAATAGAGTCGAGTAGGGTAGGGTTTAGAATTTTAAGGTACAGATAGGGTTAGAGTTGAAAAATTTTCAACTTGCAGATAAAATAGGATAAAATTTTAAAAATATTTTTAACCGCGAGTAGAGTAGTTAGGATAGAGTCCAAACTCTATACTACCCTACCAATTGCCAACTCTATTAATGCAGATATAGTTTTTTTTGAAACAAAAAGTTCAACACAGTAAGATGGAGCATTTAAAAAGTCCAAAGTTACAATACAAACACTGAAAAAGAAACCGTAGTTATCTCCGACATTGCCATCAATAACTAGACGGAACAAAGTCAACCCACTCTTTGTATCTCCTAATCGACTTAGTAATAACTTCCGCAACACCTGTTTCTTGATTCTTGAAAATTCTGGCATTCCTTTTCAACTACGTATTTAAAATGATAGCAAAAAAGCCAATCAGCCACCTGTTACGTTCGTCTTTTCTTACAGAAGCTCCTGTCCAACTCTCAAAGTGTTGTTTAATGGTTTCTGGAATAGACCACAGTTTATTATAGACGTAACCAAGCACACCACACCTGATACGTGAACTCACCGCTAATGAATAAATGAAAATCATTCTCAGTTTCTTTTTTACATAAAACAAATCATATCCCTGTGATCAATAATGCCTAATCTAATTAATCTTTTCTTAGTATATATTGACTCTACCAACTAACACAAACTAAGTGAATAACTCAACTTTTGATAGTACTAATTCTCTCCATATAAATCTAGTAAAACTATAATTCGTAATGTCTTTTAAAAAAGTCTCAACCTATAAAACTTGCACAAATAAACTAATAAAATAAACTCTTCATCTATCAAATTTTTATACTATTTTATCTTTTCTCTCACTTGTTAATAAGACAAATTGTCATATAGTCGCATATCCATGTGCCAACTATATTAGAACCGGAACCTAAAATAATACAATAATATCTGTTCACAATCAAGATCATGAAGTTAATGGTTGTCATACAATTATACATTCAAAACAACGATTAAGTTGAAAGATAAACCTTTTAAGATAATGGTTATCGTATATACTGAAAACAACCAATCATAATAATATGCTTATTACTATCATCATTTCTTTTCCCCTTAATAATATCCCCTTTTGATGTGATATACTGATATGATGATGACCAATAAGTCTTCCTATTGCGATGGAACGACATAAGGAAAGTGATGGCTGGTAGGCTGGACCTATTGACTATTGGGTACGAAAATTATTGGTTACCTAAAGATATTAATTTTTTATTGACTAAAAATAAATATTTAATTTTTTTGTAAAAAATATTATTCATGCATTAAATATTTTTAAT
>NC_029776.3:9208283-9228061 GCF_000817695.3 Arachis duranensis
ATTACTAATAAAATTATTCTTAAATGTAGATGAAATAAATTGTGTGTAAATGAGTTTATTTATTGAATTAGACACTGAGTGAATCAAATTTGATCCAATAGAAAAACGACGATTTTAGTGTTTGGTTAAATTAAATTTTATTTAGTAATATTAGAGAATTAATACTATAATAACTAATTTTAGGTTTTAATTAGTATCATAACAAATTATCAAACAAATCCAGTATAAAATTTACTAACGATAAATTTTTGTTAAATTTAAGTTTTAAATATTTCATCTAATTGAATTTTCAATGTTTTTATTTTTAAAAAATTATTTTTTTTATATTAAACGTTAAATGTGTAATGTTAGCTGCGAATACTTTCTCAATTTTAATTGTGAAATCTAAAATATAAGTAAACTACATGTCATTGTTCTGGATAAATAGTGGCGTAATGGAGCAATGATTAAATGAGAATTCCATGTTACGATACTACATTAAACACGCTATAACGATAGGATTGTTAAACTTAAAATCGTCAAATTTTGACACTAATACACACTACAAAAAAAAGAATTATTTTAACGCTTTTTTAATAATCATAGTTATATGTAAAAATTAATATCTATATTTAACAAATATTATAAATATCAAATTCTTTTTTTTTTAAATAATTTAATCGTAAAAAATTATTCTTCATTTTTTACGGTTCTTTATTTTCAGCTTACTTCACTATTTTTCTTCTTCCTTTGACGACTTGCTCATCTTCTTCTCTTGGTTCCGGCTCTTAGTTTGAAATCACATTACTCATTTTTTATATTCAAAATCTCAGTTTATTCTTCAATTTCAAGATCTCATCTCATTCTTCAACTTCAAAATCAATTTTGTCTTGTTAGGTATTTCTTTTTCCTTTCTCAAATTTTTATTCTTTCATAAATCTGATTTAATTTTTGTTTTGATGCTTCAGATTTTAAAATTTTTTCATTCAAGCTTCTTATTACTAATACGTATTAAGGTAAGTTCATATTCTCATATCTATTCCCTAATTTATATTTTTTAAATTTGGCTTTTTATTGAGCTGTTTTATAATTCGTACTTTTTTATTTTTTCGTCATATCTAATTGCTCTTGAATTTGCTCCTCATATCTGATTTGTGTAAATTGATCGATAATTTTGGTAAAGTTTTTGTTCTTTCTCATTTGATTTTTCTATTTTTTTAATTCATAATAAAAAAATGAGAGAAAGATAACTGTAATTTGGTGATGTAATGCTATTGTTTGTTTTATTTCAGAATTCTATTCATTTTATGTTTTATCTAATTTGACTTCTAATCCTTCATTTTTTTCTTTCTAATTTTTGCACACGTACCTAATTTTTGCACACCACGTGTTTGTTCTTTTTCGTAAACCACAGGTTCATATCAAATAAGAGTATCTAGCTTTACTTTGAGAGCTTGGATTTTTATGTGTGTGTCTTCTACTTTGAGAGTATGAATTTTTATAATATATTAGTTTGCATTAGTGATATTGTTTATTTGTTTAGTTGCATATAATGTAGGTCAAACAATTTTATTAATGGCTTCTAAATTGCTGGTAAAGAAACAAAATCAACCAGTTGAGGCAAGTATTTTTTTATTATTGAAACTTACTCTTTGTTAAACTTAAAGAATTTTTAGCATATTCATGATCACATTTGTTCCCTCAGCTGCAATTTATGTGAATTGTAATCGTTAAGGTCATTTATAGTCTTTTAGAATGTATTTTTCTTGTTTATTATTGTTCGATAATGCTAAGAACTCTGTATTATGTTTGCTATGTATGATTCTGTATTAATGCAGATACATTAATTAATCAATAAAGTCCAAAAGCTGAGGCATATTTGAAAAGAGAACCTTTGGTCTTCCTAACTTTTGGAATTCCTTATTCTTCATCTCAATAATTTCTTTTAATTATACATATAACTTTTGAAATTCCTTATTCCTAACTTTTGATGAACTTGATTTTTTTTATGCACTCCATTATTATTAGAAAGAAAATAAACTTGTTGTAAGTGACTTAATAGAACTAAATTTTTTTTAGATACAAGATTCTCAATTCCTTTGTTTCTTCTAGCAGCAACACTATTAACAATCTATGAGGTCCTTGACTAAATCAACAAATCATATTCATTATTAAAACCAACAACAGCACATCAAAAGAATTTCAATAAAAATATTAAATAGAAACATTAAAATCCTAAAAACATAATTGCAATTAATTTCTATTAGAAAATTTTTGAGTAAAAAAAGAAAATCTATCTATTACTCTATTTATTCATTAAACATATCATCAACCACTTTCTCCTCCTTCTCCTCTTCTAGAGGCATACTAAAATAGTCATGTGGTGTTACTTTTACAACATATTGCCAATTAGAGTTACAAATATCTTTAACATAGAATACTTGCTCAGATTGACATGTCATAACAAATACTTCTTTTGTCTTTAAAGTGCAACCTTTATTTACCAGAGTGACACCATATTCATCTACTTTCACTCCTCTACCATAATTGTCCACATCCCATCATAAGAATCTGAACATTACAACTTTATTTTCATTCATATATGATAACTCCACAATATCCTCAATGACTCCATAATACTCCTTTCCACAATTTAGCTTTACCGTAACTTCACTACTTTAAGTTTTTCTATGATTCTCACAATCTTTTGTGTGGAAGATAAAATCGTTTGCTTTGTATCCTTTATAGCATATATCTTCTCTTGTTGGATCGCTTGCTAAACATAAAAGTTGATAGGGTTACTTGTTCATCTTTTTCGTTGTACAAAGATGTAACCTGATTTAAAAAAGAAAAGATATAGTTAAAGAAATTCTTATATGACTTTAAAAATTAGTATATAACCTGATTAAAAAGTAGTATGTAATATTTCATCCATATTTAGAACATACATGACTTTCAAACCAACATGAAAATTCTTGATCATGTTATTTTTGAACATTTCTTGGGTTCTCTATTTCTAATATTTCTGTATGTTTGCTGCATTTATAAAGGCCAATAAGTTTCAAGCAATACTTCTAAAATAAAAGCTAAATATTATCTAAATACAACTATACTTACCATATGAAAGGAGTAACTTGATCATAGTTCTTCAAAATATAAAGATGAGATTGCTTTATTTCTTCTAGACTCAATCTTCTTGTCACTTTACAATTACTTGTGGGTCTTCCATTTTGCTTAAAAATCGGTAATACTTTATCCTTTGTTTCAACTTTATAACCATGAGTTATTGCACCATCCCAATTTCTTCCAACTCGATTATGCTTTGTTTCAATACCATTGAGGTATCTTGAGCAAAATAATAAGTATTCATTTGTAAGATACCCTTCAGCAATTGAACCTTCTGGATGAGCTCAATTACGTACATAAGTTTTTAAGCTACGTAAATACCTTTGTTCAAAAAGGGACAATATATAAGTAAAGAAATTTATTGAAAATTTTATCTACAAAATTACATGATAAAATAATATTTACCTCTCAATAGGGTACATCCATTGATAATGGACCGATCCTGCAATCTTCGCCTCACTTGCCAAATGGATAGTGTTTATGCCCTGGATCGAGCTGTATGACCCGGGCTAATTGACGGCAAGTCGACCGACCTCTTCAGGTCAGGATCACTTGACCTCTTTCAAAGAGTTTGGCCAAATCACTACAAAGGCCCAGGTAGGCCCAAACAAGGGAACACTGCCCAAATCTAAAGGCAGCCAAGGCCTAGAAAGATAAAGGCGGTTCTCCTTAAAGATAAGATGACTTCATTCAAAGATAAGATAAGATAAACTATCTTATCTCCGGAATAGTCACTCTACACCATTATAAATACACTGGAGCACCCAGGTATAACTCATACTCTGATTCTACTAAAAAAATCTGCTTATAATCCATGCTAACTTAAGCATCGGAGTTTCTTGTAGGTACTATCACCTACCGGTGACGAAGGATCAGCTGCACTCTCAGTCCAACAAGTCAGACGCAACAGCTCCGGCCACCACCACAGATGTCGTCTGAGATCGACCTACAATTTTAGGTAACCCTCGAAACAGATAGGTAAATGGATCATGACATCAAAAAATGAAGGCGGAAATATCATTTCCAATTTTCAAAGTGTGATAATGATTTCTTCTTCAATCTTTTCAAGATTTTTCACTGTTAGAACTTTTGAACACAACTCCTTGAAAAAATCGCAAAATCCTATTAATGCACTATGCACATCATGTGATGAGAAAAGATCCCGTAAAACAAGCGAAAGGAAGCACTCTAAAAGAACACAATCATGAGTCTTTAAGCCATAAATCTTTTTCTCTTTTATGTTAATACATCTCCTAATATTTGAAGAATATCCATATGATTTTTTGACATTTTGCAAAAATTCACACAAGTTTCTCCTTTTTTTATTATTCAATTTATAAACAGCATCAGGTAATGACAACACCTTTTCTCCCTCTCTAATAGGATGCAAATCTTTCTTTATGCCTAACTCTTTCATATCCAAACGAGAATTTAAATTATCTTTTATTTTTTCTGGAATATCATCAATGTCCTAAGAACATTATCACATATATTCCTCTCTACGTGCATGACATCTAAATTATGACGCAACAATAAAGTCCTCCAATATGGCAATTCAAAGAAGATGCTTTTTTTCAACCATGGATTGAAACTTCCCACTTCATTTTCTGCTGCACTTCTCTTTCTATTTTAAATATCTTTATGATTACTAACTACTAAACTTTCTAAGTTAAAAACTTGTTGAAAAATATCATCACCAGAGAGTTGTTTGGGAAGATGCCTAAGTTCTTTTGTGCCATCAAATAATTCTTTTTCACGTCGCCATCTATGTCTAATTGGCAAGAAGCGTCGATGACCTAGGAAGCAAAATTTCTTTCCATTAGTAAAAAACATTACAAGTGGGACAACAAAGTGTCCCTTTCGTATTCCATCCAGATAGATCTCTATATGCTGAAAAGTCATTTACTGTCCATAATATAGCTGCACACATTTAAATTTTTTTCATGTGCATCAAAGTTATCAACTCCTACATTCCATAATTCTTTTAATTCTTCAATTAAAGGCCTTAGATATGTATCTATTGCCTTTCCTTGAGATTTTGAACCCGGTATAAGCAATGATAACATTAGATAAGGATCCTTCATACATTTTCAAGGTGGTAAGTTATATGGTATAAGTACCACAGGCCAAACACTATATTTAGTACTCATATTTCCAAAGGGGTTAAACCCATCACTTGCTAATCCAAGCCTTACATTTCTAGGTTCATCAAAAAAGGACTCATGTAACTCATCAAATGATTTCCATGCTTCTGAGTCAGCTGGATGACGTAAATACCCATCATCAATTCTCTTTACATCATGCCATCTCATATCAAATGCTGTCTTCGTTGACATATATAACCTTTTAAGCCTTGGAGTTATTCGAAAGTAACGGAGAACTTTTATAGGAATATTTTTTCTCTTTCTATCTTTCTCCTCAAACTTCTACTTGTAGGCGCCACAATGATCACAAGTTTCTTTCTTATCATGATCTTTCCAGAGTAGCATACAATCATTAATACAAGCATCTATTTTCTCATAATCCAAGCCAAGATCTCAAATAATCTTCTTAGCTTCATAGTAAGACGCCGGTAGTTGTACCCTTTTTGGAAAGGAATCATTCAATAACTCAAGTAACATAGAAAATGATTTATTACTCCATCCACCAAGACATTTAATATGGAATAATCTCATAAAAAATGAGAGTTTTGAAAATCGCGTACATCCTAGATATAGTTCTTTTTCAGAATCATCCAAAAGTTTGAAAAACTTCGCTGCATCTTCATTAGGTTCTTCTACATGCTCTTTATAAGGTTCTCCTATATCCTCTTCTATATGTTCTTCATTAGGTTCTTCAATATCCTCTTCTATATTCCAAACTCCAAAATGATCCCTTAACATGTTTTTCATGTCATCTTTATCCATATAATCATCCTCACTATCAAATGAACTTGAATAGGGTGACTCATGTTGTAGCGATTCTCCGTGTTGGTACCAAATTGTATAATTTTTCACTATGCCATGACTCAGAAGATCAAATCTACTTGCTTACAAGATTTTCTAAGCCAATTATTGCATTTAAAATACGGACAAGATATCTTATCATCCTTTGTATGACTAAAGGCAAAATCTAAGAACTCCTTGACACCTCTCCTATATTAGAAAATGACTCTATTCTTAATTTACATCCAATCCTTATCCATTGAATATATGACAAGCTTAACATACCTGAAAAAAATATTAAAAATAAGTACCAGAAACCACAAGCCTCAATAGGAAAAAAAAAGGTTAAAACACGAGTGTAGCTATAATAAAATTCAAAGAATACGTCACATAGTACATATCAAAAGCCAAAAATAATCAATAGAAATCAGTTAAGAAAATAATGCAACCACTGCTCAGCTTATATAAATTTTGTTCTCCCTCAAAGAAACCACTGGTCACCATATACAAAATAGAAAAATATAATGAACAAAAACATAAAGGGGAAAATAAAAATGCCTTCTGGATTCCACTTCACAACCACCATAAACAGCCATGGAACAAACTCGTTAAGATGAATTCTTGTTCCACAGCACAACAAGCACTCCATGAAGGAAAATACCTAAATTCAAGTATTTGCATTGTTTTGGTGTACAGGGTTAATTTATTGATAATTTGAGTCCTATTATATTAATGTCTGAAAGAAAAGTTTATACCCAAAGGCTTAAATTAGGGTGCTAGTACTAGTACAGTTTCAATCCACAGTCTTTTTATGGTCTAGGAAGTTGTATGATATTTGGATTATATATAATAACTTGACCAGAGTGCAGAAGTGAACTAGAAGTTGCCAAGTTCTCATAGCATAAAGCATTATTAATTTAAATTTTCCAAATTTGTTGAGCTTAGTAACATGTATAATTAAAAAAAATTATTGAGATGAAGAAAAAGAAATCCCTCCAAAAATTAGGAAGACCAAAGGTTCTCTTTACATGAACAATTTATTTTTTATTAATTCAGTGAAAATTTTTAACACCAAGATCCACAAAATGACCCCATTCACATTGGTGTTGTGTCAATGATATACCCTTGTTTGTGCTTATTAAATTTTTTTATAATTAAATATTTTCAAATATGCCTCAACTTTTAGATTTTGTTGATTAATTAATATATTTGCATTAATAGAGAGTCATACATAGCAAATATAGCAAACATAATACAGAGTTGTCAGTATTATCGAACAATAATAAATAAGAAAAATGTATTCTAGAAGACTATAAATGATTTTAATGATTATAATTCACATAAATTGCAGCTGAAAAAACAAATGTGATCATGAATATGCTAAAAAAAATTTAATTTTAACAAAGAGTAAGTTTCAATAATAAAAAATACTTGCCTCAACTGGTTGACTTTTTTTTTTTACCAGCAATTTAGAAGTCATTGATAAAATTATTTGACCTAGAAATTCAAGCTTTCAAAGTAAAACTAGATATTCCTATTTGATACGAACTTGTGGTTTAGGAAAAAGAAACACGTGGTCTGCAAAAGTTAGAAAGAAAAAAATGAAGGATTAGAAGTCAAATTAGATAAAACATAAAATGAATAGAACTCTAAAATAGAACAAACAATAGCATTGCATCACCAAGTCACAGTTATCTTTCTCTCATTTTCTTATTATGAATAAAAAATAGAAAAAATCAAATAAGAAAGAGCAAAAACTTTACCAAAATTACCGATCAATTTACACAAATCAGATATGAGGTATAAATTTAAGAGCAATTAGATATGACAAATAAATAAAAAAGTACAAATTATAGAACAGCTCAATAAGAAGCCAAATCGAAAAATATAAATTAGGGAATAGATATGAGAATATGAACTTACCTTAATACGTATTAGTAATAAGAAGCTTGAATGAAAAAATTTTAAAATCTGAAGCATCAAAACAAAAATTAAATCAGATTTATGAAAGAATAAAAAATTTTGAGAGAGGAAAAAGAAATACCTAACAAGACGAAGTTGATTTTAGAGCTGAAGAATGAGATGAGATCTCAAAACTGAAGAATAAACTGAGATTTTGAATATGAAAAATGAGTAGTGTGATCCCAAACCGAGAGCCGGAGCCAAGGGAAGAAGAGGAGCAGGTGATCCCAAAATCAACGAAGCCAAGGGAAGAAGAGGAGCAGGGTCATCAAGGAATAAAGAGGAATAGTGAAGTAAGCTGAAAACAAAAGACCGTCAAAAGTGAACAGTAATTTTTTACGGTCAAATTATTTATCAAAAAAAAAAAGAGAATTTGACATTTGTAATATTTGCCAAATATAGATATTAATTTTTACACATAACTATGACTGTTAAAAAAAGGTGTTAAAATATCTCTCTTTTCTTGTAGTGATAAAAGAACTTAACAAATAGATAGTGAACTCTATTTTACTGAAGGATGGTTTGAATTACTTATATATTACGACCAATCTAATGGAAGGTGGATAAAGTTAGCTTTTTTAGGAGGAGCTCGATTTTTTATTGAGCAATGGCTTCAATCATCCCCTTCATGCTTCCAATCATCCCCTCAATGCTTTTTACGTCTACCAAAAAATCTTTAAAGTGGAGCATATAATGAGATTGAGTTTTCTCAATTTAAGTTTAGTTTTCAAAAATTGTGTTAGGCTAAGAGATGCAATTTCAAAAATTAAGAGATGCAATTCCTTAAATTTTTTTTTCTTTTAAATTTTTGTAATAAAAAAATAGTTTTATAACATATTGATGAGAATAAAAGTTAATTTAGTTTCTCGCTGTAGTTATTCTATACCTTGCTGTAGTACATAGATAGGATGATGAAACTTATTGAATAAGAGGATGGTCTGAATTTGAACAGTCTAAATGTTCAAGCTAATAATATTATTTCAGTTCGTTGTCGTTACGAAAATGACTCTAATATATATGTATCTAAGGTCTAGAATAGTTTAAATATTATTTAAATAGTTTAATTTGCTCTAATATTAACATTTAATTAGATTAGTTTTAGAGAAATTTAAATTATTACTTCAATTTATATAGTACGGCTATTATTTTTAGTTATATTATTTTTTAATTTTTTAATATGAATTTTTTCAGTTTTTAAATTGATTTTTATTTTTATTGACTCTCAGCATAACTAACAAAAAATAAAATAGTTAAGTTAAAAAATTTGTTAATAATAAATAATATTTTGAGATTATTATTAAAAAAAAACTAAATCCTATATAATACTATTAGTTGTACTAGAAAAATTTATTGATGTTGTATAAAATAGTTAATAGTTGGGTTAAAATTTTATTAACGTATAATTAATAAGATTATTGGATTAAAATTAGTTGTAGAATAATATATATTTAGATATATAAAAAAATTATGGATATAAAAAAACTAAGTTAATAGCTACAATTAATGACTATAATTAATATATATCAAATTAATTTAATATTAATTAAAATTTTATTTTTTTTATTTTAAGGCAGATCAATCCTATCATTATTATTGTTAAATGAATGCACAATTATAATTGACAATACTTTACGTAATCAAATATTTTTCATACTAATCATTATTATTAAGGTAAATGACATAAAGAAATAAAATTGCATCCAATATTACATGATAATCCTAAAAACAATAACATTACATGCATGTCTATATATATGCTATAATAATGCGATCCAAGGCATCAACACTTGAAATGTATAATTGGTGCATTGTTAGAGTAAGTCAGATAAACTTATCAATGTTTATTAAAGTGCTTTTTATCAACAATTAGGGTTGGAAATGAGACCAGTCAAATTAAATTTAAGTTTAGCTCACAAAAATTAAATTTAATTCATAATTTAATTCATTAATAATTGAGTCTATTTAAGTTTGACTTACGAAAAACTTACGAGTTGGTTTGAACTTACAAGTCGGTTTAAATAACATGAATATAATCTATAATTCTATAAAAATAAATTATAACATATATAAGAAAAATTATCAATTATATATGTTGTCTATCTATTAATTATAATTTATATCATCCATCATGCTTATAAATCGAGTTAAATTAATTCAATTCAATTTACTATTATACTTACCTATATAAATAGGAGTTAAACATGAAATTCTCATCATAGTGGGACTCACAATGGCTAGTGACATAATTTTTTTGTTCTTGTGCACTACAGGAGATCGATTAAGAAAAAAATGTGGGAGAGAATAAAATTTACTGATAAAGATTCGTTGAGTGTTTTTATCAAACCTTCTACGAGTTTCGTTGAGTTTTAGAACACTATCATCCAAAAATTGGGATTGCATGGCATGAAACGGGTCGAGAAATTATTCTATAGAATTTCAATTTTTGTTGCACGTGATGGTGTGAAGTACGATTTCTTCATAATAGACAGTAACAAAGATTTGCAAGTTCTGTTCCACTGTCATCTTTAGTTTTCTGAGGTGAGGACCCATGAGTTATTAACCAAGCTCGGAGATGTGGTCTGTAGTTCAGGAGGATCAAATTGGAATCCTCAATATTTAACAATGCCAGGAGCCTCTAGTTCAATGCCTGTTGGTGCCTTATCATTTGTGCTTGTCATTGCACCTGAGACAGTTTTGGTTGCATCTCCATTATTTGCAGCTGATCTAAACCGCAATTGTGATGGACAAATAGGTGATAATCAACCCTTTGATGAGCTTGCTATTGAGATTGCCAATACTCCTATTATGGTCCCGGTTTATGGGGAGGGTGGAGCACCAGATGGCGTCGAATATGTACTGCGGGAGAATGATGATTATAATGATGATGATGTGGAACCTGCCACAATTGCTGATGATAGCAATGATCATATAGCAGAGAGTATTTCAGTTGGGGGTAGTGGGGCATCTAGTTCGAAAATTTAGCAATACCCCTACACCTTTCGACTTTAGACTTGGAGGCCCTGAAACAGCAGGTGTTACCAGATGTAGTTTCTGGATTTGGGGCCAAAGATACACAGAATACAGGAGGTTTAACTGAGTTTCAAGTCGACCAGCAGTTTCAAGATAAAAAGGAGGGTTATCTTAAGCGTGAAAACTTATAGCATCCGCCGTAGGGTTGAGTACAAGGTGCTGGAATCTGATCATGTCAAGTACCATATAAAGTGTAAGATGTTTGGCAACAGTTGCACATTGTTGATTTAGATCACTCTTCGCCAGTAGAAGGGTATTTGGGAGGTAAGACGGTACAATGGACCTCATACATGTCTGGCCATGTCGATATCTAGTGATCACATGATGCTGAATTATCATGTTATATCGGCTTTCATACTGCCTATGATTAGAGTTGATGCTGCCGTGTCGATCAAGGTACTGCAAAATACGATAGAGGCACATTTTGAATTTAGACCGACTTAGAGTAGGGTTTGGTTGGCTAAGCAGAAGGCCGTTGCACAGATTTACAGAGATTGAAAAGAGTCATATAATGAGTTGCTAAGATGGGTACTGGGTGTACAGATGATGATGTCAGGTAGTGTTGTAGTGTTGAAGACGAACCCTGTGCGAGTTGGTGGAAAAATCGATGAGTCATCAGCTTATTTCTATTGGCTTTTTTGGACATTCCCACCATGTTTCAAGGTCTTTCGGCATTGCAAACCATTAGTTAGTATTGATGGGACCCACTTATACGGCAAATATAGAGGTACACTACTGGTTGCAATTTCTCGGGATGGGAATTCCAACATCATTCCCATGCCTTTGCACTTGTAGAGGGCGAGCATGCGGAGTTGTGGTCATTTTTCTATCTCACCTTCGGCAGCACGTAACTCCTTAGTCGGGTATTCTAGTCATATCGGATAGGCACAATGAAATCAAGGCTACATTGGATGTTCCTTATGGCAGTTGGCTTCCACCTACTACCTATCGGGCATTATGTATACAACACGTGGCGGCAAATTTTGCCCTGAGTTTTAAGGGGCAAGGATGCATAGAGGTTTTTACTTTTTAGTGAATGCTGCTTATGCCAAGATTGAAGTCAAGTTTGACTATTGGTTTCTGCAATGTGTGACTAGGCTAATAGGATTGAGTATGAGCAGTGGACTCAGCATCGAGATGAAGGTCAAAGATTCAGGCATATGACTACTAACATCTTTGAGTGCGCAAATTTCATACTAAAAGGTGTAAGGAGCCTTTCAGATTGTTCGTTTGTGAAGTCCGGTTATGGAAGCTTGGTCGAGCTATTTGTTAGCAAAGGAAGAGAGGAAGAGGCATAGTTAGGAACTGAGAAGCAGTTTAGTCAGCATCTGATAAAGGCAATAGAGGCTAATTTGAAGGCATCAAGGTGTTTCACGGTGACTTTGTATGATAGGGATAATTTTGAATTTACTGTGGCCGAGACCACTCCAACTGGTAGCTTCTCACCTGGATCTTACAGAGTGTCCATAAGGGATCAGACATGTAATTGCGGATATTTCTAGGCACTTCATTATCTATGTCACATGCCTTAGCATGCTGTGTATACTCACGTCTGAGTTGGGAAATCTATGTCCATGAGGTGTATCGCCTTAGCTCGGTGTTTAATGTTTACCAGATAGGATTCACACCTCCAATCCCTGAGGGTTTTTGGCCACCATATGATGGTCCCACAGTCATATCCGATCCCACCAAGAGACGTGCGTCTGAAGGGAGTCCCAAGACTACTTAAATATGAACTACCATGGATGAGGCTAATCCGAATAGACCCAAGCGGTGTGGGCTTTGCAAATAGCCTGGCCATACACAGAGGAGGTGTCTACAGGGAGGTGTCAACATGGATTCTGCTTCCGCTAGTAATGTGTAGGGTTGTGTTTATTTAGGGTAATATTTTGTCGATTGTGTTTTTTTTCATTTACTTTAATCTTGTGTCGGTTGTAAGTTTTATTGTGTTTTGTTTTCCTGTGTTAGAATTAATTGAATTCAATCATTTGGTTTTTTGGTTATATTGTATATTCTTCACTCGTGTTATCCAACAGTCGTGTAAGAAACTATGAAGTAGTAAATACAAGACACCAAATGCTCACATTACATAGAATGGCCCAAGACATACATCGTATCTAAGCAACATATAGCTACCATCTAAATAATATAACATACTTGTTATACTAACAACATAAAACCAATCATCAAAATATATTAATGTATACACCGTAATAAAAAGAGATGCAATCTTGTAAAGCAGCGACGGCGACGCCTGATCCGCTGTGCTCTCTAAGCCAGAGAGATCTCATCCTCATCTCTGTCGCCATCATGCTCCATCTTGTTTGGTGTGCGCTCGGGTGACATAGATGGACCAGGATGTGCCGAGGGATTTGTAGTGAATTCTGAGGGGGGAGTCCCGCCCAATACAAATGTGTCATCCAAAGGTCTAGAAGGAGGATCATTCAGATCCACATCTAGGTGTGTCTAGGGTCTGGCCACCTGAGATTTGCGTCTGTTTAAGTCATTCTCCTGCATGAGCACACTAATCTCATCAAGGACGTGTGACCCTCTAAACTCCGCGTCAAGGCCCTCACTACCAGGCAAGTTCGATAGCATGTCACCTGGGCTAATGCGTCTGGCTCTCCTGCATCGCCATGTCACTGCTAACAAAATAATCACCATCACCGCCACCTCCATCACCACCTAATTTGCCACCACTATAACCATTGTCTCCACCACCACCATAACCATAACAATCTCCATTGAGACTGCCTCCAGCTCCTCCACCACCACCACCCTCACCTCCTCCACTACCACCACCCATTCCACCATCATATCTACCATCGTCACCACCATTATATCCACTGCCACCTCCTCCATTTGCACTATCATCCTCACCATCACCATCATCCTCTCCGCCTCTCCTTTCATGTTGACCTCTACCTCAACCATCACCCTCCCTCCCTGTCGGCCACGACCCCTAGCTCCTCTATGGTCTCTACCCTTCCTCTCGAATGCATCAATTGCATTGTCGATCCACCTCCACTCACGTTGACTTGAACGTGTCCTGACACGACATCTCCGCTCAACACAACACTTGTCTGGAACATCATGTTTAATCTATATCAGGAACCTGTCATGGACCTCTCCGCATTACCTCGGCTAGGATTACAACTACTCTGGGGTCACCGAGAAAGAACTTAGGCGATAAGAATCTTCTGCCATGCGCATGCCACTACTTCAAGTACACTTATGACGGTCCTGGGTCTGGAATGATTTTAAATCGTAACACATTTTGCGACTTATTAGTCCAATGAATGTGCTGACTTTGTAAGGTAGTGGAAAATCACCGATCTCTTCCTTTGCCATCTTTCGACATCAAGAAATCAATGTTAAGTGCGGCACGCAGTCGATGTTGTACTTCACCTAGTTATGGTAGCACACAATCCACATGATGCCGCTCTATGATAGCAAAATAGATCAATGTCGTCACAAACCTCCATAATGCCATATGTCGTGGCTCTAGTATCTCGGGAAGCACTACCTGAATGACCTCTGGCGAGCTATATGGTATCCACGCGAATTGTAAGGATAAATGGTTCTCACATGTCATTATAAACAGTAAAAAGCCAAAATAACTTAACAATAAAAACTTGAAAGCTTAAACACTCACATCCTTAACTTGAAGTAAATCTATCCTGAGCCTCTAATGTGCAACTTAAGACCCCTTCTTGTTTAATGTTGGCTGATAACCTGACCACCTGCAACCCAAGGCATCAACAACGGCCATATATCAAAAAAATATTAACAAACATAAGAACCATAGACATTAAGTACCTCGACACCAACAACCAATGAAAGGTGTCAAAACCATCAGGCCTGAAACTAAGGAACCGCTAGAAGATCCATGACCGAAGGAGCTACAATGGACCAGCTAACTTTACCACGTTCTTGTTGGCCACACGACACATGCACCGGTATAACAATGAAAGAGCAGCGAATTTTCAACTATATCTGCCCATGTCCTCTAGCTTGGCTACGTACAATAGTCAACGAATGTGAAGACGTGTACCAGAGTTGACACAAAAAAGATGAATGGATAACACATCATGATGTAGACCCTCGCATACCTCCTAATCGTATTAACATCTGTGCCCTGTGGAAGCTCACTGAATGTGTCCTGCATTCAAGTGCTACTTCACAATGAATTTGTCGATGTAGTTCGCAGAAGATAAGATACCCAATAGCTCCTCGAACCATGCCCATGCTGGTCGGCCACCATCGATGTATCTCTCAAAATCCGTTAGACATCCACTGACGTACTCACCATCAATCGAGAGCCCTAACTGGTATGCTACATCCTATAATGTATCGTGCACTTCCCAAATAGCATATGGAAAGTATGCATATCCAGACGCCATCTCTCCACAAATGCACTTACTAATGGCTCATCCAACCTAAACAAGGTCTCGTTCAGCCTCGCAAGATGTTATAAACCTGCCATCTACAAATATGATACGATCTTATCGTCTAGGGGCATACCATGTTGCCTTCTCATGCTAGTAACACATCGATGGGATTGCATAACGATAAAAAAATTATTTCTAAGAACCATTACAATAGGGGTGTTCAAATCTAAACCGATCCAAATTAAACCGCTCATTCAATCCAATCCAAACTAAAAACCGATTAAAACCGCACTAATTCAGATTTGATTGAATTCTATTTTTTGCAAACCGCTGGATCGGATCGGATTTTGGATCTACTTTTCATAACCGATCCAATCCAATCCAAACCGCACAATGTGCTATAATATTATTATTTTATTATTATATTTACAATTGTACTTATAATATGTTCAATTTTTTATATATTTTTATATTATTCATGTATTATTATTATTATTTAATAAATATTTTATGTTTAAAATGTTATTTATTTATTTTTTTAACTAACCTATAATTTTTTTCTATTGTTATGTTGTCGTTGACTTTTTAAGATATTGTTGAGACTTATTATGTCATTGTTGATTATTTAAAATTTAATATTGAGACTTGTTATATGTATTTAATTTTTTTAATTTATAAAACTGCAAATTCAATCCAATCCAAACTGCACTGCAAGTAAAATTAATGTTCGAATCGGATGAGTTTTTAACTCAAAACCGATCCAAACCACACTGCGAACACCCCTACATTATAAAACAGTTTACTAAAAAAATATTAAATAATAAATGCTCTAAACCCAAACAAATAATTTTACAAGTTAAAAACAAAGAACCTGAGCTAAATCTAAATGGACCTAGCATGGAAGATTCTAATAAAAAATAATTTTAATATAAAACATATCACAACCCGTAATCATTAACACTTTTGAGTTAAATTAAATTGTAATTAAACTAATTTTTACTATCTAATCTAACATTTATAACTTACTAACAAATTACTAATTATTACTCTAACCACCATTTATAGTTTAAAAAGTCTCATTTCTAACTGACGATTATAAATAAATACTCTAAGCGGCTTAATATTACTAACATTTTTAATTTATCTTGAAAAAAAATTTCATTCACTAACCTCTTCATTAATGTACCAGCAATATAAATAATTCCGTCCAGTTAATAGATACGATCCGGGTCGTCTTCTATGTCTACAGTTTTAAATATTGTGTAATTCAAATTGTATATATAGGTGTTTATATAGTAAATCAAAGCTAATAGATTCAATTTAGCTGTAGTATATAATGCCTATAAATTGAACTGATTCTATTCAATTTACTCCCCTAGTAAAACAAAACCACTAATTTTGATTTACTATGGACATAAATCGAAACCTAGATATTCGATTTACTATATGTTAGTCATTTCAATATTTTATTATGTACTAGACCTACTAGATCGAAGTTATATATTTTGATTTATATATATATCCTTACTAATTCGAATCTTATTAATTCGATTTATCTTGAGAATGTATAATAAATTTGATTTACATATAAATACAATCAAGACAACTATGTAACATTATTATATTAAGACTATCATGTAATATTGGTTTTCATTTACTTTATTTATGTGTTTTACCCTAATTATTATTATTTCTATTGTACTACTATTTACATGAATGCATTATCAGAAGAAAATTATTGCATATTAATTAGATTATTCACTAATTACTTATAATTAAAATTATATATTTTATTATACAAAGTGATAATTAATTTGTCTAATTTTTTATTAATAGTAATCTATGAAGATTATGTAATTTATGAAAATTATAAATTTATGCATACGATGATATTAATAAAAAAAATTAAGATATTATTAAATGATTGTAGACTCAAAAATAATCATATATATGTAAAAAAATAATCATAATTTAAAAACATATAAATGACATATGACTTAAATATTTTTACGTACAATTAATATATATAAATAAATAAAAAATATTAAGAATTTAATAAATATATCCAAAGAATATACTTTACATGCCTAAAAAATTGATTAACCTATCATGAATAGGACTATCGAGATAAAATTTTACTGTACAATAATATATGTTTAGATATATAAATAAATAATAATTATAGGTATAAAAAAAATTATAATTAATGACTATAATCATTATATATCAAATTAATTTAGTATTAATTAAAACTTTATTTTTTTATTTTAAAACAAATCAATCCTATTATTATTATTAAATAAATCTACAATTATAATTAACATTATTTTACGTAATCATAATACTATCCATGATGATTATTATTATTCTTATTACACCCCTATTTGAATGAATGCATTATTAAAAATAAATTATTATATATTAATTAGATTATTTATTAATATGCATAATTAAAATTATTTATTTTATTATATATTTTTAAAATAATAATTAATTAATCTAATATTTTATTAGGCATAATTAATTAGCATATAAGTTCATTGTCTTTAGTAGTAATTTATAAAGATTACTGTGATTAACAAAGATTGACGCCGTAATTTATAAAAAATTACGCATACAATAATATTAATAATAAAAAATAAAAAATTATTGAATAATTGTTGGCTCAAAAATAATATCATACATAAATAAATAATCATAATAATATCATACAAATTAAATCAATCATGTATAATTAGAATTATTTGTTCTGAAAATAGGTAATTAAATTAATTTAGCATTAATTGAATATCTTTATTTTTAATTTAAATTAGATTAATCTTACATTATATATATATATATATGTAAATTTTTATATTTGAGGTTTATATTTTTCTTAATAATTGTTATGGTTACTGTTATATTCTAATTTTGAGTTTAATATTAAATATAATTTTTTAAAATTTTTTATTTATATTCTTTTGTTATTTTATTTTATCTTAATTTTTTTGTATGTATGATCTTATTAAAAATTTTAAAACAACATCTAAACATAAAATTTAAAAATTTAAAGTTAGAATACTTCGATATTTAAATAGTGATATAAATTATGGATATATAATGATCAATATTAGAGATATAAATTAAAATTTTGATTGTTTGTAAAAAATATATATACACATTTTTTTTTATAAAAATTGAAATATTAATTTATTATATACTACGTTTTTTTCTTAAATTGATCCAACTATTTTATGAAATTCTTTGTTATTTATTTGTTATNATATTCCCCGCACGGACACCTACACTATTAATAATATTATAAATATAAATAAAATAATATATTTATACAATGTGCAGACTCTCTGCCCTCTTAATAAGTGTGTTAGATACATATCGAGTCTACACAAAATCACTATCCCTTTCCCTAACTGAATACATTTATTTATCGTAGAAATTCAAAAATTTAAGTTCAGTTAAATAATTTTATATAAAATTAATTATTAAAAATAGTTAAATAATTTAATAAATTCATCTGTAACTTTTAATTATCAATCTGACACAAATTTAATTATAGTGAATTATAGTGTATAGAGTAAAGTTTAAAGATATGCTTATGTGGCAAAATTTAAATCATACATTCTAAAGCCACACTTTTCATAATAGATCAAAAATTAATGATTTTAACTAATGTTAATTGTAATAATACCGAATTCTTAAAATCAATACAAAATGATTTTTCTCAAAATCTTTATTTTACTATAAATTTTATTGAAGGACTTCAAAAACCTGAAAAAACTTATTTTTCACACGGAATTTTTAAAAAATATTACCATGGAAATGATTCCCCACATCTTTATCATACTTTCAACCCACAATTAAATTCTATAGTAGATATCCTTGAAGAAATATTAGTATCCATAAAATTTCAAAGAGATAAGGAAAAAGAGAATCCCAAAGAAGAAAAAATTCAAAATATAATCAACATAACAGATCTAAAAGTAAAACCACCATTGAAATTATGAATATTGAAGAAAAATTAGAAGAAGTTACAATGCTTTTTAAACAATTAAAAATAGCTCAAGAAAATAATATTATGGAACATAGTTTTCAAATAGAAGAAGAATTAGTAAATTCGGAAAATATAGAAAATGAAGAACATATTCTAGATTATTCAAGTGACGAAGAACCAGCAATTCCAATACAAGTAAAAAACGAAGCTGGAACATCTAAGGATAATCAATCTCAATTTAAATGGGAAACAGGTTTTGATAATTATGCTTTTAAAAAAGGGTTTATAAATAAAGATTCAAAATATACAAAAATACCATCAAAATACGTTCCTAAAATCCAGGAAATGGAAGGAGAAAGAATGCTTGACTTAGAC
>NC_029776.3:9228967-9229986 GCF_000817695.3 Arachis duranensis
TTTATTCAAAATTATAGGTTCATTGTTCCATCTATATATATGTTAGATTTTGGAATGGATTTTATCATAGGAAATAACTTTTTAAAGCTATATCATCCATTCATTCAAGAATTAACATATATAGTTTTAAAAGCTCCACACGATTCTTCAATAAATCAAAAATCAAAACGTATAAAAATACCAACTACTACTATAGATAAGATTCTAAAATTTAAAATATTTTCTATATTAGAGACATGTTATTTAAATTTATACGTTCAGATAAATATTCCAAAAAATAATCTTGAAATAAAGATATAAGAACTTTTGGATGAAATTTGTGCTGAAAATCATTTAGATATTAAAAATACAAATAACGAATTAGTAAGCATTAAATTAAAAGATCCTACAAAAGAGATAAATGTTCCAAATAAAATTCCTTATTCCACAAGAGATAGAGAAGAGTTCTCATTAAAATGTAGAGATCTTTTGGAAAAAGGAATTATAAGAATAAGTAAAAGTCCTAATGCGGCTCCAGCCTTTTATGTCGAAAACAATAATGAAATTAAAAGGGGAAAACGAAGAATGGTTATTAACTATAAGAAGATGAATGAAGCAACTATTGGTGATGCTCATAAACTTCCAAGAAAAGATTCTATTTTAGAAAAAATCAAAGGAGCAACTTGGTTTTCATCTCTTGATGCAAAATCAGGATATTGGCAACTTCGTTTAGACGAAGAAACAAAGAAATTAACTGCTTTTACTTGCCCAACAAAAGAATCAACAAGTGTGTTGCTCTATGAATGGAATGTATTACCATTCGGATTAAAACAAGCCCCAGGTATTTATCAACGATTTATGGAAGAAAATCTAAAAAAGTTAAATAAATTTGTTTTAGTGTACATTGATGATATACTAATTTTTACAAAATAGAATAAAGAAGATCATCTCCAAAAATTATTAATAGTTTTAGAAAGATGTAAAGAAAAAGGATTAGTTCTTAGCAAAAAGAAAGCAAGAATAGCAAAACAAGAAATAGA
>NC_029776.3:9230008-9232625 GCF_000817695.3 Arachis duranensis
CCTAATAAAATAGAAGATAGAAAACAATTACAAAGATTTTTAGGATGTATAAATTATATTTCTGATCAAGAATTTTTAAAGAATATAACAGAATACACTAAAAGCTTATTTTCAAAAATAAGTACTAAAAAAGAATGGAAATGGGATGAAAAAGATAGTATGCAAATTCAAAGAATTAAAGAATTATGCGAAAAACTTCCAGAACTTTATATTCCAAAAGAAAATGACTATTTAATAGTAGAAACAGATGCTTCAGACATAACCTGGTCAGGTTGTCTAAAAGCTAAGAAAGCTATAAAAAGTTTAGAACAAGAAAAAAAATCACTAGATTCTAAATATTCCCCAAAGAAATTACTTTGCAGGTATATTTCAGGGACTTTCACTCCAACGGAACAGAGATATACCACTCATGAAAAGGAAACTCTAGCAGCAATTAAATCTCTTAAGAAATGGAAAATTGATTTACTACCCAGAGAATTTACATTAAGGACAGATTCAAGTTACCTAACAGGTTTCATACGATATAATTTAAAAGTTGGTTATAATCATGGACGATTGGTAAGATGGCAATTATTTTTGTTACAATATCCAATAAAAATTGAATATATTAAGGGTGACAAAAATGTTATTGCAGATACATTAACAAGAGAATGGAGTTCGTCTACAACGCATTAGATCAAGAAATTCAAAAATATGAGAAGGAACTCGAAAAATGCAAGCATTGCCAGCAAATAAGGACATAGATCCAATCCCTCAAGAAGGCCATTGAAGCAATGAAATCAACACAACAAGTAAAACCATCAGAGTTCAGCCAGCTAAGCATGGTGGACAAATCAGGTGAAGATAAAATTTCAGAAAATAAAACAATTGCTGAAATTATTAAAAAATCTACCCAAGATAAAAAATATTATGTAATTTATAATGGCTCCATGAAAGGAGTATATGATGCCTGGGAAAAAGCAGCACCATTCACACATCAATCAAGGATAATTCATAAAGGAGGGTTTTTAACACTGGAAGAAGTAAAGGAATCCTTCAGCGAATATGAAGCTCTCCATCCAGAGCAAACCCTAAAAAGAGCAGATAAAGCTCCAATTCAAAACCAAAGAACAGGGATAATAAGAAACATTCCTACAAGGGCTGAAATCAAGAAAAAGAAAAGGGTCTGTAGATCAAATCTCAGAGAAATCCTTAACATAGTCCTAAATTGGACTGAAGAAAAAAGGGCAATTTTGGGATATTATCCTATTGCCAAAGAACAGCTAACAAAGCTGGTTATATTTCCAGATGCTTCCCCATCTGACACCTATCAGTTTTTTCAGTATGGATTAATTGATACAATTTTAATTTTTAATGATCTAAAAATTATTAGTGAATTTCCTGCAGGATTCGTTGATGCAGTAAAGAGATTTAAAAATATGATTGACAATGTGAATCCAAGGGATATATCCCTAAAATTTACAAACAGTCAACCTATTTTTAATGAAGAAGAAGAATGCTTGATCCCAACACACCAAGTAATATTCATGTCCGTCTTCCCAGGAAATTTTCAACCAATTGATCAGATTCAAGATTTAATAATTTACAGTCATGAAGGAAGGCTAGCTAGCACATTAGCAAGGGTCTTTGAAAGAACTCAAAAAATAACAAAGAAATCTCACACAAGGATTAATTATAAAAGTAGAAATACTCTAATTGTGTCCAGTAATAAAAGAAATGAAATTGAAGAAAGAGAGATGAGACTCTTGGTAGAATTTGAATCAGCATTCTACAACTTATCTGGACTCTTAGAAAAGCTCTCTGAAGGGATAAAGAGGAATCTCTGCTATTTGATAAAAGACAGAGAAGACCACAAGTGCCAGCTATGTGCCTCAGAGATATCTGAAGAAAGCAATAATGAAACAGAATCAACTCACATGATGAAGGAAGAAGACAATGCAACTGAGAGTCACATGATAAAAGAGGAGGACAGCGCATCTGAAGCATCTCTCAACATTATTGCATAGTGACGTAAGCACTTAGGTCATAGAGCACCAACAATGTAGCTGGTGCAAGAGAACAAATAATGACGTAAGCAATGACGTCATAAGAAGGGTGAGGATGGGAATTGTCCATCAAACCCAACTATTATAAATAGGTTGCTTGGGCAATTGTAGAGATCATCAGAAAACAGAAAACAGAAGGCTAAGAGTACTCATATGCTAGGAGAGCAAGGAGGAAGCTGCTGAGGCGATTCTGTAGTCTGACAAAATAATTCCCTTAGGAAAAAATAGTTTTAAACTCCCCTCTGGAGTTAATATCTATAATCTCCCCTCTGGAGATAAAAACATCTTATGTAAAATATACTAAATAAAGGAAGTTTTTCTCTAGAAAGGTACGCCTTTATCCTAATCTCTTAGTTATGAATTATTTAGAAAGCTTAGAATTTACGGAAGAATCTGATTATTATAGATTATCTGCTTATTAGATAATGAAAAACAAGCTGTTCTAAAAACAGAATTAAATCTCAAATCAAATGAAAATTTTAATAAACAAAATCTTTTAAAAGAAGTTTTTAATAGAAAAAATATAATATACTATGGAAAAATTCAACTTGAAGCCCCTATAAAGATAAAAT
>NC_029776.3:9232665-9236446 GCF_000817695.3 Arachis duranensis
TTTTCAATTACATATGCAATAAATTATGCTTTAACAAACAGCCATCATAGTATAATATTTAAAAACAAAGAAAGAATTTATGTTGATGAATTATTTCAGAAAATTGTAAAAACAGAAATACCAAAATATAAAGCTATTGAAAACCCAGTTTTATTATTAAAAGAACTATCAGGAAAATTAGTTTCATCGAATTTTCAAATAAGAGAATCTAAAATTAATAGCCCTTTAAGTTTATCCAAGTTAAAAATTAAAGATGAAAATTCTGAAATAAAAGAACTAACAAAAAAGGTCGAAAAATTAAATGAAACCCTAAATACTAAATTATGATAATAAATAAAGAAGAAATATATGTAACTTATCAAGACAAGAAACAAGAGCTCTTTGAAAGAGAAAATTGTCTGAATTATTCTGAAATAAATCAAAGAGCATTTGAAGCCCTAAAAATAATCTATGACAAGTTGAAAAGAGAAGTTGAAGAGCTAAAGAAATTAATAGAATCTCTAGAAAATACTGATGAATCAATGATAGAGTTTGCAGGAATTTTAAAATAAATAATGAAGCATAAAAAGATTGAAAAACTAGAAAATAAAATAAAAAGAAATAGGACGAGAAAATTAAAAAGTAAAATAAAGAAGTATAAAAGGGAATTAAATAATCTTCAGATTGAAATTGATGATCTTATAATAAAAAGGATAGAAATAAAAATAAATATAAACAAGTTGGAATTAAACTTAAAAAATTTATAAATGACTGGAAAATTATATTATGACTTAAAAGAATTAAAGCTGTTGAAAGAAAAAATGGAGAATGAAATTAAAAAATTAAACAGATATTTAGAAACAAGAGAAAGTGTAGAAATAAAAGAAGTTATTAAGGATTTGAGAAATTATATTAAAGAAAAAGACAAACAGATAAAAGATTTTATATACAATAATCCATGCAAAAAAAATATTATAAACTAAAACAAGATTGAAAAGTTATAAATCAAAATTATAAAGGACTAGTAATAAATGCAAGAGAAATAGTAGAAATGGTCAATACTTTAGATTATGAATTTGCAAATTATTTTTATCAAAATCCTTTAAATAAAGCACCACCAATTGAATCTATACAAATTATAAACTTATTCAAAATAAAATATGAAGAGTTAATAGAAATTTCGAAAAAGTCGACGAAAAAAATTGGTATCAGAGCCAAGTTAACAATTAAGGATAACACTTTTTCTTTAAGCAACACTTTTAGTGATACGCTTTTAAATCAAAAATCTATAAATCTGTACAGAAATGCATCTTTACAGTAGATGGACCCATTAATTATACTTGAATATCTATTTTTATTTATACGTATACCTCGTAATTAACCTCGATGTGTACACCCCGCTTCTTAATCCATCCGCATCCGCACATGCTTTAAGATATTTAGATAGACCTGTTTGGTAGGGGTGTACATAGTTTAGTTCGGTTTAAAAATTTGGTTTGATTTCGAATATTTTAGAGGTTAATTTAGTGTGATTTTATCGGGTCTAAAATTGAGTAAGGGTCTCAAAAATTCATCCGGTCATTATTTCGAGTCGGGTCTGGGTCATAATTCGGATCACTCAAATTTGGCCTGGTGACCCGGTCATTATACACAATTAATATTTTGTTATTAGTGATGAATAATGGCTATTCTTATATGAAATTTAAATATTTTGTGTTATTAGTCATTATAAGATTATAAGTTAATGTTTTATGTTTAAAATGCATAAAATTTTAGACTAATACATAATATTGTGTTATTTGTATTGATTTAAATATTTAGTGTTATTAGACAATATTATTATTGATTATAGTTATGTTTTAATTTTAAAGAATGATTGGTTCTTGTTATATTTTTTAAGTGAATTTTACTATGTGAATTGTGAAATAATGGTTGAAGATTAGCTGATTTTTACATGGCAAAGATCCGATTTTCACTTGATTTTTATCTGATTTTCACCCGGTCCAAAGATGTGTAGGTTTCATCGGATTTAAGATGGATTAGGGTCTAAAAATTAGATCCGATCTATATTTTAGGTCAGATTTAAATTAAGCCAAAGGCAGTGTGGTCCGGTCTACATGTACACCCCTACTGCTTGGCATTGGCTATTGAAAAATGGGAGGAGGAATTAATTTTATAATTTGTAATAATTAATTAGTTATTATTAATATTTTTAATAATATAAAATTATTTATTTTAATAAAAGTGCAGCTACTTAAAGTTTTTCTTGCCTATTTATACAGCGTTTGGAGGGAGCATTTTTGTAGAGATTTATCCAAATTAACCAAGCAACCAACCCCCTCTTCTTCTTCAAGTTATCTCTCTCAGACACAGCCATGGAGAATCAGCAGCACATGGTGTTACTTTCAAGTCCAGGGCTTGGCCATCTCATACCAGTCATCGAACTGGGAAAACGATTCGTCTTCCATCACAACCTCAAAATCACCATCATCGCCTTCACTTCGCATACCTCACATGCTGAAAAACTCGTCCTCAAGACTGCCACGTCCGGCGGTTTCATCGACATCGTAGAAATCCCCCCGCCGGACATATCCTCTGTCATCGACCCCGACGCCGCCATCGTCACCCGCCTCTGTGTCATGATGCGTGAAGGCGTCCCTGCCATCCGTGACGCTCTTTCCAACCTGGCAGGCACGGCCACGGTGCGACCTTCGGCACTCATCGTAGACATATTTGGGACGGAGGCTCTTGGTGTTGCAGAAGAATTGAAGATGCGTAAGTACGTGTTCGTGGCTTCCCATGCTTGGTTCCTTTCCTTGTTGATATACGCTCCAACTCTTGACAAACAAGTTCAGGGTCAATATGTTGACCAGAAAGAACCATTCCAGATCCCCGGTTGCACTCCGCTTCGACCCGAAGACGTGGTTGACCCCATGTTGGACCGAAATGACAAGCAGTACCAAGAATACCTAGGTTTTTGCAACGGAATACCCAAAGGTGACACTATACCGTGCATTATATTCTCTATAATTGTTATGAAATTTCCTATTTTGCAGAAAGTTACCACATATATCTAAAAATAAGAGAAATCACTTCATGACAAATATGTTTAGTATAAATAAACAAAAAGAATTGCCTAAATAAAAAAAGGCATCAATACGTATTTGAATAAAATAAATAAGCATAGAAATATATTTCATTAACTAAATTTCATAATATTTTACAAGTATAAAATAAAAATACATTATGAGTAATATATATTTAAGTTTAAAGTTATTACTTGGTTGTTTCATATGTATGTTTGTATACTATATTGTTGTAATTCACATGTATAGACGAAGAATAGAAAAGGGAAAAAGAATATTAAAAGAAGTTGAAAAAGGAAGAGGAACAAGTAATAATCAAGAAAAGACAGTTTTTATAAAAAGTTCTCTTAAGTAGTCCTTATATCAAATTAATTAAAGGTTATTAGTTAAGAATCCAATAGTAGAATTTTTTTTTAAATTTATAAACTTTATCCAACCTTATAAAATATTTTTAATTTTAAATGGTAAAAATTCAGACGATAAAGACATTTTTTATCTATTAAAGAGATTATCATGTATTAAATTTTTGACATATAATATAGATTAAAAACGTTATCTTTATTAAAAAATATTACTATATTTTTAATATCGTTAATTTGATTTTGATACTAATTTTTTAATTTATTTAAAGTTTAATTTTTTAATAATAATCTTATTAGAAAATTATTTTATATTTTTATTACTTTTATAAATTTTATAATATTTTTTTTCATTTT
>NC_029776.3:9236534-9239045 GCF_000817695.3 Arachis duranensis
ATCTATGTTTTTAGAATATATTTTTTAACTGTGTCCAAACAAAAAGTTAAAAAAACATATTTTTTTGCTATAATTATATGAGTAGTGTCCATTTTAAATGTTTGATGATTGACAAAATATTTGTATAGACATGCCAAAACCTTGTATAAAATAATAGATTACTGTTTTAAACCGATTAGTTAATGATATAGGTGACGGGGTGCTGGTGAACACTTGGGAGACTCTTCAACAGAAAGATCTTGAATCACTGAGAAACAGAAACTTATTGGGTGGGATCCTGAAGGCTCCGGTCTATGCTGTGGGGCCCCTAGTAAGGCTGCCCGATTCAGAAATGAGTCAAGGGATTGAATGGCTCACGCATTGGCTCGACGGTCAACCGGAGGAATCGGTGATATACGTGTCATTTGGGAGCGGTGGAACGATGTCGTGTGAGCAAATGACAGAGCTGGCTTGGGGTTTAGAGCTGAGCGGCCAGAGGTTTATTTGGGTGCTTCGCGCACCCATAGACGCTGCGGACGCAGCTTTTTTCACCACTGGGAGTGATGGCCGCGATGAAGGCGGCAGTAAGCTGTCAAAGTACTTGCCGGAAGGGTTCTCGTCGAGGACGTACAACGTTGGCGTTTTGGTTTCGGAATGGGGCCCACAAGTTGATATTTTGACGCACCCTTCCGTTGGTGGCTTTTTATCGCACTGTGGCTGGAATTCCGCTCTTGAAAGCATTACTAACGGGGTGCCCATGATTGCTTGGCCTCTCTACGCCGAGCAGAGGATGAACGCAACGCTGTTCGTGGAGGAGCTCGGGGTGGCTGTGAGGCCAAGGGTTCTGCCGACCAAGAAGGTGGTGGACAGGGATGAGATCGCGAGCGTGGTGAGGGAGATCATGGTGGTTGAAGAAGATTGTAATAAGGTGAAGAAGAAGAACCCTATAAGGGAGGGAGTGAAAGCCATACGGCGAAGTGCGGTGGAAGCTTTGTCCAAAGGAGGCGCACTTGCTCAAGTGGTGGCGACTGGCGAGGAGTGAGTGACGGAATGATCGACACGTGTTACCTATCCCTTGCACGTTTTAAATTTATTTTTTTATTATAAACCAGAACAAAATTAATTTATTATAGCAACAATAATAACTTAATTGTCTGTATTATAATTATTAGACTCAATTTGATCCGATCGAATTATACCATCTAAATTAAATATCTTTAAATTTTTTATAAAAAGACAATTATATTCCTAATTTTTATTCTTCGGATATTTAAATTTTTAAAAATTTAAAAATACAATTAAATTCTAAAAAAATTAAATATATTATTATTATTATAAAAAATCGATTTTATTCTAATTTATTAAAAAATTTAAAAATAATCAATTTATTAATACGTCTAATAATAATATTATCCATAAATATCTTTATACATCTTTATCAAACCCCCTATTATTTGTGATCTCACATTACTATCCGTAAATATCTTTATACATCTTTATCAAACCCCCTATTATTTGTGATCTCACATTACTATCCGTAAATATCTTTATACATCTTTATCAAACCCTGCTACATACTCGTTGTCCTTGCTGTGCATGCATCGATTGTCCCCTATTATTAAGGGTGTGTTTGAAAAATATGTTGATGAAAAAAAAATGTGTTTGAACTTTTTAAAAGTTTTACAGTTATATTTGACAATTTTTTTCTTTTTAAAGGTAGAAATAATTCTGCCTCTAAATTCATGTTGAGAAGAAACTAAAATTGTAATTTCTGCATTTTCCGTTGATGGTTGCTGGGTTACCTTTAGAAAATTAGGTGAGAAATTCATTTCTTTTTTACCAACCTTACCCTTCTTTTTATTCTATAAAAAGAATACCAATAACTAATAAATTAAATATTTTAATTTTTTATTATTTTTAGTACTCATTTTCATATTTTAATTTTTAGTGTTACGATTTCTGTGTTATATTTTTATATAAATTTTTTTATCATTTTCTATACTATTTTTTATATGTATATTTTTAATGAAATATTTGTTATTTTTATTTGACTTTAGTTATATGATTTTTTATTTATTTTATTGTATTTCTTTTATTCATATGATAAAATGTTGTTGATTTTTTTTATTTTTTGTAGTGCTATAATTTTTTAGGTATTTTAATTTATTAATTTTTATGATATTTTATTATTTTTTATTTATATGAATTCTTTTTTTCTATCTTTTACTACATTGTAATTATGTTGTGTATGAAATTTTTTTATTTTTTCATTTTATTCATAAGAATTTTATTTAGTTTTTATTGTATATTTTTATTCATATGATAGTATCCAGTACGAATTGATAATTAGGTAAGACCATTTTATTCATTTCAGTCTTTAATCTCTATTTATGATTTATCTGTTATAAAAAGTAATTTTATATCAATTTTTACGTCATAAACTATAAATAAAAACTCAAAACATCTTTATTTTTTTGCATTAAGAGAAACTAATTTTAATCTCTATTGTAATCTTATTTAATTAATTAAAAT
>NC_029776.3:9239236-9255749 GCF_000817695.3 Arachis duranensis
TTTCAATAGATAATTAAATTATTAATTAATTATTGTTTAAATAATTAATATAAATTATTAATTAAATATAGATATAATTAATTATTATAATTATTAATAAATTAATTATAATTTAATTATTTAATTAATTATAATTTTATATAAATATTTTTTTTATAATAAGTTGTCATGTGACAAATTATTATTGGAGGGAGAAAATTCCAGTTCAAAGGAATTACTCGTGTCTCTCTCTTGTCTCTTCTTTTCTAATGGTTGGTCCCTCCATATGTCTGAAAGAGGGCTTCAATTTTTAGCCCTTTGGAGGTGCTCTTAACTCTTAAGGAAATGAGGAGAGAGAGAAGGAGAAGGGAAGGGTTTGGGTGGAAATAAATTTTCTCTATATCTTTAATATTTGAAGGAATAAAATATGATTTTATACTATTAATTTTATAAATAAGACTAAAAATAAATATAAGAGAGAATAATAAAAGATGAGATTAAATAATTAATTATTGTTTAATGTAATGTGTTACTGTATAAGATTATTGCTTTATCTTTTATGATTTTGTTTGTTTTATTAAATGATAGAATAAGATAAAATATTAAAAATAAGACATAAATAACAAACATAAAATTTTTTATTTGATCATAATTAGAATAAATTATAAAATTTAATTTATTTTTATTTTTTATCTAAAAAATTTGAATAAAAAATTTAATTATAAAAAATTAATAAAAATAATAATAAATAAATAAAAAATAAATTATATTTTTATTAGTATTTTTTTATTTTTTTATTAAAATGAATACAAAATATATTAATTTAATATTTTTTAATATAATATTTCTATTTATATTTTATTTATTAAATATAATTTTATATCACTATATCTTGTGTCAATCTTTTTCTTAAAGTGGAATAGATGTATCATGTTTAATTTGTATGCATGTGGTGATTGTACCCCAAACGACATGGGAAGTGGGCCATTGTTATCCGCAACATCATAACTTCATAAGAAGAAGCCTAAATGCAAAAGTTAAAGAGTACAGACAAGGGAGAAAACGAATAATGCTGTCAACCCCGACCTCCTTGCACTCAAACAAAAATAACTTGAGTTACAGAGATCCAATTGACATGATTTCAGCGGCATTAAAAAGCTAACTTTCATAGTTTTCCAACGATATATAATAGTATACCCTTTTCTTCCATTTGATTCGGCTTCCTCCACGTTGAACTTGGGAAACCTCAGGTTCAGCATGGAGCCCACGCACCAAAGGAGTCCAACGCACGTCATCCCACGCTTCCCAAGTTCAGCGTGGACTCAAAGGAAAACAATAAGGAAGCACTGTCTCCTCCATGCTGAACTTGAGAATTTTCAAGTTCAGCATGGATTCAAAGCTCCAAAGGGCATACTGCTCTCATCCACGCTGAACTTGATAATTCTCAAGTTCAGCGTGGACCTTAATAATCCAAGTGGTCCCCATTCACGTCCAAAGGCTGCACGCAGAATTTATTTAATTTTTTATTAAACTTTTATTTTTTTATAATTAGAAAAATATATTATTTAGTTTAGCAAATATATTTTACATTAATTAGGATTAGATATAAAAGGGAAAAGAATCAGCCCTTCGAAAATCTCTTCTCTCTCTTCTACCTCATTCTGCATTTTATAGTTTTACGGATCCTAGTTTTTCTCTCTAAACTATGAACAACTAAATCTCTACTGTTAAGATTAGGAGCTCTGTCTATTGTATGGATTGATACTATTATTTTTCTATTTTAATTCATGTACTGATTTATATTTCAAGAATTACTTTCGTTCTTTATTTTATGAATTTGGGTGGAACAAAAGTATGACCCTTGTTCTAATTGAGTTCTTGTATAACTTGGAAAAGCTCTTTACTTGAACAATAGCTTGAAAACAATTTCTCCTAAACTTCTAATTATCTGGATTTAACGGGATACGTGACATATAATCCTCTTATATTTGGGTAATTAGGGTTTTTGTGGCATATAAACTAGAATTGTACTTCACCCTCTAATTAGAATTAAGTGACCAAAGAATTGGCGGTTGATGAATTTTAGAGGAGACTAAAAAGGTCTAAGGAATTAGGGTTTAGTCACATACAATTTTCCATGAATTAAATCTTGCATGATTAAAATAGTTAGTAAAAAAAGTCAATCCGGAAAATAGATATCTCTGATGTGTTAAGTGTTTTCTCTATATATATTTCACCTCAATTTATTGCTTGCTTTTTGATTATCTGAATTAATGATTAATACTTTTGAACACTTAAATATTATTTTCTGTTTGTCTAATTAAGTAAATCACTTAACCATTGTTGCTTAATCCATCAATCCTCGTGGGATCGACCCTCACTCACCTGAGGTATTACTTGGTACGACCCGGTGCACTTGCCGATTAGTTTGTGGGTTATAAATTCCGCACCATCTCTCGGCCTCAAGTACGATTTTTTCAAATTTTGTTCTAATTTCTTGTTTAATCTCATTTTTGTGAACTTTTTTTATGTTCTGACTTCTATTTTTTTATGTTGTGACTTGATGATTTTTCTATTAGTTATGATTATTGGTTTTTGGTTCTTGGTTCTTGGTTTTGGTTTTCTGATTATTGTTTTAATGATTTTCAATTTGTTATTATTATTGGTAATAACACTTATTTGGGTTTTTTTGTTTATGATTATGTTTTATGCCTTTGTTCTTGATTTATTTTGATTTTGTTATATCTTTATTATATTTTAGGATTTATTTTGATTTTATTCTTCTTTTTTGTGTGTTTATTTTGATTTCTGAATTCATTATTTTTGTTGTTGTGATTTTTGGTTTAAGGTTTTGGTTCTATTCTGATTTTTTTGGCTATGAATTGAATGTGTTTGTCTTTGGTGTGATTGTGCTTGAAGTCGCTTGTAGGAGGAAGAACAGAGGTTTTTGCATCCCAAATCAAAGTCTCAATCTTCTTGGATATGTAAGTAATACTGGATAATAACTCAAGATCAGATGAAAAGTGGGCTGTTGGTTTTTATCTTCTGTTTTGACTTTTTTTTATTCTGGTTTAAGGTTGTTGCCTTGTACTACAACGATTTTACTGTTTTAATAAAGTGAACCAATGATTTTGTTTGTAAACTGTGTTTATTTGCTATGATTCTAATTTTGAAAATAATTAAAAAATTTGAGGATTGAGAATCACGAATACCTAACATTTAGAGGCACATGTTTAGTTTAGTTAAGCATTCATATCACTGTTTAACATTCTTTTTTTCCTGAATATACAACCCCATTTGGTATTAATTGTTTGTGTTATAACTCAGCTTCTGATTTCAGGTTCTTTGTTTGCTGAATAATGTTTTGCTATATTACTAGAGAGCATCAAAATATGGTTGATTGGCTGCTTTGTTGGAAAAATTAATGAAAGCAACCTTTTTTTCATTTTGTTGTGTTGAACATTTCATGCTTTTCGATTGCTGTATTATAATTTCAGTTAATGGGGAGCTCGTGACGGGTTGAACGGACAGCAACCATGAGTTCTTGGTGGAGAACTGCTTAGCAGTTTTTGGTAGGCCACCCGGCCTGGATGATCATACATTGGGAAAGGTAAACTTTGCATAGGTTCGGTGATGCAGAGACACTGAACCGTTAGACACACAGGAGTCAATCGAACGGTATGTCTGAACTCACATATTTTGTGTGCTTGGAACAATTGTGTTTCTAGATAAGTTGATGAATTTTGTAAACTCGAAGTTTTTACCTCTTCTTCGAGATTTCTATCACATTCAACTTTACAGTTGGGGGTAATTAGTTTGGCACATCTGTATATGTAGTTGTGC
Organism: Arachis duranensis; assembly: GCF_000817695.3. Classification (NCBI taxonomy): domain Eukaryota; kingdom Viridiplantae; phylum Streptophyta; class Magnoliopsida; order Fabales; family Fabaceae; genus Arachis; species Arachis duranensis. The sequence continues at coordinate 9,243,059 of NC_029776.3, forward strand.
CGTGCATCACGATACAACTGTAAAGAGTTGGTCGACCCCCTTATTTTGCTTTTTTGTTTGGGTGTGGGAACGTATGCCATTTTTAGCACCTATTCCTCGCAATGAGCTTTTCGTTGTTGGTGTTCTAATTGGACAACGTAATGGTTATCATCATTATTATTTTTACTATTGTTGTTAATATTATTGTTATTATTATTGTTGTTATTATTATTATTATATGTTGATTATAACCGTTCTAAACTTACTTAGGTGGAGTCATTGGCGCTAGCTAACGAGATATACGCGAAGGTCTACAGAGCGCTTTAGACAACAACTAGATGACATGGAAGTCAATAACGTACGTTTTAACAATTTCTATTAAGAAGTTTATTATGTCTACTAATTTAACTTATTGTCATTGTATTTATTGATGTCCAGTTTATATGGTGGCCATATATGAGAGTGGTGGTTCACGAAATCTCTGTTAGTGTCATTTGAATGCATAGAGTGGCACTCAACAGACTGAGTAAAATATCAATTCAGGCTTGAACAACTTCGACCAGAGGAACCATTCCAGATTGGTGATGCTCATTGTAGGCAGTTGACCGTAATATAGAACTATGACTGGAGCGAAAGGAATAGAGTTTGGGTTAACATGTGAAATTTTGACTGCTATAATACACTGTAAATAGGAGACGAGATTGTCGACTTTCATCCTCTCCCAGTGTACTATGCGTGGTACACACATCAGTACAAAAATCAAATACGGTTGTCAGATAGAGTTGCACATGTAGAACCCGAGGTGAATGAACCACAGGTGCAACTCCCGTAACCACTAGGGATGGAAAAAACCTCCTAGCTAGGGAGGGTATCCGCGGGGATTTACCTGCAGGGGGGTGGATACGGGGAGGTTTTTCTACCCGCAGGGACGGGGTCCCATATAATAAACGGGGCGGGGCGGGGATAGAGGTCCCTGCCCCGTGGAAATCCATTTAACCCTCTTAAATGTAAAAAGACTAGAATACCCCCTATATATACCATATGAGGGACATTGAGAAACCCTAGCCATTACACACTTACACTTACAACTCACAAACCCCAAATCCCTAATCAAGTCTGAACTAAACTCTGAAGTCCCTCAACCTCAAACCTCATCCTCTCAAGTCTCGCCCTGTTCTCTCACAACCACCACCGCTGACTGCCACCTCCCACCCCCGCAGTCGATCAGTCCTTCACCGTTACCTCTCACTCCCTCAGTTCCTCACTGCCACCTCTCAGTCTCTCACGCACTGTCACTACTGTGGAGGTCAGTCAGGTCACCATCACGTCACGCACACTACAACAAGGAGTTCGCCATCTTTGTCGTTGTCATGTCTTCTCATTATCGCGTGTTCGTCAGTCGTCGCTCTTCACCGGTCGTCGCGCCTTCACCAGACATTGCCTCCTCGCCGCTCATTGCCTCTGCTTTGTCGGGTAAGTCACAGAAGACAGAACTCCGATTTCTTCATTATTTGCTTTGATTTTGAAGTATTTGTTATAATTTAGGCGAGTTAGGTTAAGTATAATGTATATTTCTGATGTTGAATTGTTGATTCTAGTTTCTATGATTCTGAAATTTTTATTATTTTAATTTGATTTTGAATTTTTTATTCTGAGATTTTTATTGTTTATTTTGATTTTGATGCATTTGTGTTTATGATTATGCTAATTCTGATTATGAAACTTTCATTGTTTATTTTGATTTTGAAGCATTTGTGTTTATGATTATGCTGATTTTGATTATGAAATTTTTATTGCTGATTCTGATTTTGAAGCATTTATGTTTATCATTATGCTGATTCTGGTTATGAAACGTTCATTGTTTATTTTGATTTTGAGGTATTTGTTTTTATGATTATTCTAATTATGTTGATTTTGATTATGAAATTTTCATTGCTAATTCTAATTTTGAAACATTTGGGTTTATGTTATGCTGATTATTATGTTGATTTTGATTATGAAATTTTCATTGCTGATTCTGATTTTGAAGCATTTATGTTTATGATTATGTTGATTCTGATTATGAAACTTTCATTATTTATTTTGAAGTACTTGTATTTATGATTTTGCTAATTCTAAAATTTTCATTGTTTATTTTGATTTTCTATGATTATGATGATTCTAAAATTTATGTGTTTATGTGAATGTGACTTTAGAAAATATCTTCTTTTGATGCATTGAGTAATACTCTTGAGAAAAGTACTCCATCGGAAGAACCTATAACCACTAAATTTCAAACTACTCAAGAGACTCCTCAATCCCAACCTCAAAACCTCCAACCGATACAACAACTACCAATGAAAGAACAATAAACTCTACAAGTGGTATTCAAAAAAAGGAAGTTAATTTTTGAAGTGTGAAATCACTTTTGGATTGTTGAAGTTAAGGAAAAATTGAAAGCTGAATGCAATTATTGCAAATCAAAGCTACTTGGTGACTCAAAACAAGGAACTTTGCACTTGTGTGATCACTTCAAAACGTGCAAGCTTCGCACTACTAGAGATATAAGACAATGTATGATGAAGACAACTCCAACAACTAGTGGGAAAACAGCTGTGGTTGGTGCATATAATTGGAATACTTTCAAAGATTCTTGTGAATTATTTAATGGATTGAAATCTTGATAGGAAGGTATCTACTTTGACTGTTGATAATTGCACTACTAATGACGTTATGATTGAGAATATTTTGACTAAAATATTATATAAAAACTTTATGTTGGGTGATAAATTATTTCACATGCGATGTTGTGCGCATATATTAAATTTGACTGTCAAGGATGGGTTACAACTTATTTCACATGCTATTGAAAGGGTGAGGGATAATGTTCATTATTGGACTGCAACACCTAAAAGGGAAGAAAAATTTAAAAAAACATGTGTGCAACTTAAAATAGCCTACACAAAAAATCTTTGTCTTGATTACAAAACTAGGTGGAATTCAACCTTTTTGATACTTGAAGTTGCAATTATATATAGAGATGTGTTTGAAAGATTGTCATTGGGTGAGAGTCAATATAAATCTTTGCCTAGTGATAAGGATTGTGATATGGCGGATGAGATTTTTCAAAGATTGAGGGTGTTCTTTGATGTGACTGAATTATTTTCTGGAACAACTTATCCTACATCAAATCTTTATTTTTCTAATGTTTGTGTACTTAAGTTGGCTTTGATGGAGTAAAAAAATTGTGGAAATAAGGTAATTAAAATGCTGGCTACCAGCATGATAACTAAGTTTGAAAAGTGTTGGGGTGTGATTAATACAGTTATGGCTATTGGGACTCTTTTGGATCCTAGGTACAAGATGTATTTATTGAATTTTCTTTTTCATAAAATATATGGTGAGATGGAGGCATGTGTTGTAATTGGTCAAGTGAAAAAAATAGTGCAAGTTTTAGTTTTAGAATATACAACAAAGGGAAGAGAGAGAGACCAAGCTGCTCAATTAGATATGCCGCCACCACCATCAATTCCTTCATGTTCAAAGGAGAGGAAGTTTAGTCATGAATCTGGGCAAGTTGACTTTGATGTAAGTGAGGAATATGCATTTATTAATACAAAGAGCGAGTTGGATTATTATTTTGAAGAGAGACCAGTGCCATAAACTGAACATGATTTTGATATCTTAAATTGGTGGAAGTCAAATGGAGCGAAGTTTCCTACTTTGCAAGCTATTGCTAGTAGGGGTGGTAGGAGTACCCGAACCCGCGGGTACCCAACCCGCCCCAACCTGGTCGGGGCGGGTTTAAACACGACCCGAAGTCGGGCGGGTTTTGATCAGGGGCGGGTGGATGAGCGGGGCAGGGTGGGGTCGGGGTCAGGCTAAACCCGCCCCTACCCGCCCCAGAGTACATATATATATACGCAATTTAAACATTTAGGGTTCCTTATCCTTACAGCCACTGAGCCACTGTCCTCATACGCGTCCCTTCAGCCCCAACCCTAGCAGAGAAGAAGGAAGGAAAATCACTTCCTCTTCTCCCCAGACCCCAGTGAACCTCAGATCTGGTCACCTTCATAGCTTCAGTGCGCTGTCGAGCCTTCCGTCAAGCTTGTCGCCGTCGCTGCGTTGCCGTCCTGCCAAGCCGAGTTGCTGCCATTGCGGTGTCGTCCTATTGACGCCGTGTCGCCGCGATACCGAACGCTCAAAGCCTCAAATCTACTCATCGTTGCTGCACTACCAAAGCTACTGAATACTGAACCAGTGAACCCCTCTTTCTCACCGTCTTCCTCCAACATGTATGTTCCCCTGTATTTTACTCTCTGCGCTGCCCTCTTAGATAATATTTTTTCAGGGCTCTTAAATGTCCATATCCTACTTCTTGGTTATAAAAATTTGAAGTTGGAAACATTGGCATCAAGGTATCTATTCCATTGGTTAGTGATATGGTAATTTCTTTTATTTAGATTTATTACGTTGTCCATAAAATGTGGACCGTGCAGGCAATTTGCATAAGAAGAAGAATTTTAATCTTGTCTATCTTGTCAAGCAAGAGCTTAAAAGAATTTAAATTGCATTCTTTTTAGGGGTACTGTTGAATTGCATTGCTTAAAACTATAGTTCCAATTATTGGTACTGATTTTTCATCTTTTGTATGAATGCTGATTTTTCTAACTTATTATTTAAGATGATTTGTGCATGCTGTTGCTAACTTGATAACTTTTTCTTTCATTGCATTCTAGTGTACTTATTTTATTCATTATTTATTTATTTATTAATCTAAATGGCTCAAAATTGAGGAGGATGGCATACTGAGAATTTATATTACCTTCATTGCATTCTAGTGTACTTCTTTTATGTTGTTTTGCCTAGCTTTTCTCTAACTTTATTCTCATTAAATTAATGTGCTGCTTCGGGTATATTTGAAACATGGACATAGATTTGTAAATAATTTGAATTTGATTTGTAAATAACTTTATTCTCATTAAGTTAATTTGATTTGTAAATAATTTGATTTGCTTCTATAGATTTATTAAATTGTATTTAGTATTTAAACTTTTATAATATAATGTGGTTGATATCTCTCTGCAATTGTTTTGATATATATGTCTTAGTGTAGCTGTTGTCTAGTGACCTATCTTATGCTTAAAGTCCATACTCCAATTATTTTCCATGAAGATTTTTCTGGATATATGTACTTCACCAACCACTGATAGTTACTAAGAAACTTCTTTTTGAATTTTTCATCATTTTGTTTTTTGTTGATAAAAAAAGGTGGCACAGCTTCAGATCTTGACTGGCAGCTAGAAAATTATTCTCCTAAATTACTTTGGCATGTTGCAACTGGTTATATATGTTGATTGAGAATGAGGCTGTCATATTCATGCTTTAGATCAATAGAACAATAAAAATTTAGTACTTCTATAGTTTATACTAGTATTTACAATCTAATACTTACCTATGCTATAATGCTTCTTTGTAAAATTTTCAAAGTGCTTCCCACTTTTACATTAGCAAAGATTCAAGAATTGAAGGATCTTGAAGAGGAAGCTAAGAGGAACCAATCCTTGAAATCTCTCTTGCTATCTCCTTCTGGTGACTTTGTGATTTCTTATTATGGAAATAAAGTAAGATACTAATTAATTAACTTTGTAAACTAAAACATATATAGCAGTTTCCAAATGTGATTGTGTGTATATTTATTCATTCATTCAGATAGCTATTTTTGAATTCAAGAGCAAGATGGTTGAGCTTTATTTCTCATCGAGTTCATATGAAAGATGCACTTAATTTATTTTCGGTCTGGTGAAGTTTTATGACAAGTTAAGGTCAGATGAGGAGAGCTTTGAGATTGTGATGATACCTCTTGATGAGTAAGAAGAATCCTTTAAGAAAGGATTAGAAAGTATGCCTTGATTGTCATTGTCTTTTGAGGACAAGAACGGTGAAAAATGAACAAAAATAAAGATTGAATTCTCTTTTATATTAATGTTGTAATTTTTTATTATGATGTTAAATTTATAGTGATCAAACATTAGCTTTTTTTAATTTCAAGTTATTGACATTGTATGAATCTTATGTTTGTATTTTAATTTATGCATGAATTTTAAGTTTTTGTCTTAATTTATATATGAATATGTAAAAATTAAAATGTTATTTAATTTTTACAGGGACGGGTAGGGGTGGGGCGGGTTAGGGTACTACAGTCTACTACCCGCGGGTAGTGACGGGGCGGGTAGTATATGATTAACAGGACGGCGGGGCGAGGTCGGGTAGGGCAAAAACCCGCCCCTACCCACCCCACTGCCACCCCTAATTGCTAGGAATTTTTTTGGTGATTCCTATCTCTACAGTTGTCTCTGAGTCTTCATTTAGTATAGGTGGTCGATTTGTTACACCACGTCGTAGTAGGTTGCGTCCGGATACATTAAGGGCTTTAATATGTAATCATGATTGGCTTTGGAATGAACTTGAAACCACAACTAACATAGTATTTGAGTGCTACAAAATACATAACATTGAAGAAGATATTGATGTAAGTAAACTATTAAATTATATACAACACACTATTTTTTATATTATTGAGTTATTATTGAGTTAATATACGATTTCAACTTTAAATTGCTTTCTTTTTTATGTAGAATTCAAGTAAATCAGAATCTACCATCACTACTATTACGGGATGAAAAAAGGATTGAGAATGATGTGTTTACAAAGTCATGAACTTTGTTTGGTTGTTTATGGATATATTTGGTTGTTTTATGGAATATTAGGTTGTTTATGGATATGTTTGGATGTTTATGTTTGTTGGTTATTTCTATTTAAGTCTTTAAAGACTATAGAAATTATGTTTGTAATGACAATTGAGGATTATCTATGTTTATTCATTTTTTCTCATGGGCATCCATTGCCATCCCTAGCCACCAGCTCGACCTCAGCAGCCAAATCCCCCCGAGCAACAGTTTCATGACCCAGGATATGAGCAACATTTTTCAGGTACCAGTTGTTGAGCAACTGTATCAGGTACCGGCCTAGGAGCAACAGTTTCAAGTACCGGGCTATGCACAATAATTTCAAGTACCAGCATATGAGCAATAATTTCATGTGCCGGCTTATGGCCAATAACATCAGTTTCCGCTAGGGGTGGCAAGTGGGGAAGCCCGCCCCACTTTTTTTACTATTAACTACTAAATAATATATATAATTTCACAACCATATTAATAAATTTATAATTTTTAAAGGTATAAAAAATATATTTTTTATATTCGCAAACATTAAAGTCTTTATAATTATAAATATCTAATAAACATAATTATAAACCAAGTTTTCATCCAAAACATAATTATAAATATTGTCTCCAAAGCAAAATAAACATAATCCAAAACACAATTATAAATATTATCTCCAAAGCAACATAAACATAATCCAAAACACTCAGTTTTTATCTTCATACTCTTGTAAGTTGAGTTGGGAGAAGTTGGGTTTTGGAAAAAAATTACAAAAATACCCCTTGTAAAAAAACTAAACCCGTCAGGAAAGCCCACCCTACCTCGCCAAAGCCCGCGGTTTAAGCGGTGCGGGTTAGGCAGACTTTTGTTCTTTGGCGATCCTAAATTTCCAACCTGGCTCACATTTTTGGCGGGTTACGCGGGTTGACCCGGCGGGTTTAGCCCCGTTTACCACCCATAGTTTCCGCATTTATGAGCAAGAACAACAGTTTCCAGCTTATGTGCAACAACAATACATACTACAGTCGGAACCCGAGCTGGAATTGGAACCGGAACCACAACCACAGGGGCCAGCAGAGTTGTTAATTCTAGCAGAAGGCCACCTCAGTTCGTTGGTTGGATTTGATGACATTAGTTTGTCTCAAGTACTAAGAGACACATATTATTTATTTCAATAATCTCAACAAAGGCCTGTTGCTTCTGAACTGTCTGTTGGTCGTCGCTCTCTCTTAGCCCATGCTAGTGACCTTTTGATCAATAGACCATCGCGTCCTGTTGACCCTTCTTGTCCTTCCATACCATCGCATACCGGGTTGTCTAATTTGAATGAATATCTATAGCAGGAAGAGGGATTCAAAGTGGATGATATGCAGCACGAGTATTATAGTGGTAGAGTGAGTGCTCCCGACATAAGTGCTTTCAGTATCTATGACACCGGCGGAGCCAACATGCTAGATGTTGGAGCTTCTGAGGCTTATGGGGGTGGCGAACCTAATTATCAGGATGCTGGTGCTTTTGAGGGTTGTCCGTATAATCTACGGACACAAATTGCTCTCCCGAATAAATACACCCCATCATACTATTTAAAGAAAGCGGCGACGAAATAGGTTTGTTCTATTTTTTGTCTTTATTCTTGTCTTTCTTATTAATGTATGGCTGATTTTATATTTATATATGTTTCTATTTGTTCTTGTCTTTATTATTGTAAGTTTGGTTATGTTTTATTTTAATGAATACATAAAAAAGTGCGCATGTTTAAATACGTAAAAAAGTTACATAAAAAATGCACATGCATAAATACGTAAAAAAGTGGCATAAAAAAGTGACAAATACACAACAAAGGTTAACCACTATTGACCTCCGGCAAAGCTTGGACCTGCACGCTGAGGACATCGACTACGGCTATGTCCCTCTCGTCCACATACAGCACATCGGCGAGGAGCACGCACATCCCGTGAATGCATCTCATTCAAGTAGTAGGTTGACTTCGGTCGTCCTTTAGCCGTGTGCCTCAATGTCCAATTGGCGATCACCTTCGTTCCATCATATCTAGACCACGTAGATGGGTCACCCATCGGAACAAACACGCCTCTGTAGACCTTGCAAAATTTAGATATCTTGTAAATATCATGTACATATACTTGCCAATCAAGATGCTAGTTAGCACAACATGCAAGAATGTGGCAATATGGAAGTCTCTTGACCTAGAAATGGCCACAATCGCAATGTGGTTGCGCAAGGTTAACAGTGTATATAGAACCGTCTCGCATTTTAAGAACCTCAAATATCTCATTGCGCCTGTCGAACTGATTGACAACAAAAAGTTTTCTTAAACTCTTTGGTAGCAAATTCTAAAGACGTGAATCCGTTGCGGACACGCTCATGAGCCTCTGCACTCTTTCGAGTAAACAATTCGTTTAGCCGATAGAAAGTAGACCTAACGATGGCAGTCACAGGAAGGTTGTGCGTACCCATATGGACAGAATTTATGCACTCTACCAAATTCATCGTCATATGACTTCAACGATGACCCCTGTCAAATGCCAACACCTATTTCTCAACATCAATCTTATCGCACCATCGAGTATATGCCTCACCCCGATCTTTAAGCCTTTGGTAGTTTTTGTTATACTCTTACTCTATCCTAGAATAGCCTGTAAAATAAACCATGTAATCATAAGCAAACACTACAAATTAATAAGACCATAACAAAAAATTTAAATGCATGTGTTAACCATGAGTTTATGCATGTATAGAGCCTTGAATCTCTTTAAGAAGTTTGACTCGATGTGCCTGATGTAAAACATGTGCCACGCTCTTGGTGGTGACCATGTACTATTATTGTAAGCTATTGCTGCATCGATAGTGTTGTGGTGGTAAGAAATAATACCCACGCCATCTCGAGTAACAACATATATTCGCAAATTAGTAAGAAAAAACTTTCACACGTCAGCCGTCTCACCTTTCACGATGGCAAAAGCAATTGATGCAATATTTTAGTTCCCGTCTTATGCCACCGTAACTAAAAGTGCACCTTTATATTTTTCGAAAGGTGTGTGCCATCAACCTACACCAATGTCTTGCAATGTCTAAATATTGTAATACACAGATAGAAACTCCAAAATACCCGATGGAGAATTCTTACACAAGTCATCGCTCTCATGATAAATAGGGAGAGTTTTTATTTGAACACGAGGTCTTGGCATCTTCATACCCATTGCTTTTAACCACACTGGCAGAGTTGGTTAAGAAACTTTCTAATCATAAAAAATTTTTGTGACAGATTTTTTCTTTGCTAACCAAGTCTGCGGTAACTTACAATGTAGTTAAACCTGGATTAAACTTTTGCAATAATAGACTTTGCTTTTGGCGATGGGTTTGCTTCAACCAACGGCCTAATAGCATATGCAATCGTATCTGAGTCCAACTTGGCATGATCATGTGTAATCGTTCCCATGGTGCACGTGCGTTTGTCATTATATCTCCTGATCTCCCAACAACCTTTCTTTTAAATCAAGCTAGCTAGAATAAGCCAACTGTACCATGTACCATGTACCATACCCCTTGTATTTCTTATAGAATGTCTACGGCTCTGACTCATACACAGTGTAATCAACTCATCTAAAGATAGTATAGCTTTTGATTGCAGAGATCACCAACTCTTTAGAACCAAATTTCATTCCGATACTAAGTTCACTATTTTTCTCCGCAACATTGTCTTCACCTACGAAATGCAAACCACCGTTAATCTGTCAATGCTAACTAAAGAAATGGTAGTTGTAACTTTAATTAACAAACATAACATACCCATATTCGCATACTCAAAAAATTATGGGGCATGCATGGCTGCGAGATCCAAAGTTCGCATAAAAGACGAAACACCAAAGGGGTATTGGTTTATAAGTGCATCTGCTTCATTTTGCACCGCCAGATTTCCTGCTTCGTCTCCATCGTTGTTTTCGTCATTGATTTCGTAGTTGGATTCGAACTCCTATTCACTGTCGTTGTTATATTCTTGCCAATCTATATCCCCGAACTCATCCATATTCACCTCCTCACTAACCGCGTTCAGCTCCATATGCTGTCCAAACTCAACGTACAACTTTATCGTTGGCACGTGAAATTAGATTTGTTGATAAATATAGAACATTTGCCGCATACATGCGTCATTAGTGATGGACATTATTTGAAATTGTATCAACCCGCCAAATACTTGTACAAGATTCCTGTATAAAATGTTGCTCACCCTTTTTGAAATGTGACTTTGTATGTTCTCACAAAAATTATTTTGCAACTCTACAAAACTTATAGTGCATGGAATAGCAAAAGAAAGCGGACATTCACAAAAAAAAGTCACTCCTTCATGTGTGTTTGATATAATCTCACCGTCATAATATACCCGTAAATTTACAATACCTTTCATAATTTCAACTTCACCTCACCCAACTTTTTTGACACTACTAATTGCCAACAAAACTCACAAATATGAAAGATAGAAGAATGAGACTTTGGTATGAAAGATAGAGGGATTGACAATGGTATTTATAGATAAGACTCTCGATTAAAATATTTTTTTGAAACAAAATACAAGATGCATTTTGCAACTTTCAAAAAAAATTAAAAAATATAAAATACAACCTACATTTTGTGATTTAAAAAAAATACATTAGTAAAATGCAACCTGCGTTTTGCAAGCTGCCCGTTTATAAAAATATTAAAACACCAAACGTAACCTACGTTTTGCAGGCTTCAAATTTAAAAAATCGAAGAAAGCAAATCGCTACCTGCATTTTATACTGATATTATATTAATGTAATTATTTTATACACATCTATTTCAATATTAAATTCCACGTTTCTTTCTATATAAAAAAAAATCAACCCATCGAATTTTCTCAAAAAAATTAGATCCTGCCTAAATGTTTTTTTTGGTGACGTACACAAGTATAATAGGTATAAAAATTAAATTTTTAATTAATTTTCAATTCTTATATTTTAATAAAATTTATAATTTAGAATTATAATTTAACATTTAGAATAGAAAAGTAAGGATTTAAAATTTAAAATAAAAATTTATTTTAAAAAATTAGTTGATTTAAAATTTAAAAAAAAATTTAATAGTTAATATTAGTTGAAAAAAATTGACTTTCTAAGTAACTTCTTTAAAAATACAGTTATACTGTAACTCATCATTAACAATAAAGCACAAGGCATGAATCATTTTGTTTTTTTTCTAGGGAGGGGGTTTGTTTTGTCTAGGCAAGTTAACTAATGAAGCCCACTATTACAATAGGCAACAACTACAATGCAACATGGCAGTGCACTGTGTGGCTGAGGCATGCGGTGGTTAGGTTAGTGTGTGTGAGTGGGTGTTTGGGCCTAAAATGGAGAATTGCATCTTGACAACAATTGTTTATTTCCCCCCTTAATTTGGAAAAAGATCCATTTAGACGTCCAGTTAACAAAGTTGTTTTTGGAGAGACATCCATTGAAATATGGGCCTAAAATAGAGAATTGTGTCAGTAGACCGTTATTATTTCTGGATAAGACAATTCTGCTTAATGTCCAAAAAGAGAAAAAGGGACAACTCTGCTTATGACTTGTCAAGACTCGAGCTTTTCTCGCAACTACCTTAACACTCAAACTGATATTACGTCCTACGCTCGGACACAAATAGAAAAAAAATTGCAAAGTTTTTAAAAAGAAGAAGAAGAAAAATATTTTATTAATAAAAAGATATTATTAAGAAAAGTATAAAGATGTTAATTAGAAAATTAGAAATTAGATATTACTTATGAAAAAGGTTCGCCAAAAAATAAAACTTATGTTAAAAAAAAACAGGCTATTAACAATATTTAGGTAAGTATTAATATTTTAAAAAATAAGTATACAGTATATATAATGATTAATTTATACAGATATATAAATGGAACAAATATTAAAAACAGTATTAATATAGAGTACATATTAGAAACGTATAAAATAATATATATAAAAATATGGGTA
>NC_029776.3:9255887-9268963 GCF_000817695.3 Arachis duranensis
ATTTAATAATTAATAATTTTATATTTTTAAAAAAAATTAAATAATTATTAATTAATATAAAATATAATTTAAAAATATTTGTTGGCTAAATTTTTATTGATTACCTGGCGAGGTTAATTCCAAAAACATCCTTGTTTTTTCTTCGTTCTCAGAAAGTCCAAACCCTTTTCGTTTTTTGTTGAGGTCTGCTGGGGTTTCAACTGACCTAGGCCTCCGTCGATCACCTCGCCACTCACCTCGTTGAAGCGTATTCTCTGCTGTCAAAGGCACTGTGTTGTCGGAGGTACCTAGTCGTTGCTGCTCGAAGGTATGTACTGTGCTATCTTCTCCTCATTGTTGTTATAGTGATAGGATGAATATGTTACTAAAAATGACTCCAACAATGGGGGCTTTTTAGCTGTAAAAAGGCATTTATTTGGTTTTTTTTTTCTTTCTTTTTGGTGTAGTGATGTGGATTCTGATTTTACCATAGACCTATATCAAGGTGGAAATTTTCATGATACAAGGCACGGTTTAGAATATTTGGGGGGTGGTTGGTGTTGGAAAACTTGTATTTTGAGCTTGATGAATGGAGTTTGTAAGAAATAGTTAGTGAATTAAAGAGGTTACGGTACAAAGGTTATGCTAAGATTTGATACTGTGAACTAGACTATCAACTGAGGATCTTAGAGAATTAATAATTGATAGAAAGGCCATGAGAATGGGTAAGTTATTAGTGTCATAAGCATTGTTGGATATATGTTGTTGATGGATGTAAAAAAAGTAATAATGTTGAGATAACTTGAAATGATGAGGATTATGTGCATGTTTGGGCGCCATTATTTTGTTAAAAAAAGATCTTTTTTCAATGAAAAAATATCTTTTTTTATTTTTTAACGTGTTTGGCAAATTTCTAGTAGTAAAAGTAAAAGCACTAGTAAAATAAAAAAAAAAAGATCTTTTTTGAGAAGCTGTAATTTACATCTTTTTTTAAAAGATCTTTTTTCCTTAAAAAAAAGATGTTTTTCATGTAATAAATAAACAAAAAAGTACTTTTATATTGTTATACCCAAACATAATTGATAGATAAAAAGACTTTTTTACATGAGATATTCAAACATAAAATTACTTTTACTTCTCTATAAGATCTTTTCTTAGAAACTCACCTAAACAAGCCCTATGTACCTATTAAAACTAGTGGTCTGGTAGAAGTAGAAATTGAAAGTGAATCAGAATCATCTAGTGAGGAGGATAAATTTGATAATAGTAGATTTGCTGCTGCAAATGGAGACAATGGAGGTGGATCTACTGCTGCAAATGGAGATAATGCTGCTTTTAATGTGTTAAATATCAAACTTAGCTAAATTTGTGGCTAAATGGAGAATTGCATTTTGACAAAAACGGTTTTTTTTTTCCTTAATATAGACATCCAATTAACAAAGATATTTCTGGAAAGACATCCATTGAAATTTGGGCCTAAAATGGAGAGTTGTCACTATATCGTTATTATTTTCGGATAACACATATCTGCTTATTACTAGTCAAGACTCGGAGCCTTTTTGCAACTATCTTAACAACACGGGCTATACTCAGACCCAAATAGGGAAAACCAAAATGGCAGAAACTCACCTACACTCTACTGCAGGTGAAGTTGTTTTTGGATGGCTGACACGTGTTACTATATGGTTTAAAAAAAATCGGTTTATTTTATATAAATGGTTTATTTAAAAAAATCGATTTGAATTGAACCAAACAGTTACTTTTATTCTCTTCTTCTTCGTTTCGCACGTAAAATTCGTTCTCTTTCAATCCTTTTTTCAGAACTAATATGAAACTTTCAATTAGGTATGTTCCTTTTATTTATATTTCTTAATCAAATTTATTATTTCAAATGTATTTCTTAATTTATGTTTTTATTCATTCCTCTGTGAATGATAAAAATTATTTAATAAATACGTACATATTTATATCATCACACCATTTTGATGTTCAGAATCATAAATGCCAAGATAATTCGTGGCAATTTCATGTGATGGAAGACAAAAATGTAATTATGGTACAACGTAGACTAGTTTGATAGCATGAACATTGTTGAAATTTTGGCATGATCTCTTTCATATTTGTTATATGTCTCTTTAGTTGGTGATGTTATAGTTTATTGTGATGATATGATGGTAGTTTAATTGTATGAGTTAGGTCCTTTTTATTTGGTTGAATTTTTTCTATGGCTATCCTATTCTTGATGGCAATGTCAAAATAAATATTTTTATTAGTTGTTCTTTTTTTTTCTCTATTTTTGAATCAATTTTATTTTAAAAAATTTATTAAAAATTTTTGTTGTAGACAAAATTAATAATATTATGTTCAATTATTTAAGGAGACCAAATTAATATTTTGATTAGATACTTTTATTTTATTGAAAATAAATTCTAATTTCATTAAAAAATAAATTCTAGTTGATAAGTAAAAACACAAAAATGTGAATGATAGTGAAATCATAATTTCTAAACAAGTAAATTATAGTCTTATTATCTTAAAAAAAATAATTTATTTATAGAATAATATTGAAAAATCAACAATAATTTGCATGAAAATAGTTTATTAGTAAAATAAAAGTTAATTGATTGATTACCATAAAATTTAATTTAACGATAAATTTACAATTGAACATATTTTTACAACTTAATTTAAAATCTGTTTACAGCTTAATTTAAAAGCAACTGAAAATGTAAGTTATGGGAAACAAAACAAAACTCATCAAGAAAATAGAAACAGAGACACAAAAAAAGGACAGATAATATCATTTATGCCATTCCTATAAAAAAAACCGTGAATTTTGTTTTTTTTTTCAAAATACTAAATTTTACTTTTTCAAACAATTTGTATACATATATTTGACAAAAATTAAATAAAAAAAGTTCAGATAAATTTAAAGAAAAATTGGTCAATATGGATGAAGAAAAAGAACATATCAAATTCATCTGTTAGGAATTTAGGAATAACACGTAGAAAGAATTTAAATTATTTTAAAAGTAGTTATTTGGTCTATTTAAACCGATTTTTTTAAATAAACCATTTGTATAAAATAAATTGATTTTTTTTAAACCATACAGTAATACGTGTCAACGATCTAAAAGCAACTTCACCTGCAGTCGAGTACAGGTGAGTTTCCACCAAACCAAAAACCGGAAAATAAAAACTTGCAAAGTGTTTTTTTATTTTTGAAAGAAGAAGAAAAAGATTTTATTAAGAAAGGTATAAAGACGTTAATTAGAAAATTAGCAATCGATAATACGTATGAAAATGGTTCACCAAAAAATGAAACTTATATTAAATAAAAATTAGGCTATTAACAAATAGAAAATTTGTATAGAGGAGCCTAAGTAATTATGGATCTTTTTATTGCTAAACTTAAGATAAACACACCTCCTTATTATTTTTACGACAATTAAACAAATTTATGTGCTAAGAATATTTCATGTAAACGATATCATGTTTATTATTAATATTTGTCTCATTTTTATTTTTTAAATTTCAAAGTATTTACATTGTTAACAATATTTAGGTAAGTACTAATATTTTTAAAAGAGCAATGCTAGGAGGTCAGTAATTTTTGTGATTGTTAGCCATCAATTAGCCATCAATGATGATTTAATGGTGTGAGATTGGTATGAGATTTCATCCAATGGCTCACCTTCCTCTGTTGGTTAGATGCTGGCCAAAATTCAATAAAATTGCTGGCTCCTAGACTTTTTCTTTTTAAAAATATATATAAAATACAATACATTATACATATTATATATATGTAAAACAGTTTATATAAATATATAAATATACATATAGGAATATATAATAATTAATTTAATAAATAATTTTTAGTATAAAATAATATTTTTGTTTAGTCAAACCAATTAAAGAGCACATTGAAACCTTTGCGGCATGTCAATGGGTGAATGGTCCATGCACTGTAGTCAAGATGGCTACCACCTTATAATATGCATCTTCCTAAAATGACCTATATTGATTACATTTATAAAAGCTTTTTATTATCGTTATTATTATTTGACAGAATACCTCTCTCTCTCTCTCTCTCTCTCTGAAGCTGCAGAGCCGCCATGGCCACAGCAAACAACGACAAGAAGCCACACGCCGCCATTCTGACCAGCCCAGGGATGGGCCACCTCATCCCGGAGGTGGAGCTTGGCAAGAGCCTCCTCACACAACACGCCTTCGACGTAACCATCTTCCTCATCACCACCGATCTCGCAACGGCTCGCTCCCAAATCCACCAACAAACCTCACATCTAAAAACTGCCCCAAACGTGGTGGAATTGCCGCAACCAGATGTTTCATCCAAACTGGGACCAGACCCTTCCCTATTGGACAGAATCGTCGTAACCATGACTGAGTCCTTACCATCTCTCCGCTCTTTCATCCTCTCCATGAAGCACCCTCCCTCTCTTCTTGTCGTTGACCTGTTCGGTACAGAAGCTATTCCCATGGCACGTGACCTCGGCATGCAACCCTTCGTCTTCTTAACCACCAGCGCCTGGTTCTCCGCTCTCACCATACACCTTTCAGCTATGGACCCCAACCAGGTGGAGAATACTCATATCAAGAACCGCGAACCGCTTCCAATCCCTGGTTGCGAACCGATTCAATTCGAAGACACACTCGAAGCTCTCTTGGACCCCCTAGGGCCCATATATGAAGGATACTCCAAGGTTTCAAAGGTAATCAATGGCTCTGATGGGATCCTGATCAACACTTGGCAAGATCTGGAGCCCTCAGCAACGAAGGCGCTGGGGGACTCTGGAATCTTGCGAAGGTTCACCAATGGACCGGTTTATCCGGTTGGACCTCTAGTGAGGACGTTAGCGGACCGTGACACGGGTAGTGTACACGTGGACAACAAGGTTATGCGGTGGCTTGACCGGCAACCGACGGAATCGGTAATCTACGTGTCGTTCGGGAGCGGAGGGACCATGTCTGAGGCTCAGATTAGGGAGCTTGCGTGGGGATTGGAGCTCAGCATGCAGAGGTTTGTTTGGGTGGTGCGGCCACCCATTGAGGGCGATGCTTCCGGCTCATATTTCGACGTCGGAATTGGGGGGCACGGGTCGCCGGAGTACTTGCCGAAGGGGTTCGTGGAGAGGACGAAGGAATTGGGATTGGTGATTCCCATGTGGGCCCCGCAGGTGGAGATTCTGGGACATGCTGCGACGGGTGGTTTTGTGACGCACTGTGGTTGGAACTCTGTGCTTGAAGCAATCTTTGGTGGGGTGGCAATGGTGGCTTGGCCGCTCTACTCGGAGCAGAAGATGAACGCTGCCATGTTGTCGAAGGAGCTCGGGGTGGCGGTGAGGGCGAGGGGTGAAGCGGAGGGTGGTGGTGTGGTTGGGAGGGATGAGATAGCAAGGGTTGTGAGAAGGGTAATGGTGGAAGAAGAAGGTGGTGCAATGAGGGCAAAGGTGAAGGAGCTGAAAGCGAGTGCAGAGAAAGCAGTGTGTGAGTTTGGAAGCTCTGAGTCGCTGCGTCAATTCAGAACTTACTCTCGCGCCGCTTCAGAGGCTAAAGCTCGTGGTGCTTGATCTCAAGAGTGCAAAAATATTGAGTATGGTAAAATTTTCATATAATTTAAGGTATATTTTATATTTTAATATATTTTATAAAAAATAATTAATTATTTTTCGGCCATATTAATATATCTATCTTGCCAGTTACGTGAAAGCAATAACAAACGTGAACGTTTAATTGGAATTAGTTCAATTAGATATTTTTTAAATATTTTTTATTTAATATTTTAATTTAAAAAAATAATAAAAAAATATAGAGAGACAATAAAAATACAAAATAAGGTAAACAATAGATATGATATGTTGGATATTCAATTTAATAGGTATGCAGATGATTATGTTGATTCTTAATTGAATGGTTATTCTTTTCGATTTGGTTTACTCATGCACAGTTAACAATGATTCAATATTTAATTCATTAGGTTTACGGATAATTATTCTAATGTTAGGGTTTAGGAGGTAATTTGGATGATGGAGTATTTTTTTATTTTATTGAATTATTTTTAGAGCTTATTATTCGCATTATTCACAAAAATTATTGTATACTTAGTAAAACCAAAAAATAAAAAATAAATAAAAATTTTGTATTTTTTGAATAACTGGTAAATAAAAATAAATATCTAAATTAATTAAAAATAATAAATTAAAAAAACGGATCAAATACTGAATTTTAAAGAATAAATAATATGAAAACTCAAGTGCAATCAACTTCACGTTAAGTTAATAGTCGAGAGCCTTTAAATAATTTGAATTATTTGACTAAATTTTTACCTAACGACTTTCAGTTATCAACTTTACATAAAGTTGACTGCATCTGAGTTTTCACCTTTTTTGAGATCTATTTAGATAAAAACATCTAAAACGTCTGTTTTAAAAATATCTTTTTATAATTAAAATTTAATACATATAATCGACTAAATTGTGCTATTTTTGTCAAAATGAGGTCAGACAATTTAATTTAATAAAAAAANTCATTTTTTATAAAAAATAATATTAATTTAGACTAATTTAAAATTTAATTTATTATTTTTTTAATTATATTTATTTATTTAGCCTAATTTTAATAAAAATAATACGATTTAATTAATTATATATATTAAATTTTAAATATTAAAAAAATATTTTAGACATATTTCTCTAAATAGTCCCTATTTTTAACTGAAATATATAGTTGAAGCATAAGCATAACGATGAGTAAGCAGCGGGTAGTACGGTTCACTTTCTCTTCAAAAGTGGGACATATATGCAAAGAAATCCCAATCAATATTAAAGCTACATTAATCAAGCATGTAATAAAAACGACAACTCCCTCTAGTTTCGGCTGCTATTATAATTAGAATTAACTCTCTATAAATTATGTTGCGCATGCCAAGTCAAATTTGGCTCCACATTGAAGTTAAAGTTATTGCCTCTGCGTGTGTTGTCTCTCATCACAGCTGCATTGTACTAGGCTAAGTTATCATAAACAAGGTTGCATTTGTTTATAAAGACAGGATACTAAAATAGAAATATAAAGATATAAAATTATGTTTGATAGAGAAGATATGAATAGAGATAATGTATTTAAAGACACTAAATTATTGTATTTTGTGTACATTCTGATAGAAAGAACATAAAAATACTAACAAGAGACACAACTTATTTTTTATTTTTTTTATTATTCTTATTAATTTTTCATAATTATATTTTTTATTATTATATTTTTCATCTCAAATTTTTTGAATAAAAAAAATAAAAAAAAATTAAATTTTTATAATTTATTCTAGTTTATTGTCAAGTAGAATACAAAAACACAAAATTTTGTATTTTTATCTATCAATATTTTATTCTATCCTGTTTTCAGTGTCTTGTTTTATCTTATTCTCATAAACAAACGGAGCGTAAAGGACAAATTCCATTGATGTTGGCTTTGACCCATCCCTCTCTTTGCATAGACAATTCAATTCAATATGGACACCCAAAGCAAAATAAAATAGACAATTCAATATAACAATACTGCTGTGTTTATTCTAATTATATTGCTCCCAAAGGAAAATGATTTTTCAACATGCAAACTGTACTACGTACTACAGGACTCTCTAAGACTAATATCACTTTTATTAAAAGTTCATATAAAGTATCATTTTTTCGAAATTGTTGAAAGTAGATCGTTTAATTAAATTATTATTGGATGAATATCGTGTATGCGTGTTCGTGTTTATTTTTTTTAATAAAAGATCAAATATCCAATATTAATATAAGTGAACATAAAATATGTATATTTTGACATAATATTTAAAAAAATATATTGTATAATATCTAACAAAATGTTATCTATACATTATACTGTTTCAATATATATAGATCATATTATTTATTTGTATTCAATCTGGGAATCTGAGACTGAAAAGTCATTATTATATAGTTTAATAATAATGAGAAAAAAAGATACCAGATGAATAGTAACAAAGAAACCCTACGCCTTTTATGAACTATACAAAAATTACCATGTGTGCTGGGTTTGCAATTTCTGTTTTTTTCTTAATTTAAAAAAAAGTTGAAACCAATAAAACTTTTATTTTTTATTTTAAATTTTTTTACAAAAATTTTAAAAATAAAAATATTAAAAATAACAAATATAAACCAAATACATCTATCTTAATATTTAGTATGCCAAAGAAATTTCATTTGCACATGAAATAATAGATATAGTAATAAGTAATAACACAAATATATAGATGGAGTATACCGTGGCTATTATTATGATAGTCGGTAATTATAGAAATAAAATTATTTCTAAATTTGTGCAACATTTTTATGTTTTATTTTTAAATCAAAATACTTTTTAAAAAATATTACTTTAGTTTTAGTCCCTCGATAAGTTGGCAGGACTCGTTGAATTACAAGTTGTAGAAAGATAGATGAAATAACCCTTCACATGATTCAGAAATCAATCCAAAATTATTGAACAAGCTTATTAGCATATATGAAATGTGACGAAATTATTTCCCAAGTCAATTAATTAATTAATTAAGGAACTAAAGTCCAAAACCCACCATCAGTGTCATCAACCGGCATGTCTTCCCCATAACTGAGCATTTATTTCGAAATAAATGTTCTAATACATTCCAACGACCTCCAAATGCTTCCTCTACAACTAGTAAGCATTATTTATTGAATAATATCCGTAGAATGAAAATGACCGGGGAGTTATATACTAAGTTCAAAATTGTTGTAAAAGTATTGCTTTAATTCTTTATTAAAACATTATTATTGTTTAAAAATATGTTGTATGCAAGGAAATTCAAATTGGAATATAGTAAACACATCTCTGAAGGGCGCACGCCCTAGCTACCTAATAGCTATAACACATCAAAGTGGTACGTCGTTACGTGATATATTATTTCTATTAATTGATGTTCGGAAGTGATCCATTTTTCAAGTGAAAAAAAAATTGGATGTTGTCAAGTATTTAATCTAATTTTTTATTATTTTCTCTCTTTTATTTAATTTTGATTCCACTTCTAGAATTAAAGGCGAGAGATCACACTTTATTCTCTCAAGTATTTTTTTTACTGGAGATGATCCATTTCCAGTATCTTAATTATATAAATTAGATCCATTATTATGGAGACTCTTAAATTGAGGAGGCCAGTATTGAAATCTAAGCTTATGTTTGTGGATGTTTGCAAAGGAGAGACAAGAGAGAGGTAGTATTTAATAAAACGATACTGTTAGGAAACAATAAAAAATTAATTAAAATACTTTAAATTTATTTTATTTAATATTTATTAATTATTAAAATAATTAATAAATATTAAATAAAATAAATTTTAATTATTGTTTGTCAATATAGTATTATCATCTTATAAAATATTTTTATTTGTTTTAACTGCATTCTGCCGTAGCACTTGGGATTTGAAAATGGGGGGCGGCGGCAAAAATAATTTTATTTGCATTGACTGGATTGACTGAAGATATAACTTATATTTTTGGTCACCGTCGCCGGTGCAGTCGGATTTTAGTATTTTTAATAGAAGAGATGTACATCATGATTCATGTGCATCACCTATGTTAAAAACTTGTTGCAAGGAATTTGTATTATCCCTCCAAAGAGCATTTATCAGTTTTTTGTTATTTAATTATTCTCAATAAGCTTATTTATCCGTAATGAATATGGACGACATATAAAATTATTGCACTTTTTTATATTTGAATTAATATATATTAATTAATTTCTTATTTTTTTCTAAAAACATTATTCTTAGCATTTTCCAATTATATAAATAGACAAAAGTACATTTTCGTGCTATTTAATAATTGAGTAATAGTATAATAAAAATTTCCGTCAAGTTTGAATAGATGAGGAATTATTTTATGTATAGTTCGTTGACATTATTTTGTATTAGATCTAAGCCTATAAAACGAATTAACGATTAATAAGGATGTGTTTGATATAGTGTTGGATATAATATAATATTTTATTACACACAGTTTTACGATTAAAACGTAGATTAAAGATGAGGTGTTACAATTTTTAAAATATATATATATAGAGAAAGAAAGAGAAAGAATAATTTAACTAAGAATTTTAAGAGAAAAGATGAATAAAACAAGATTGGAAACGTGTCACATTCGAAAAGCGATCAGATAAAAGGCTTATACAAAATAAAAGTGTTTACCAAAATACAGAATATAAACTTTGTTTTTCCAAGTCAACTTTTAAGAGGGACAAAATATAAATATATACAAGTGGAGAACATAAATACATATACATATACAAAATACAAAGTACAAAATCTCAAAGGCAGATCTTTGTGTTCCAAGAGTCTCCAACAAACTCAACGTGGTGTATCACATCCTACATATGAAAACAACAATATATGTATGGAATGAGAATCGGGAATTTTTAGTATGGTAAAGGTGTTCACATAGATAAAACTCAAAAGCATTTCTAGAACTCCGACACTCAGATTCAAACTTAAAACTTATTCTGAACCAGAAATTTCGATAATCTAAGGGATTCCAAATTTAATCTAACTCTTCACCTTCAAATCACCTTCAAACCTCCTAATCACTGGGTGAAACAACCCTCATCACACCTCCACCATATGAGGAGTCTCTCAAATATGAACACAAACAAAACAGACAAGAGAAGCACATATACAGATAGCAATTACAATAAATAGATCAGATAGTAGTTAATCACCAATAAATAATTAGGCAAACCAAAACAAATTCGAAATCAAACAAAGCATACAAATGCATATGATGCATGTCTACCCTATGGCTGATGATATCATCTGTCGGTTATATAGCAAAACCCGACATGTCCGGTAAGCTATTCCTTGTTCCAAACCTTTTAGTCGTTATTTTTGTTATATGTGCTAAGGGATTTGAGGCGTTTTTGCGATAGGATTAAGTTTTCAAGGTTGCATGTAACAATCAGAGTTTCTGCGGTTGTTGCGGAAGTGGAATGAAGTTGTGGTTGTGGCTGTCGTTATTGCACGCCAAGAGAAAACGAAGCTTGTCACGTAATTAAATCGTGATAGAGGTAAGGATTTTGCTTAAAACTTATTTTCTATTATGAAATTGTTATAACTAAATTTGATGTGAAAAACATATTTCTGTGATTATGTAAGTCTTATGGATGTTATTATTTGTTTGATGGAATTATTGGTTGTTGGAGTGGTGTGTGGTTGCTAATAAAATTGAATTTGAAAAGTTAATTTTATTGATTATTATGAAAAGTAATTTTCTTGATTTTAGAGTTGAATTGATATAAAAAAGTGAATTTATACTGAAAATGATTGAAATTGGAGGTGATTTGATATTGAATCTGATTTGATGTTGGAATTTATTTAAAAAAATTAGAAAGGATTTGATATTTGATAATTGTTTGATATTAAAAATAGTTGAGAATAGTTTGAAAAATGTGGTTTTGATAGAACTTGTAAGGGTGGCAAAGTCCGAGTTTTAGAGGGGATGCTGACGAAATTTTTATAAAAATTGGAGGTTTTGTTTGAAATGGTTATTTAAAAAAATTTGGATTTAAGAGTTGTATGATTTGATTTTGAGTTATTAAGAAAATGATTACAGTTTGAGTTTGATTTATTTAGAAAAGAATGAATTATGTTTTGAGGTTTGATGAGTTTGATTTATTTAAAAAAGAATGAATTATGTTTTGAGTTTGGATTATTGATGAATGGAATGGGAGGTGTGATGAGGATGAGTGTGATAATAAGAAATGATTTGAATGAAAGATGATGAAGATTGATTTTAAAGTATGATTTTTGAATGAATTGAATGATATTGAGAATGGATTTGAAAATGAAATTTGAATTTGATTGAAATATATGTGATCGGGCAAGAGACGGTGGCGTTGTCCACTTGATTCAGATAAAAGTTCGAGACACAGGTAAGAGGCCAAGGTAAAGTTCTGTCACCACTAGCTCCGAATTTGGGTATATAACCGACAGATGAGACTCATCGGCTACAGGATAGCCGCCATACATCGTATGCATTTATATGTTTTGCTTGAGTGTGCATTGTTTTGGTTTGCCTAACTGTTTAACTATGCAGGTACCTTTACCATGCTGAGAAACGGAGGTTCTCATTCTATACATATATTGTTGTTTTTCAGATGTAGGTCGAGAGGCACCTCACTGAACATTCTGAAGACTCTTTAGAAGTAAAGAACTCTGTTGAGACTTGGTGTTTTGTATTTTGTTTATATATATATATATATATATATTCTTCGCCTTGTATATTTTGTATTTTGTCCCTCTTAAAGGTCGACTTGGAGAAACAGAAATATTTACTTTGTCTGTTAGGATGTATTTTGTTATCTGCATCTTGGAATTCTGATCCATATATATGCTTTTAACCTTCCTTTCAATCTGGCGTATCTTTTGTGAGTAATGCGATTTCTGTTTCGCTTTTTATTAACTTTTCTTTCAAGACTCCTAGTTATAAGTTCCTTCAATTATATTATATAGGTATTTTTATTTTTAGAGGTCGTAGTGTCTCGCCACCTCCAATTTACATCCTTGGCATAAAGTTCTGTATAGTAGGGTGTTACATGAGTGAAGTGTTGGGCAATTATAAAAATGTAAATGAAGTATTAGGCAGTTATATTGTATTTTTTTTCAGGGTTTATCGTGCTTAATGTAACTTATTGCCAAAAAATCATTAAAATTTAAGCATACTTTAAAATTTCAAATCTTAAAAGTTCAAACATTGTTTTTTAAGTCATCTTTAAATTTTCTTATTTTAAATAAGTTTTCTCCCTATTTTACTTTTTATCTACCAAATATAATTTAAATTATTTTATTTTTAATGCAATAATATTCATTTATTTGATTTTAATGATCAAATACAATTAAGAATTTTAATTTTAATTTTGAGCATGTTATTTTTTATTCTTAATTTTGTTATAATAATATAAAGTTAAATAGAATTAGGATTGTAAACTAAAATTTAAAATAAAATAAAAATATTTAATTTATTTATTATTAAACAATGTAATCAAGAATAATGTAA
>NC_029776.3:9275035-9279729 GCF_000817695.3 Arachis duranensis
AGATAGCTCATGAAAGCAGGGAACATGGAAATTCAAGCATTAAACCCTCACTGATGATGTATGTACGCTCTAATCTCTCTAGTGTATAGGGTAATCACTCTATCCTTCTCTAATCATGCTCTCTAATTTTTGTTCTTCTCCTAACCAATCAACAACAGTTAATATACCAATGCAAACATCATGAGGTCTTTTCAAGGTTGTAATGGGGCCAAGGTAAGGGTAGGGATACATATATGGTTAAGTGAGCTTATAAATTGAATATTTAATTAACCCAAGCTTTAACCCAACCTATATATTTTATATAACCTTAGAATTCATACCTAGCCACCCAGAATTCCCTTTTACATTCTATACTCATGTATCAAATTTTGTCATATGTGCATTGATCTTTGAATTCTTAATTCAGCATTGGGGTAATTTTGTCCCTTTATTTATTTATTGATTTTTTTTATAGACATAAAAAAATAAATATAGCTTATCAATGCACATAGATTTTTAATTCTTATAATTTCACATGAGTAGGTATCTAAATTCCCATTGTATTATTATGACACATTCTCTTAATAACTTTTGTTCCCACAATTTTCCATACTTAACTAGCATACACAATTCTATCTTAAGCTAACCAAAGATTCAATTTGGGATATACAATTGTTTTTCCGCTTAAGGCTAGTAATGTGGTAAAATATAAAACAAATGGGATTTAAAGGCTCAAAGTGGTTAACAAAGGTAATTGAAAAGGGTAAGCTTAATTTGGATAAGTGAGTTTAAACAAATAATGGCCTCAATCATATGCAATCATACAAACATAGTAAATATTGGACATATAGGATGAAATAAAATATAGATTACAATCATAGAGAAGTAAACACACAAGAATAAAATAATTATGGTTAAATAATGTAACCATGCATAAAGGCTCAAATCTTCACAGGTTGTGTGTTCTTTAGCTCAAAAATCATGTTCCAAATACAACTTCAAGCAGATTTATCAAAAAAAATTATTAAAATTAGTGAAATTTTTGTTCCAAAGATAAAGTCTTAGAAGAAACTTATTGTCTTTTCAATCAAGTAGAACATGCATGCAACTAACCTATTACTATGTAATTTATCCTATTCTATAAAAGAAGGAAAATCTAACTAAAATATCCTGATTTATTGGTGCTAGGGAAGAGAAATTACCTCCGGAAGTCAGGTACTAACCGACCTCCCCACACTTAAGGCTTTGCACCGTCCTTGGTGCCATCTGTCAGGAACAGTGGTGGGCTGGTGGCGGTGTCTCCACAGTCGGGACCGTCGTGGCTCCCTGTGCTGGTGAAAGAAGTGGAGTCCGGAGTGCCTGGATCGTCGTCAGGTCTGTGATTGCCTGTGAGGAGCTCCTTGAGGTAGTTGAAACGGCGTTGGTTGCGGCGCTCTCGGAGCTTGGCTTTCTTTTCGTGTGCTTCCAGCAGCTTTAGTATTTGATGCAGCAGCTGACTAGTAGATGGGGGAGGAGCTGCAACATCCTCTGTGGACTGGCTGGTAGTGGCAAGTTGTGGCCTGAGATATCTCCCGTTAGGGACATACTGATCATCCCGTGGAAGATGGCTTTGGTGTCTCCAGCTCTATAGGATACTCCGGCTGCTGAGATAATATCAGAGACCAATGCGGGGAAAGGTAGGTTGCCCGCGATCTGCACATGTTCCATAGCATTCCGGATATGTCTTGGTAAATTAAGAGGCTGGTCTGTGAGGATGCACCATAGTAGAACGGTCATGTCTGCTGTGAAGGAGGACTCATGAGTACTCGGGAAGACGTAATGGGACATAATCTGTGCCCATACGTGAGCCTCTAAGGTGAGTGCAGAAGCCGAGATTCCCTTAGGACGGGAACGATGGTATCCGAAGATCCATTTACTGCCAGGTCGAGCGATAACTCTGAGAACAGCGTCCCAGTCAAAGGTGTATACCTGGCGCTTGATTGCGACTTTCTGAAAGGCGTCCAATCCTTCTGGAGCAGGTGAGAGATCTAAGGCTTACTGTATGGCTTCTTCTGTAATGGGGACTTGCTTCTGGCGTAAATAGATGGACTGCAGAGTCGGCAGGTGGAAGTTGGAGTAGAACTCAACAACCCAAGAAAGATTAACCTGCCGTGGCTGTCTCTGTCAACCCAAGAAAGATTAACCTGCCGTGGCTGTCTCTGTAAGAATCCCTAATGTCTTTGTGCAATTTGTGGCTCAACAAATTCAGCGATACGAGGCGGAAGGATAAGAAGGTGTTCATTGTTGTAATTTCGAGCTGCCAGAATAGGAAACATCTGCTCACAGTAGCGATTTGGGAATCGTGCAGTGTCCTTGGCTGGGAAGGCTCTCTCCTTTTCATCAACCTTGATAATCCTTTTAATTCTTTTTGTTGAGGGCTTGACTGCAGTTGAAGAAGGTCCTGCCACTAATGCTCTCTTCGTTCCTTTCCTTGACGTGGGTTTAGGGGTAGCTTTCTCTCTGCCTTTCTTGGTGGCCATTCTGAAAAAGGAAAAAGAAAGTAAGCTAAATCCAAAGAAATAAAGCAAGGAAGGGGATAGAGTGAGTGAAAATCAGTGCACGGTAAAGATGAATGAAATAAACACATGGTCATGACAACATGTGAAAAGATCAAGAAAGGGAATAGAATAAGTGCACGATAGGGAAGTAGATGCAAGATGTTTATTGGCATGCCGGCAAGGGCATGAGTAGCATAGATCAAGCATCACTTCGTAACAAACTATCACGTTTGTATTGGAAATTAAACTCAGTTAATAAAATAGTAAAGAAAATTTGTGAAAAACATGCTTTGAATAGTAGAAAGTATAATAGAGAAGTGCATAATGCCATACGGGCTTTTTCACAAACACATAGCATGCATGGTAAATAAGGTATAGAAAGTATTAAGGCAAACATGCAAGCAACTCTTTAAAGAAAATAATATATAATTGCCAAATAATTTGCAACAATCCACAAGCATATAATGAGGAATAATGACTTAAATAAATTTCTAACACCATGTAAAAAGGAAAGAAGAAGAAAGAAAATATGGATAATAAAAAGAAAAAGAAAAGAAAAGAAAATAACATATAAAATAAGAAGAATGATAGAAAAGGAAGGAGAGAAAAAGAAAATAAAACCTTGTTAATGGAGGTGAGAGAGAGAGAGAGTGAAAGGTGAGATAGAAGGAAGAAGGGAGAAGGAAGAAATAAGGAGGGAAAAGAAAAATTAGGATTTGGAGGAGAGAAAGATAAGATATTTTGGAAATTTTGGTTGAGCTGTGCAGCGCAAGCGACGCGGCCGCGTGGGGCACGCGTTCGCGTGATTGCGCTTTAATTTAGTTGACGCCGTCGCGTCGGTCACGCGGTCGCGTGACCCATGTTATGCTATTGGCGCGAGTGCAGCCTCGCGCCTGCACAACTCTCTATTCAAATTGATATATTTGCCAAATTTGGGGTGACGCGATCGCGCGGGGCATGCGATCGCGTGAGTGGGCTTCAGAAGGGATGACGCGAACGCGTCAGCGACGCGGTCGCGTGATAGGGTTGGTGCGTCCAGCACCATTCTAGCACCACTCTCGCACAATATTTCGTTGTGCACCCCTTTTTACGTCGAAAATCAGGGCACGCGGCCGCATGGGGCACGCGGCCCCGTGGGAGGACGCGGACGCGTGGGACACTTTGTGCCACTGGCACGCCTCCAACCATGCTCCAGCGTAACTCTCTGTTCGTTTTTTATTTTCTCCCCTCTCCTTGCGACGCGAACGCGTCGCTGATGCGGTCGCGTCGCGTGGCATTTTTTTTGTATGCAAATGCAGATGCACGAAATGTGCTGATAAAGAGAAGAGTTATTAAATAGAAAAACTAAAAAGAAAAGAACGATCATACCATGGTGGGTTGTCTCCCACCTAGCACTTTACTTTAACGTCCGTAAGTTGGACGCTCCACTAGCTCAATCTTCTGCCATGTGGGGATCTTCCAAGAGGAAGATCTCAAGCTCCTTATTTTTCTGTATCTTCTCGCCATGGTACAGCTTCAGACGTTGTCCATTAACTTTGATAAGTTCAGAGCTTAAAGGATGGCTTAAGTGATAAACTCCGTATGGTTCGGCCTTCTCTACTCTGTATGGACCTTCCCATCTTGATCTCAACTTGCCTGGCATGAGCCTCAGTCAAGATTTGTAAAGGAGGACTAAATCCCCAGGTTGGAACTCTTTGCTCTTGATGTGCTGATCATGTACAGCCTTCATCTTCTCCTTCTATATTCTGGAGTTCTCATAAGCTTCTAGGCGAAGGCTCTCCAGTTCTTGCAGTTGCAACTTCCTTTCAGCTCCGGCTTTCTCAATTCCCATGTTGCACTCCTTGACTGCCCAAAAGGCTCTGTGCTCTACTTCAACTGGGAGATGACAAGCTTTTCCATAAACTAAGCAGAAAGGACTCATCCCAATGGGTGTTTTATATGTTGTCCTATATGCCCATAGTGCATCTTGTAGCCTGGTGCTCCAGTCTTTTCTATGAGGTTTGACTATCTTCTGCAAGATACGCTTTATCTCTCTGTTTGACACCTCAGCTTGCCCATTGGTCTGAGGATGGTATGCTGTTGCAACCTTATGAATTATCCCATGCTTCTTCATTAATCCTGTGAGTCTCCTGTTACAAAAATGGGTGCCTTGATCGCTCACGATTGCTCGTGGTGATC
>NC_029776.3:9279735-9316714 GCF_000817695.3 Arachis duranensis
AATATATAAAAATAACCATTAGAATTTGGAAACGGACCCATGAAGTCAATGCCCCAAACATAAAAAATTTCACAGAAAAGCATAATTTGTTGAGGCATCTCATCCCTCCTGAATATATTACCAAATTTTTGGCATGGGAGACAAGATTTACAAAACTCAGCAGCGTCTCTAAAAAGAGTAGGCCACCAGAATCCACAGTCTAAGATCTTTCTAGCTGTTCTTTGAGGGCCGAAATGTCCTCCACTCTCAGATGAGTGACAGGCCTCTAAAATGGACTGGAATTCTGATTGAGGCACACAACGTCTAATTACCTGATCAGCGCCATATCTCCATAAATATGGGTCATCCTATATATAATATTTAGACTCGCTTTTCAGCTTGTCTCTTTGATGCTTAGAAAAGTGTGGAGGAAATGTGTGGCTAACTAGATAATTAGCTACAGGTGCGTACCAAGGGACTACTTCAGATACTGCTTGCAGGTTATCCAGTGGGAAATTATCATCTATAAGAGTAGAATCATCCTTGATGTGCTCAAGGTGACTCAAGTGGTCTGCCATTAGATTCTGGTTACCACTCCTATCCTTTATTTCTAAATCAAATTCTTGTAATAGCAGTATCCAATGTATGAGCCTTGGTTTGGACTCCTTTTTAGCTAATAGATACTTTAAAGCTGCATGGTCCGAATACACTACTACTCTAGTACCAAGTAAATAAGCTTGGAATTTATCCAGAGCAAAAACAATAGCAAGAAGCTCTTTCTCAGTAGTAGTATAATTGGACTGGGCAGTGTCTAAAGTCTTAGACGCATAAGCAATAACAAAAGGATCCTTACCTTCACGCTGAGCTAGCGCTGCTCCTACTGTATGGTTGGAAGCATCGCACATGATTTCAAACGGCTGGTTCCAGTCTGGTCCTCTCACAATTGGAGCTTGTGTCAGGTCGGTCTTCAGCTTATCAAACGCTTGTTTGCAATCCTCACTGAACTCGAACTCAATATCCTTCTGCAGTAATCTGGATAAGGGAAGTGCTACCTTACTGAAGTCCTTAATAAATCTCCTGTAAAAACCTGCATGGCCAAGGAACGAACGGACTTCCCTCATAGAAGAGGAATAAGGCAAACTAGAAATAACATCCACCTTTGCTGGATCTACAGAAATGCCAGTATTAGATACAACATGTCCCAGTACAATTCCTTGTTTAATCATAAAATGACATTTTTCAAAATTTAATACAAGGTTTGTATTGACACATTTATCTAATACTCTAGATAACCCATCTAAGCAAAGGCTAAAAGAATCACCATAAACGCTAAAATCGTCCATAAGAACCTCTATACAGTCCTCAATAAGATCAGAAAAAAGACTCATCATGCACCTCTAGAAAGTAGTTGGTGCATTGCACAAGCCAAAGGGCATTCTCTTGTAAGCATAAGTCCCAAAAGGACATGTAAAGGTAGTTTTTTCCTGATCCTCAGGAACTATATGAATATGGAAATAACCTGTGTAACCATCTAAAAAGCAATAATGTGATTTACCTGACAGGCGATCCAGCACTGACAGGCGATCCAGCATTTGATCAATGAATGGAAGTGGATAGTGATCCTTACGAGTAGCTTGGTTGAGACGCCTGTAATCAATGCAGACTCTCCAAGCGTTTTATACTCTGGTTGCTATGAGCTCTCTATGCTCATTCTTCACTGTAGTTACTCCAGACTTCTTGGGCACCACTTGTACTGGGCTAACCCATTCACTGTCTGAAATGGGATAGATGATACCTACTTCCAATAGTCTGGTCACTTCCTTTTTGACAACTTCCAAAATAGGGGGATTTAGTCTTCTTTGGGGTTGGCGGACAGGTCTTGCTCCCTCTTCTAAGAATATTCTATACTCACATACTTGAGGGTTGATGCCTACTATGTCTGCCAAACTCCACCCAATTGCTTTCTTGTGCTTCCTCAGCACACTAAGTAACTGCTCTTCCTGTTCAGGAGTGAGGTCCTGTGCAATAATAACTGGAAACTTCCGCTAGTCCTCAAGGTAAGCATATTTGAGGTATGGAGGGAGAGGTTTCAATTCCAACTTCTGGTTATGGTCTGGCTTTGACTTCCCCACACTTAGACCTTGTCCTATGTACTTATCCTCGAACTCTTCCTGGTGAAATTCAGCTACGGTTTCATCTATGATGTCACACTGGAAGATAGAACGATCTTCTGGAGGGTTGTTTATGACTCCATTCAGATTGAAGATTACCATTCGGCCATCTATCTCAAAGGAGTATGTTCCTGAAAAAGCATCTAATTTGAATTTTGATGTATTCAGGAATGGTCTCCCAAGTAGGATTGATGATGGCTTATCTGAGTCATTATGGGGCATCTCCAAGATATAGAAATCAGTGGAAAATGTGAGCCCTTTAATGTTCACTTAAATATCTTCAGCAACTCCAGCTACTGTAATAATGCTTTTATCTGCTAACACAAAACGAGCTGCCGACCTTTTTAAGGGAAGGAGCCTCAAAACATCATATATAGATAAAGGCATTATGCTAACACATGCTCCTAAATCACACATGCAATCATAAATTACTACACCACCAATAGTTAGAAACTTTGCATATTTAGGTACCTGTTGAATGACATCAAAAAGGGGAACAGTTACCTCAACCTTTTTGAAGATTTCTATCATTTTGGGGTCAGGTTCCAACTGCTTCCTGAGCTTCCTTGCAAGTTGTGGAAATGGAATGGGAGTGGTGTTTTCTGCAGTGTCTGCGCCTTTTGGTGCTTCCTCCTGTGGTTGAGCTTCTTCTTTTTCAGCTATGTCCTGTATGTCCTCTTCCTCTTCAACATCTTCTATTTCTACTACCTCTTTAGCTGAGGCGTGTTTTGGTGGGCTTGGCTCCTCCTGATTCCTCTCCTGCAATGTGGTTCCGGACCTTAGGGTGATGGCATTAATACCACCCTTTGGGTTGGGTAATGGTTGAGAGGGGAGTCCACCAGAGCTTGAGGACTGGTTGTCGTGAAGTATCTAAAATATTATTTTACTATAATATAGGTTGTTTTGACAACCATGAGTTCTAATTTCAAAAGCATATACCCACTATTTATTACTGAATATCTTGAGAAGATGTATGGTGCCCAAAGTAAGATTGTATGACAATCAAAGATTTTATTTAAACTAATGGGAGTATTGGGCAATATATTATGAATTAAGCAACTTTAGAAGTTGGAATGCCATTAGCCAAATGACTTCAGCGAGAATTGTTCTTACAAGCATTTTTAGAGATTTATTTTGTTACAAACAAAATTTTCCTTAATATGATTAAGGTTTGTGATCTTTTTGGAAAAACTCAATATGAGTATTGTGGATGTGAATCAAAATTGTTCTTAAGGGTTGCTTTGACCAATAATAAAGATATTGAGTATTTTTATTATAAGAGCTTAAAATAAAATCTCTAATTATCTAATTGATATTCTATTGAATAGAGAATGAGATTCACTCCATACACAAATACTAGTACTCTATATATTCCATCATGTTTAAGAAAAATGAAATTTGATTTAGTTGAGTATCACTGATTGTTAAATATTTGTACTACATTTTAGAAATGTTGCTAAATTAACAAATTTCTCATTAGATCAATTTTTTACCCATATAAGATATGGAAAAGGCATAAGCTGAAACTCAAGAATATTAGAGTTTGGAGATGTCTTATATGTGTTAAGAGATTGCACAATAATAGAATTGATATTAGGTCCAATAAATGAGAATTATTGGTTACCCTAAAGAAATAATGACATTATTTTTATCACTCTTCTTATGGCAAAGTGTCTATGATAAGAGATTAAACTCCTTTTTAGAAAATAAATTCCATCTTAAAAAAAGAGTGGGAGCACAATTACTTTTATTAGAATTATATACCACTCAATAGAGGATATACTTTCTCCCGAAAGTATAAATGTTTGATCGTCAAACTAACTTTTCGAAAAAGTAGCTTATTTGTATAATGATACGATTCTATAAAGATAGATGTAATGGTTACTTAGATTTTTTATAATCATGTTCAATAAGGATTGTCCTTAAAATAAAATTATGTATTATTGTAGTGGGAGATTTCATATTTTAAGAAAACGTGATATTTATTATGCGCTAGATGTATTTTGCAAAAGGTCAAGCAAACATGCTCAAGAGCAAAGGTGTTTAAGGTCAAAAGAGTTATGATAAACACAAATGTGCATTGAAAAATTATACACATGATTGATTGGGTCTAGTGTAAGTGAAAGATTATTATGATAATAGTATGCCCAAGATCCAATCTATCATGATTGGCTCTCGTGCAAGTGGGAGATTGTTGGGAATGAGTAGTATGACCACAATCTAATTAATCATGTGTCAAATAATTTGTTATTGTTATTATATTAAAATATTAATATAATAAGGTCCTTGATTAAATTTAGAGATTTATCATCGTGATAGTGATAATAATATTGAGAGATAAATCTTTTATAATTTAATCTAAATTATTCTTGGTCATAGGATTATTAAAAAAGACATTAATAATCTGGAAAGATCAATATATATATATATAATGATCTCCATTGGATGAATATTAATAGATCTTATTTATTAAATTATATATATAGATGGTGCATATAGAGATATGACCATTGAACTGACTCACTTTGAGAATTCCTAATGGTTATAATTACCGTATATTTGTCAATAGGATATTCTCAAGATGAACATAGTAATAGAGTTTCCTTTGACCTGCGACTGTCATAGTAACTAACAAGTATTTATTATACTTTGATTCCGGACACCTAATACCCTAGGGTGCTAGTTGAATGGATATTGGGTATGATTTAAATAGTTGTAGAATTAATGATTAGTCAATAAGGAATCCATTAACTCTCGGTAAAGAGTTTGAGCTCTATGATTATAATGACTGAGATGAATAAAATCTTGGCCAAGGGGATTGAATGAATGAAGAAATGAGTTTCTTGTTTCATTCACGGTTTATTATAATAATGATAACAAGTTAGAGTTTGACAATTAAACCATACTCTAAAGGTTAACCAAGAGCTGAAAAGATGGAAGGAATTATATTTTGTTCTTCTGAGGTTCTTAGTAAAAATAGATTACTTCAAACTATCGGGCCATTGAGGAGTGTTGCTAGACGCCAACCTTGATTAGTAAATTTAGTATGACTAAATTTACTACCTGCTTAGTATTGAATCTATGGGATCACACATTAACGAGTGTTCTAATATTTGCTATAGAATTATTTAATTATTATTTTGATTTGATCAAATAAATAATTACATTCATTCAAAATAGAATATTATTATATTCTTTGCTAGCACTAAGAATATAATAATAGTATGATAATTGAGATTATTAAATGAGATTTGAGAATAATTAGTTATTCTATTTCTAAATTTGGATGAGATGAGATCCTAACTGATTATGTTTTCAAATTGAGTTATGATATGATTCATAAATTTGAAGAGTTCAGATTTAGAATTTCAAGATATGATTTAAATTTGAATTGAGATTTAAATTTAAAATCAGTAATAAATCTCATACTATATATATGTATGTCAACAGTAGAGAAATTAAACACAAGGGTTTTATTCCTTTACCTCTACACACATAAACGTATGTGAGCCTGATTCTTGGAGGAGAATTTTATGGCATGCAAAGAGTTGCAAAGGATTTTTCAATTTAGATCAGATGTCCATTGGTCAAGAAGTTGACAGCAAAGGTTGGTCTCGGTGTGGATACGCATAGCGCCTTCGTACCATCGAAGGAGAAAAAGATTTTTACTAACGTACTCAGGTATTTATATCTGATCTACTATATATTTATTATTGGAATAAAATTTAAGTACAAAATAGATCTTTAGGATTACTTTCTTTTCTTCCACTGCGTGTTATGAACACATGGTAATCCTTAAGCATAACACAGAATCAGTTAAGATCTCATCCAAATTTAGAAACAGAATAACTAATTATTCTTAAATCTCATTTAATATTCTCAATTATCATACTATTATTATATTTTTGGTGCTTGTAAAGAATATAATAATATTCCATTTTGAATTAATGTAATTATTTATTTAATCGAATCAAAATAATAATTAAATAATTCTATAGCAAAGATTAGAACACTCGTTAGTGTGTGACCCCATAGGTTCAATACTAAGCAGGTAGTAACACTCCTCAACGACCCGATAGTTTGAAGTAATCTATTTTTACTAAGAACCTCAGAAGAACAAAGTATAATTCCTTCCATCTTTCCAACTCTTGGTTAATCTTTAGAGTATAGTTTAATTGTCAAACTCTAACTTGTTATCATTATTATAATAAACTGTGAATGACCCAAGAAACTCATCTCTTTATTAATTCAATCCCCTTGTCCAAGGTTTTATTCATCTCAGTCATTATAATCATAGAGCTCAAACTCTTTACCGAGAGTTGATGGATTCCTTATTGACTAATCATTAATTCTACAAGTATTTAAATCATACCCAATATCCATTCAACTAGCACCCTAGGATATTAGGTATCCGGAATCAAAGTATAATAAATACATTGTTAATTAATATGACAGTCGCAGGTCAAAGAAAATTCTATTACTATGTTCATCTTGAGAATATCCTATTGACAAATATACAATAAATCTCTAAATTTAATCAAGAACCTTATTATATTAATATTTTAATATAATAACAATAACAAATTATTTGACACATGATTAATTGAATTGTGGTCATACTATTTATTCCCAATAATCTTCCACTTGCACAAGAGCCAATCATAATAGATTGGATTTTGGGCATACTATTATCACAATACTACAGATTCTTTTAAATTGGGAGAGGGAGATTTGTGCTCCAGGACTATGAGACTAGCACAAATACTCAATGCTTTAATTAATCTAACCAGTGCCTTTTGTAAATGGAAAAGTATATGGAATCAATTCCTAATCAGTCAAGAATTGAACAACTTAATTAATTATAATGATATTAATAATTAATTTTAAATTTTTTAAATTCAAAATTTAAAAAATTTAAAATTGATTAAGTAAACATAATTAAAACCTATAAAAATCTTCCTCTTCTCTCTCACATTAACCTACCTACCTCCAACAATCACACACAGACCCCTCTCTCTCACCATCAAGTCTTCTCCGCCTCCCTATCGCGACCCACTCCTTTTCTGGCACCGCTCTGAGCAAAAATTAAAATATCGGATTTCAACCCACAGGCGAATTTTAACTTTAGTTGACAACACCAGAACTCTGCACTTATTAGGTACTATCTTTCGATTCTTCTGCAATATAGCGATCACAATCTTGAATGAGTTTGGTGAATCTTGAATCGTCGGGAGCAAAAGAGGTACCAGTTTAGAGTGCTACCTTTGCAGTTTGATACTCTTCCAGCTTAATGCACGCAGTTTCCTTATGAAGGTAGGCCTTAGCCAGTGAAAGACTCAATTGAATGGCTTTGTTCGCATCAGAAACGGCTTCTATGAAGTTCTGGAGCTTGATGGCGAGGGCAAAATCGTCATCCAAGAATGCCTCTTTGGCTTTGTTCTCAAGTTTCTTTGCCATTTTTGAGACTGCAAACTACACACTTGATCTTAGCTAAAAGGAGTGGAGTACGAATTGTCCTTGAACAATTACAGAAATATAAAAAAATATTCATTTAATATGAAAAAAAATAGCCTAATACTTAACAAAAGAAATATCTAGTTATATTTTAGCAAAAATAATTAAATATCTATAAAATTTAAAAAATTATAAAATTCTTAAAGAAATAGAGACATTCACATTTGCAATACAAAAAATTCGAAAAATATATAAAAGAACATCCATTTAGTATGAAAAAAAAACATTCTGATACTTAGTAGAAGAAACATCATATATATTAACTTATTTTTATTAAGATGAGTTTCGAGGTCCAACCCATTAAAAAGTTGGCAGAAATTGGCTGAACCCCTCTTAATTTTTTAGCAGAATTGTTTGTAAATAGCAAAAGTTTAGAGACAAACTTTACAAATTTTCACCTGTTTATACGGCACTAATGAGAACTGATTGGAATATACTCACTTAGTTCTTTAAGAACTAGGTTCAACTTTCCCCCACAATAGACAATTTCAAAACATCACACAATCAGACTTGTTTCTCTTTGTTGAAAAATTTAAATTACTTGACTTCTATCTTTTTGGATATCCAAATTGTGCCCCAAAGCATGTGCAAAAGAATATGATTTGTCAGCACATGACCAAACTTGAATCCTATTTGCATTAAATGGGATTGGGAGTAGGAAGCTGTAATGAGGGATGGGATAGGTAATACGAAAAGAGGAAGAGAAAGTTTAAACCAACCAAAAATATCAACACAGTAATAAAATAGAATAAGATCTAAATGTATCTCAATTTTCTTACAGTTGATCTATCATCGATAGAACTCGGTAATTAAAACCAAGTTCATTGATTGCGTAAAATAACTAAATTATAGGTCGTAAACAAAAATACTATTTATACAATAAAATTAACCACACCAAAATTAATTATTATGTATTTCTATATAAATATAGAGGCAGAGTCTCATACAACAAAAAGAGGGGCAATGGCCCCTCCCCAAATTTCAAATTCTTTTTTATAAATTTTGTGTAAATTTTAATTTAAACCCTTAAAAATTTTATTTTATTCTCTTTTTATTGCAAAATTAATTTTTAGCCCCTCTTTAAAATTTAATTTAGTTCTATCTCTGCAACTATATGTATAATTTAATTTATTTTTAATGTGTATTTTGTATTTTAATATATTCTAAACTAATAACTAATTCTAGTAGCTGATTTTATTATATATCTAATATGTTGGTAGTGAAAATCCACCTGAAAGAATTAGAGTGTAACAACAAATGAGAGAAGGTGCGTGCGGGAGAGAAAGAATGGTAGTGTAAGGGGATCAATGTGAAATGTACAAGGATGCTAAGGCACTGTCAGAAGGTCATTCACAAGAAGTAGGAGGTACAGGGAAGGAGGCGGGTGAAGAAGGAAGTAAGGGTGGGGGAGGCCAGCCACGCAAGGGACTTTCGGAAGCAAGGTATCTTTTAGAGATAAGGTTGTAAAGGTTTCGACACCTAAATCCTTGGTTATTGATGAATCTCTGAAGGGGGATCGTCTTGCCGCGGTTGAGGGAGGCAATGAGGGAAGGCCTAAAGTGATCTTTTCTAGTGAAGGAAGGAAGGTTTTAGCTAAACTCTACAAAGACTCCATTGTAGTGAAGGTTCTTGGCAAGCATGTCAATTACACTACTTTATCTCATAGACTACGCTTCATTTGGAAGTTTAAGGGAGGATATGAAATTCTAGATGTTGGTAATGACTACTTCTTGGTAAAATATGATCTTTTGGAAGATTGAGAGAAGGTTCTCCTTGGAAGCCCGTGGATGATTGATGGCTTTTATTTGGCAGTTAAATCCTGGTCATTTGAGTTCTATCTGACAGAAGAATCCTTTGATTCCACCCTTGTATGGGTTCGTTTCAATGGGCTGAAGATCCTTTACTACCAAGAAAAGGCCATGCAACGTATTGCGATTGAAGTGGATGATATTATTTACAAAGTGGGTTATGAACATCTTGAACTAATTTGTGAGAAGTGCCGATGTTATGGTCATCTTGCAGTTGATTGCAAGAAGGTTAATGATATTAAAGCAGTGGAGGAAGATTTCTCTTTGCTGGAAAACAATAACCAGCATGCTGACTCTGCAGAGACAGGGCAGCAGCAAGATGCTTCCGTTTTTGGCAAGTCTTTAATTGCTGAGAGAAATCAGGGATATCCAAAGTCAGCGCCTAATAAGGTGCATGCGAAGTTAGGAGATGTTCATGCAACTAATCAGGAGGAGGCAATTGGGGTGTGGATTAAGGTGGTTAAAAAAAGGGAAAGTTCTAAGAGATGTTGACAAGAATCTTAAATCCCAATGTCCCAAGAATAATAGGCCCATCACAAAAAGACCTGTGGTGGTAGCTAATCTCTCAAAAAGGCCAATGAAATATGGACATCTCTCTTCATGCAAGTCTAATAATTAGTCCAAGGGCAATAACACCAAATATCTTTCTCCTTCTCATGAGGGAACAATGGCAGGAACAAGTGAAAGCAAATCAGATACTCCCTTTATCCATTATAACAGAAAGCGTTTAAAGACACACTTCCTTCAGAACTCACCATAAGATGCAGGAGCTAAGGAGCAGGATGAAAGGAACCAGAAGCTTTATGAGCCCAATGTTGGAAAAGGAAAGGAGATCGTCGAGGAAAAGGTGCCTGAGCTATACAG
Source organism: Arachis duranensis (assembly GCF_000817695.3). Classification (NCBI taxonomy): domain Eukaryota; kingdom Viridiplantae; phylum Streptophyta; class Magnoliopsida; order Fabales; family Fabaceae; genus Arachis; species Arachis duranensis. Next base: position 9,290,072 of record NC_029776.3, read on the forward strand.
CAGGTAGTGTAATTTTTATAAATTTATTGTTTATTGCTTGGATAGTGAAAACATAAGCATCTTAGCGTGGAATGTGAGAGGGACTTCTAGTAAATTAGCCTGCGTGCACTTTAAGGAGATTGTGAAGAATCATCATCCTACCTTCTTTATTGTTATTGAAACTCATATAGTCTTTGATAAGATGAAATCCTTTTTAATAGTATTGGCATCTCTGAGGTTAGGGGCCAGAGTGGGGGTATCTGGGTTCTGGTACAAGAGTCTTGGAAGGAAAGTAGAATTCTTGATATTACTGAGCATTGTGTCTCCTTTGAAGTGGTAAAAGGGTCTAATGCATGGGTGTGCAGCGCTATTTATGCCCATCCTCAGGTGCAATATAGAAGAATCCTTTAGGAATATCTTGAAAAGTTCTCTGCTATTATTTCATTCACTTGGATTGCTCTTGGAGACTTCAACGAAGTTCTCGTCTCAACGAATGTGAAAAGGGGGCCTTCAACGCTAACAGATCTCCTACTTTTGTTGCTGCCATGGATAGCTGCAGACTTATGGATATGGGTATGAAGGGAAGGAAGTTTTCTTAGCATAGGAGAGTTAAGGGGGGGATTGAATGTAGCAAAAAAATTGGATAGGGTCTTTCTTAATGAAGATTGATGTCTGCTTTATCCTGAGGCTTTTTGTGAAATTCTGGGAAGGTATCACTCTGATCATTCACCTATCTTGGTCATGTGTAACCCTGCTGGTATGAATAAGAGGAAGAAAAATCGTCCTTTCATATTCCAAGCGGCGTGGACCACCCATCCCCTCTTCCGTGAAGTGGTTCACAAGGCCTGGGACTCTGGGTCTCCGGATGTATCCAAAAGCCTGACTGTTGTGAAAAGAGATACTAAAAAATTTAATTATGAAGTTTTCGGCAACATCTTTGTTACAAAAGGAGACTTGTGATGACCTTGGTTTGAGGGAAGAAAAAAATGACTTCAACAAGAGCTAAATTCTGTCCTTTTAAGAGAGGAGATGTACTGGTACCAAAAATCTAGGAAAAATGGGTCAAGTTCAAAGACAGAAATACGAGCTTCTTTCACCTCCAAACCATTGTAAGAAAGAAAAGAAATAAAATCCACAGCCTTATGTTAGAAAATGAAACTTGGTCGAATGATGAGGATTTCCTGAAAGAGGAAGCTAATAATTTTTTCTAGAGACTTTTTTGTTCTAGAGAGGAAGTGGATTTTGGTGGTCTTGACAGGGTTCCTTGCTGCCGCAGCTTAGTCAAGAGGCTTGCAAGTTTCTCTCTGAACCAGTTTCGATTGAGGAGGTGAGGAGGACTGTTATGGAGATGAACTCCTTCAAAGCACCTGAACCAGATGGCTTCTAAGCTATTTTCTTTAAGGAGTATTGGGACGTAGTTAGAAAGGATGTTTGGAAGATTGTGTGTAAAGCTTTTGCAGGTGAAGTTTTAGAAGCTTCCTTTTTTGAGACTCTTATTGTTCTAATCCCGAAAGTGGACAGGCCGACAATCATAAAAGAATTTAGGCCTATAAGCCTATGTAATATCATATACAAAATTTTAACTAAAGTCCTTGTTATCGTTTCCGCCCTTTCCTTACGGAGGTCATTGGCCCCCTTCAAGGGGGATCTATCCCAGGGAAAGGAACAAGCGAGAACATCATTATTGCGCAAGAGATCCTTAATTTTATGCGCAAGACCAAGTCTAAGAAAGGTACTATGGCTTTCAAAATTGATTTGGAGAAGGCATATGATAGGGTAGATTAGAGATTTCTTCAACATACTCTTACTAGTTTTGGCTTCCCTCAGAAAATAACTAGCTTAATCATGAGGTGTGTTTGCTCTTCTTCTCTTTCAATCCTATGGAATGGTGAGAGGTTACAGAACTTTAATCCTCAGAGAGGGCTCAGACAAGGTGACCCTCTATCTCTATATCTCTTCGTTATGTGTATGAAACAATTGGCGTGCCTTATCTAATGTTTTTAATAGATCTTGGGTCTCTGTTGCCATCTCCAAAGGGGGACCTAGGATTTTACATCTTATGTTTGCTGACGACCTTCTCCTTTTCTGCGAAGCAACAAGGTTGTAGGTTGAAATGGTTATGCAGGTTCTTGATCTCTTTACAAAGGCTTTTGGATTGAAAGTTAATCTGGCCAAATATAAGGCCCAATGCTCTAAGAATTTCACTCAGCGGAGGAAGGAGGTCTTGTCAAGGTTTTCTCATATTCACTTCACTCAAAACCTAGGTAGATATCTGGGGGTGAACATTGGTCACAATAGAGCGGTGAAAAAGATGGTGCAGGAGGTTATTAACAAGGTCCAAGGGAGGCTAGCTAGTTAGAAAGGTAGGCTGCTTAACAAGGAAGGAAGGTTATGTGGAGGTTGTTGGGGCTTCTTATGTTTGAAAAAGTGTGATAAAAGCATTCAATAGCTTGAAAAAGGGCTTTGCGTGGTGCTGTGGTACCTTGGATCAATCCTTGTGGTTTGATCAATGATCTTCTTTGGGTAAGCTTGCAGACTTAATTCCATACGTTCATATAAATGATCTCCACCTTTTCTCTAGATGACGTTATTTGCAATGGTCGATGGGATCTTAGCAAGCTCTATTCTCCTCTTCCTTATCATATCCGTTCGACCCTAATTGAGTTGCCTGTTTCTGGTAACAACCATTATGGCCTAGGATGGGTTTGGGCAGTTGCCTCTTTAAAGGAGTATGCTTCTAGAAATGGATATCTTTGGTTGGCAAAAAGAAAATTCCAATGGGATGAAAGCGAAGACTGAAATTGTATATAGAAGCCTTTCATTCCAGAGAAGATCAAGTTCTTGTTCTGGCTTTTTCCTCACAATGTTGTCCCTACTGATGCGCTCCAGTTCAAGCACAATTTAACACTTAGTGATATTTGTAAGAGGTGTGGTGGTCATTCTGAATCAATTATGCACTATTTTAGAGATTGCGATAGGGCTAAAGTTGTTTAGAATATTCTCGACCCTTCGTTCATCGAGACTAGAGGATCGTCCGATTTAGCTTCTTGGCTCAAATAGGGAATATCTAGTAAGGACTGCCTCTTCGCATCGGGAATATGGTGGATATCGAGGCATCGATGTCATGAGGTTTTCAACTTGAATGAGGTTTGGTCCGATAAAAAAAGTGGCGATCCTAGCTAGAAATATGAGTTTTGATCTTAGAAACTTTCATTACAACCGGATTATCTATTCAGATATTAAAAGGAAATTTAAGTGGGAGCCTCCACCCAATGACACTCTCAAGGTCAACTGCGATGCTAGTGTTCTTAAGGGAGTCCAGTGAGCTGCTTTTGGTTGTGTTCTGAGGGATGATAGAGGGAGATGGGTGCTGGGCCGTTCAGGTGCTCTTCCTTTCTGGTCTGTTTATTGTTGTGAGCTACTGGCTTTTTGGCAAGGGTTGATGTTAGCCTGAGAAGTTGGTTGCACGAGTGTTATTTGTGAGACGGACTCGCTCGATGCTTATCTTGTATTGAGTAATATCACCAGGCACCGGCCACACAACACATGAGGTGAAGGATATTGTGTTAAAACTCCAAGATCTTTTGTCCAAAGACGGGGAGGTCCAGTTCCATCTGATTCGAAGAGAAGCTAATGGTGTCACTGATTGGTTGGCTAAATCTGGAGTAAGAATTGATTCAGCTCATGTTTCTTGGATCAAGCTTGGTATAGATTTAGAGCAAATCCTAGTGCAAGAGGCTACTGGTTCTAGCTAGTTTAGCTTGGCTTGTGTTTTTTTTTTAAATATTTTCAATCACCAAAAAAAAGTCCACCTAAAAGATACTTCACCAAACACTACCCTAGAAAAAAAAAAATTTAGTAATGTAATGGGGCCTAAGCCCAACACAAAAAAAATAAACTAATTAATTTGACTAGTGGGTCTGGAGACCCTCCAATCTTGCTCCATGAGAATTTCTAAATTTGGTTCAGGTTTATCAATGAAAATATATCCAGCACAGGTGTTGTCTCCCTTGAGAATATGCAGAACTCTAACTTCTCATGGTTTCGTCAGCTGATCTTAAACTTTTCTTAGAAGAAAATTGTATTGACTGTGAGATTCTCTTTTGGTGATCTCAGGCATCTGTTTCAACAATAATTTTTTTTATTCCCAAATCCCAAGCTATTTGTAAACTTTAAAAAATCCCCCACATCTCTGTTTGAAAAACTTGACTATTGCCAATCTTTGCCTAAAAGCCCTGCATCCCATTCCATGTTTGGATTAAACCACCACACCCATGACCCAACCACATTTCTCGCTTCTGAAACTGTACCATCAGTATTCAATTTTACCCACCCAATAGAAGGGGACATCCATATGCTTTCCTGGCTTTTGGTTCCATTTATTGTGCATTTCTAACTTCTTCTTTCATAGACTTTCCTATAATTATTGAGAAAATTCCTAATCACTTCAACAACGTTTTTAGGTCGTCTTACATAAGGTGAAGAGAAAACCTCAAAATTTCTTCACTTCCATATCATCTAACAAGAGACATAAAACTCATCTATCCACTCAGATGGTGACTTACCAATAGAATTTGTAAGTTTAATTCAATCCATCCTTGAAAGTTGATGTTAAAATTAAAAAACGGGGCTGCAGCAACGGAGTTGATGAGCTTCACCCAAATAGTCGCAGCTCTTGGACAATCTACGCCAAGGAAAACTAATCATCATTGGTTTTGTTTTTTGTTTTTGTTTTGTTTTTTTTAAAGCAGGGAGCACCTATTCAATTTCGAGCCGTCAGGCAACACAAAAGTATTTTCCAATAAAACCTGGTCCACTTTCAGCTGTCGTTTCGACAGTTCACTTCTTTCACTTTAGTACAAGGTTCATCACTGTTCATCACTTTACAGTAATACGTTGATAGTAATATTCTAATAACAAGTAAGAAAACAACTAGGCATAAACTGATGCCAAGAAGTCACCAAAAGAAAAATTGATGCCAAGGGGATACGCATTCGGAATTTCAATGCTGTACGAGTTTTAAGGAACAGCTACCTCAACAGGGCATCAAATAGTAGTTGTAATGTGTGGAAACTAAGGACAGTGCAGATATTGAAGTCGTTGACATTCCCAGCTCAGAACAAAGCTCACACAGCTACCGGTTCAGTGGCTTTCTGTAGCCATGCATTTTCAGCGACATCCAAATATGGTGCCAGAATATCTCTACATTTCGAGTGATACGCGTTCAGCCAACTTATCTCGTCAGGCATTAGAAGGTTCAGGTCAATCAACTTCGTCTGGTATGGTGCCTGCACAAGAGAAAACACTCGTAAATAACATATGAATGGGAACCGTCCAATTTTGAATACAATTGTATATCAACAGCTCAGAAATATGCCTTGTAGTAAAAAAGAAGCATCTCAAACCCAAACACTGGAATTGAGACATACCCAGGTAATGTGTTCAAATGACAAGTACCCTTTATCACCAAAATTGAATTTTGTATCAGCTTCATTGACAATGAGCACATTCTCCAATCTTATCCCAAAATTTCCATCTTCGTAATAACCAGGTTCTGGAAAAAATAAATTACTTTACACTACTAGAAATGCATTTATATAGAATCAAATAGTTGTAATTCCATCTTCATAATACAAAACTAGTAAATAAGAATGGGAAAAAGCATGTCGTAATTCCAATTGTGCAGCCTGTTAGGATACTAACCATCTGTAACAGTCATGGAAGATTGAAGTGGTACATTTCGAGCCTGTGGTCTGAAACTGATTAAATGAGGTCCTGCATAATTTATAAGATACTATTACTTTGGATTTTAATTTGTAAGAGTGTGGGGAAAAAATCGAAAGAGGAAAGAGGAAAGAGGAAAAAAATGAATACAATATAAAAACAGTGATAGTTCTTCATTACCTTCATGAACATTCAGGTAGGACCCAATTCCATGTCCAGTACCATGCCGGTAATCAAGACCATCCTTCCACAGTGGGACTCTAGCAAGAATATCAAGAGCATGACCTGAAAGCATGAAGAAAGGGAAGTATTAGCTAGATTCACAAACATGAAGCTGAGACTAGTTCAGTTATACCGTTTGTTCCATTAGGAAATCTAGCATTTCCAAGAGCAATGTGACCCTTGAGGACCTGCATGAAATTCAGCAAACCGACCAACTTTTCATATCAGTTCATAAGATAGAAGAAAATAGGGAACTTAGAAGATAACTGAATAGAGTTAACGTAGGGTCCGGGGAAGGGTTGTCAGGCTAACAGTGTCAACAATACCGAAGCCTTGTCTTTTCACTAGATTTTTTTTAAAAAAAAAGGCAGTCCGGTGCACAAACATCCTACATTAACATAGGGTCCGGGGAAGGGCCGCACCCAAAATTAGAAATTAATAAAGCATTTTCCCTTCCAATAATCCTAACAGCAGAAAATAATTTCAAAACTTGTTCCCCAAATAAAAAAAACCCACTTACCTCTAAGTAAAAATAATTTGATATTAAATTATTCATGGTATAGGTTTCAAACTATGTAACTCACAGAAACGGCAAGTAAAGCTGTAAAGGTACATACTGCTGTATAACATGCTTTCTCATGTGCTGAAGGTTTCCCAAAATGAACAGTTCGTGTAATATCGGTTGTTCCATCTAGATACTTCAAAAAGACAGAAACAGAACTTCTTGTCAATATAGAGACATATGGAGATTAAAACAATGAAGAATAGATATTAACTAATAATATGATATACGTGGCACACTTTAGCAAATGTCTATTCTGCAAACTGTTCAAAATATTGGACAAACCTGAGCTCCAGAATCAACTAGATAAATTTTGTCTGGATCAAGTTCAGCACATGTCTCTGCCTGTGGAGAATAGTGAATGATAGCTGCATTTGAGCCAACTGAGGAAATAGTAGGGAAACTCAATCCTCTGAAATGCTGAAAGCATGAAAATAGCAAAACAGGGAAAAATATTAGTGTAACATCAAAATGTGCTTCCATTTGATACGATTTCAGTTTCATTTTATCATACTTTAGGGACCACACTGATGGGGGCAAATAAAATGGACTTGAAGAATAGTTGAATTGTTGAAAGCAATTTATGTACTGAACATTTGAGAACTTACTATCATATCTGACTGCATATAGCATGAAAGTTTGTGCTTTTAGAGGGGTCAAATTATTGAGGGAAAAAAAGGCCGTTTCTTTGCTAAAAACTTGATTGAATACAGATGCATGAATCTAGATGCCCATATAAACGCTACCATGTGTATTTAAGAGAGAATGCCAGTCTTTATTTTGTCAAAAGAGTTACTACAATGTAACCTTTCTGATAATTGTAAAAAGAAACATATTCCACTCAAACAGCACCATGAGGAATAAAGCTGGATATGGTTAAAAGCATGCCAGTCTTTAGCCAATCCTAGGAAATACAACAGTGTAACCTTTTGCTACTTTTTTTTTCTAAAAAGAAAAAAAAAAAAAACTCTTTCCGTAGCACCATGAAGAAATAAAACTAGATACAGGTTAAACGTTTTTCTCTTCCTAATGTCCAAATGAAAGTCATATATGCTAGTTAAAACAATATTTCCACCTACAGTACAGGTGGTGCTGTGTCTTGCAATAAAATTCTTTTGGATTAAAGAAAGCTTTTTTTTTTCAGGAAAAATAGTTAAAAAATTAAATAGAGAGTCTTGTAAATCAAATTGTATGGACTGAGAAGCTAAAACTTTTGGTATCTCCACAATTGACTTCTTTTAAATAAAATATAAATTTTTGCTAAAAAGTATCGTCCAAATAAATACTATATTGCTTAGATGACTCCACCTCTTTTGATGCTCGAAAACCTTCAAGTTTGTCACTTGCAGTCACCTCAGTCAATTTCAAGGACTCCCTGGAACGTTCAAAAAGTTCTATAAGTATATTATATAAAATTCACCTTTTGACAGATGCATCTCAAGCTCACTACTCTAAGACATCCCAACACGTGAACATCTTCAGTATTTAACAAAGAATTACCATTTAACAAAGGTAAAGTCAAATAAATCTTGTTTATTTCACAGAAAATGTTCTGGTGAAGAGTATGTTAATTTTCAAAAAGGGGAGGTGTTCCATATTGTCAACAAATAAAACTAACTTTTTCTCAATACATTAGGTTATAAGCATGTCTGTGCTCAAGACATTTTGAATTTTGGAGGATACTTACAATCCTTTTTCTTTTTTCACAGAATTACCCTCTAAAAAGTAACCAGACGCTCCATAAATTTCCTGCATCTTCACATTCAACCAAGTTTTTTCAGTCATTATTTGACACTGCAGAACTTGGTGTATGTATTTGTGGATACAGAAGAAGAATTATAATAGCTTAGACAAGAGAAATTTAAATATAAATTATCCTGATCCAAAGCATAAATGATATCTAGATACACAGATCCAAATGCAAACCTTCTTATCTAGCCAGACAAGATATTGCACAACAGCCGCGCCATCCCGAACATGCGCCTTTCTTAATCCATCCAACTCCACTGGGTTCTACAAGTATTGAGGAAATAAAAATAAGCTAGAGTTCACTTGATAATATCAATATTAGTAACCTATCCAAGTACAATCATTTTCATTATAAGGCTGTAAGTTAACAACCTTCAAAGCTTTTGCAAGGGCCAAAGGCGACTGCTGTAGAATAACTGTCTGAGAGTTCAATTTTGAATACAGTGCATAACAGCATGTTCCTGGATCAACCCATACAAAGTCATTACTATGTTCTTCAGCTAGATGTTCACCATTTACTCCCTTGTTGAGCTCATTGTGAGTCTTTTCTGCTTCCTTTGTAACTGCAGCTAGAGAACCTTTGGCAGTAGACAGAGCATCAAGCTCATCAGTTGCGAGCAATGCTGCATCAGAGCTCACGGCTGTATAGTCTCGAATTCCAATTCCATTCTCCTCTAGATGAGTTTTTACCTGGCAAAAAAATACTACTACTAAGTTTCTATATACATATCTTCCTTCCAAATATCAGGATAGACCAAAATACTGCTCTGTTGACAGATATTTCTTATCTTCATAAGTAAAATAAACTTCGATCTAATTTGACCATAAAATAAATGTTTCCAACGGTTGACTATTAATGACCAGTACTGAAAATACTGAAATCTGAAACCCTATCATTCTTGTAAGATTAATATACATAAATAGGGGGAAACAAATCCTATGATAAATGTTCTTAATAAACTGTTATTAGTAACTTAACATGATTGTATAGGAATTTATACTTCCTGCCAGTAGAAAACAGTGCGAAACATTCAAAGCTGACGAGACATTAGTCAAACTACCTCAACAGATACTTTTTCCTTGTTGACATAAAGGAAAGCAGAATTAGTTGTCACAATAGCAAATGCATGAACAACAGGACAGTATGCCACATCACTTCCACGGATATTGTATAACCAGGCAACCTGCATTGTAACCGGATCATAAATAACATGGATAATGAAGATAGTGATATTGAAAATGCTGAACATGTGACGCAAAAATATCCTCAAACTCAAAACTTGAGTTAGGGAAGAGCAAACAAATAAGGACGATAGATTAAGATAATACACTCACTTCATCAAGAGCTGTGAAAATGATGCCACGGGCTCGCTCTTGCGCAAGCCTTTTTCTCAAGTCTTGCAACTTATCTGCAACAGAGCGACCTGCAAATTCCAATGGATGTACAATAACAGCATTAATCTGTTCTGGAGGTCGCTTTGCCCATACTTCATCTACCAAATTTTTTGTCGTTTGAACCAGCTTCTGATGTTTTTCAGCAAAAGCACGTTCCCATCTTTGGGCAGTATCAACCGAAATGCACCATGGATCAACCCCAATAGATGCATCTTTAGGCAAGTTCTAGTGAAAAAGAAACAACTCATGGATGAGACAAGACTAATCGAGTGCTATAGTGCGTACAGGACTATATGCTCTGTCAGCTCTCCCTAAGCAAGGAGAAGCTAGTTGTGGACAACATATCAAAAATGCCATGATGTAGACACAGTTTCAATCTTGACCCAAGTCATAACATTATGCTTCAGGGATGCCAAAGACAGAGAACCACAAAAAATATAATCTGCTATCTCATTTTGTCTTTTTTCAATCATTTAAATCAAAGGATTCTCTTAAAAAAATGGTACTTACATCAGCCATCCAAACATCCACAGCAGGATCTTCGCCAATGCGCATTAGCTTCCATTGATCACTAAGCTGTTGCTCTGCCTGCAAAAAATATCGTCCATCCGTCCACAAGAGTGCTTCTTTCGCCGTTATAAGTGCCAAACCTGAATGTAATTTTAATGGAAAACAATACAAAATTTGACTTAACAAATTTTGTCAGATTTGAAATACAATAGGAAAATTCAATAGCGGCATAGATTTCACAAGAAGAGCTGAGACAGAAAGCTTCAACCACAGAATAATCCAAGACTATCTTGCTTATTACAGGGATGAAATTGTCACACGATGTTAATTGAAATTTCCAAACTACAGAAACAAAATCCTGATTCGATCTAAACTAATCGCCACATAAGAATAAACTAAGAAATCAAACGAAAACGCATAAAGTAAATTTTGATTTGATTGCTCTGTAGATTGATACTGACCAGCACTTCCACTGAAGCCGGAAACGAACTCGCGGCGCTTATCTCTTGCGGATACATATTCACTCTGCAGAAACAGAGAGAAACAATCATCAGATGAAGAACGAAGGAATTTGAAACGGAAGAAGCTGAAAATCTTCGATCTAAAGTGAAAGGGAAATGAATTACCTGGTGATAATCTTCGGAAGGAACAACTAAGGCATCAAGAGAAGGGGAGTGAGAAGACATCAATGACCTCAAAGCAGAGAGTGTGTCTTCCATTTTCTTCTACTTCGCTAATTTTTCTCAATCACAGTTTAGCTTAGCCTCCAAAACAAGTTCGGTTCTCAGCGACGCATTTATATATTATAGTGACACTGAGCCGCACCTCGAAGCGAGGTCCACGACGGATTCAGATTCCTATCTTTCCTATTTCCTCCGAAATTTTAATTTTGTAATGCATTATTTATTTATTTATTAAAAAGCATGCACTTTTTATTCTAAGAATAGGGGGAGGAAAAATAATTAACTTTAATCATTTTCTTTGTCTGGTTTATAGAAGTTGCGGACTAAGGGTGTGTTTAGTAACCACGTTTGAAGGAAAAAAGTACGTTAGAGCTTCTTGAAAGTTTCACTTTTTTGTTTGGCTATTTTTTTTCTTTACAAATGCATAAGTAATTTTGTTCATAAAATCACGTTTACAAGGAGTAATAATTTTTAACTTCTCTGTTACAATATACTAAAAAAGAATACTAANTAATTTAATATCATATCCTTTTAAATAATTATCTATTTAAAAGTAATTTTAACTAATATTATTCAAATAATATTTATTTTATCAAAATTAATTTTAATAAAAAATTATCAAACATAAATTATATTGACACAAATTTATTTTTATCTAAAATCAATTTTATAAAATTACTTTTATTCAAACTCTAATTTAACTAACCACATTACAGACACACACTAAGTTAGTTTCCTTGAGCTGTGAACAGATTGGAGTTTTAGGGGCCTTGCTTGCAGACTTGAGGTTCATGAAAAAATATTAGCATTAAAAATCTTGCGCCTATCAAAATTGAGCACGTCTTCAAAAGAAAGTATTGTTGCCACCCGAATTAGTAATATCTTAATGGGTAACAACGGGACAGCTAGCTTATTCTCGTAATATTATCGAAAACCTATTAAAAGAGAAAATAAGTATTGAGCTGCACGTCAAAAGAAAGAAAAATTGTTTCTAGATACAATAGTATTAGAGGACAGCACATTTTATAAAATATAATTATCAATTAATTATTATTAATAAATATATAAAATTATATTTATTAGTAGAAAATTACACACTTTTTTTATTAATTAAATACTAATTAAATTTTAAAAATACTAGTTCCTAAAACTTTTTCTTTTAGATATATACACATACTAATAAATAATTCAGTAGATATATTAATAAGTTAGCCAAAGTGGGTCCTGAGGCTGAGAGACCTCTTGAACTTGATATCTTTGATAATCTCCGGTGGTAAACACCCAATTCAGTCATTTATCCTTTTTTTTGGAAAGATAAAGTGATTTTTGTTCAAAAAATTATATTAACAAAATTATTTTGAGACAGTATAGTTATTCTATTAAAAAAATTATTAAATAATAACAAAAATTAAAGTTATAAAATTTTTATTTATAATTTATAGAAATTTTAGATCTTTCACAATGTTTTTTTCTACAATAGAATCAATTATTATTATCATTATTACTATTTTCTCATCATTATCATTATAATTTCTATTTTTACTATTTTTATTATACAATCAAATTTTGTCATTATCATTATCTCTTCTATCATCGTCAACACCATTAGCAACATCATCAACATTATTATTCTCTTCTCTTATTTTTTGTGCAATATTTTTTTTTAAAAGGTTTTCATATTTTAATTATTTTTTTATTTTGTGACATTACTTCTGGCAATGGTCCTTTTTCACATTAGTGAAAAAGATTTTTAGAAATAAACTTATTAATAATTTATGAGAATTTAAAATCTACGTAAATTACAAATAAAATTTTTGCAAAATTAATTTTCGTTATTATTTAACAGATATTTTAACAAAATGAAATAAGACATGCAGTTACACAAATTCACATTTTTATTTGGTGTAAACTTATGAACATCAACAGCTTCCAAAACAGTGCAGATAGAGAACAACATGGGAATTGTTAGTGGAAGAAAGCTACAATTCCGCCTCACAAACAATGCAATGGTAAGAATGCCAGAACCAATTTGACAGCAAAATCAAAGGCTAAAAAGTAAAAGGTGAAAAATTAAAAATAATACTCATGACCAACAAGAATAGAATAAAATGGTGGGGGCAAACAGTCAAAACTCAAAACACCACCATCATCTGTTGAGCCGCTTGACCACAAGAGCCATATACTTGCCCTGATGCTCTGCAAGTGCGAGCTCTGTTTCACTTGGCTCCCTTGTGCCATCACCGGCATACACTCCGGCACCATAAGGCGAACCCCCTCTAATGGATTCCATCTTGAACATTCCAGGTCCAAATGTATATCCAATAGGAACAAACAGCATTCCATGGTGTGCCAGCTGTGTGATTGCCGTCCATCTGCAACAAGAAAAAGATGCAAAATCAAACATTATATAATCCCTTTCAAGCATGCGTTTCTAAGAAAACCTTCTAGTTTCCATCACCAAGTAATATAATATTTATTTTTGGAAATGTAGAGAACAATATGTGATACTCTCAGACTGCACCCATGCATTTCTACAATTACAAGCACAATTTCAAATTAATTGCTTGTCTACAAGACTTATCTCCAATAATGATAATCAGAGTACTAAAACTCTTTTACCATTGCAGGACCAGTGAGGCAATGACACTGTTCAAGTTACCTCATGAACATAAAATAACATCTTTAAAAGAATACGAAGTTTTCACCAAAGTTTTGCCCATTACCCTGATTTTGTGTAATCATCTTTTGAGAACTTCCGCTTGATACAACTGAAATCCTTTTTGAAGTTTGGTCATTTATGTGAAGATGAACCATTAGTAACATGGAGCATTCTCATACCAACTTGAGAATATATGGGAATTTCCACTAGTCTAAAATTCACTTATCAAATAAAGTTAGTCAAAACATGGGATAACTGATCAAGACACCAGAAGAAAGCCCCTCAGATTCTCAGAACCCACCAAAAACGTTAAATATATAAATCTACGACTGCTAAGAGCTAACAATTCAGCTCAGAGAGTAATTTGCTATCTTTCCTTCAAAGATGCTACTTAGTTCTTTCAGTTCATTCTTTCTCAAAAATGAACATCCCGATTCCCAGCCAATCATACAAACCAATTGCAAAATGTATAATAGAAATCTCCCTCGTCCTCTCTTGTCAAGTAGAAAATAAATATGATGCAGTGTGAACCAGAAGCAAAAACAGAGTTAATATTGATTTGAAGACTGATCATCTAACTTCTAAGTGTGCAGACTTTATATGGTTAATTGCTGGGGAAGAAAACATATGTATATCTTATGGCACTTGAAAATCTTGTTCAACCAGCCAAATTCCACAAAACATTTCCTATTTATATCATAATAGTTTACATTTAACATTTTCCATTCAATGTCAAGTTGGTAAGAATATGCATGGACCAAACTGCGACTTGAGAGTTGAAACATCAAAATCTCTAAAGATATATGTGATCAAGGAGCCATACATAGTTCTATCTATGCATTTATTTATTTTTAGCCTATTGAAACTGATAAAAACAAATGATTAGCTCAAATTAAGAACAAGACTGGGAACTTCAACAGAATAATACAAGAATGCGGGAATAGATAGAGAACAAAAGAAAAAGAGAATAAAGAAAGGCTTACGCAGTGGTTTCTTGACCTCCTCCTTGAGTGCCAGTGCTGACGAAGAACCCTGCGGGTTTTCCGGCGAGCTTCTGCTCCTTCCACAGCTGACCGGTGGAGTCAAAGAAAGCCTTCATCTGCGCCGCCATGCTCCCGTACCTCGTCGGAAACCCGAACAGCACCCCGTCCGCCGCCGCCAGCTCCTCTGCCGTTATCACAGGTATGCCATCGTCTTTGGGCGGCGCCCTCATCTGCTGAAGAATCTCCGTCGAGAGCGTCTCCGGCACCCTGTAAAGAACCCCTTCTACGCCCTCAACGCCGTCCACGCCCTTCTTCAGCCTCCTCGCTAGGCCTTCCACGTGTCCGTACATTGAATAAAACACGATGAAGATCCTCAGCCTCGCCATGCCGGTAGCGGCGGCGACCACCTCAGACGACGACGCTTGGGCGATTTCGGTAGTGTCGTCGGCGGAGGTGTCGTCACGTTGGATCGGCGCGGTCCGGGATGTTCCGGCAGTGGCGGAGGAGGGAGAGTCACCGGCAACATGCGGCACCTTCTTCTTACTGGGAACGCAACCTCCTCCTTTCCCCATTCAAGAATTTCGATGACAAAAAGGAAACAAAAAATAGAAAAGAAAAAAGTGAATTGAGGAATCTGAAAGTTTGCCGTAACTAAGAATTACAATGTAGCTTGGATTGGATTGAATTGGATTGTGTTCTGCTTTGTTTGAAAAATAAAGGAGAATTGGAAAGATTTCAGAGGATGAGAATGAGAGAGAGTTCAGAGTTTCAGAGGCTTTGTGTTGGATTTGTTTTCGGTAAATTTATACATTGGAATGATTAGTGATGTCACCTTCAAACCTCGCTGGATATTCAAAATGGAAACCTCCTATTCCTCCTCAAAACGACGTCGTTCCTACCCTTACTGTACTACAAGTCTACAACTGAAACCCAAACCCACCCCAAAAAATATATATAAATAAATGAAGCTCGTGTCGTATGGGTCATGGAGGGTTGGTAATGGTACGTGAGAAAAGAATAAAACAAAAATATCACTCAAGAATCATAGGGACCCGAAGACGATGCTTTACTGAATTTGAATATGTTGGTAAATAAATCAGTATGGACTATGGAGTATGGAGCATGGAAGACCTTGACCAACTACGAAACCATAGTATCTTCTAGAAGTAAACACTAAATTGACTAATTTCTCAATTGTTTTTCTTTGTTGGGGTACTACTACTAAATTTAAATGGATCCTATGCTTGCAATTCTAGCAGAATCAAGGTTGGACCTTAAGCCCAGAGAATGCAGATAGTTCACAAAAGACACAACTATTTTTTGGTCTCCAAAAGAATACAATAAAGCCCAATCAATAATATGCTGGTTCAAAAGGCAGACAGCATCAACACTTGAGTTAAGGCCTTGCGTGCGGTCTCCCTGTAGTAAACCATTACAGAGGCCCATAATGATTTACCCGGCCTTTTAAAATCAGAAGCGTCTAAGTACTACTACTATAGGGATTTCCACTATTTAGTAATCATTCTCATAATTCTCTCATTAGGAGAGCAACTTTCTCTCATCACGAGAGTTTTTCTAGAACACTAGATTTTTCAATAGGAGTCTTCCATCAACACTTCAGCATATATACTCAAAGATTCATAGTGCCATCTGAAAGTATAAAAGTACAAGGAAACAAACTATTAACAAGCTGTAGAATGGAATCTATAGAAGATAAAGTCATCAAGCTCAATAATGCAGATGCTCTTGGCTATAAAAAAGATTGTTTGAATGTGGTAGAAAAAACTTTAAAACTTGCAGATGCTATTGGCTATAAGGATATCAATTTTAAAACTTGCAAAAATACACTATTAGGAATGTGGGAAAACCCACAAGGAGTTACTGTCACTGTCACTGATGTTGGCCTCAAGAAGATATTCAGTTTCAGAGACAGGAAGAGAGGGCTCCAGATTCTTCAGAATGGACCTTGAAATGTTAGAGAAAATCTAATTAATCTCAGGCTATGGATGGGAGGGGAATCAGTCTTTAAAGTGGATCATGACTATATAGAATTCTGGATACAGGTTCATGGTATACCACTTAATCATATGAACAAAGAAACAGAAAGGTTAATAAGAGAAATGCTGGGAGTGCTAGCTGAAGCTGAAGATCCAATGGTGGATGGGATACTTAGAAGAACATTCTTAAGAGTCAGAGTGGGGATTAATATAAAAAAGCCTTTACCTACGGGCTTCTTTATGGATAGGGAGAATTAGCCACCGCTTTGGATTTTTTTCAAGTATGAAAGACTGCCTGAATGTTATTGCTTTAATTGCGGAATAATAGGACATGAGAGGAAGACTTGCAAGAATCCAACGGCTATGGCTTGCTAGGACCAGACTAAACCAAAGTATTCAGCCGGTTTAGGGATAAACCAGGTTCGATCATTATCAGCTATGGAGATAGGAAGCTCTGGTCAGAGAAGCAAGAAAAATGAGGAAGAAGAAGAACAAGCGCGTGCAAATCAAAACATGGGCAGAGAGAATGAAGAGGAACAAGAAACAGAAAAAATTGTGATCAGAACTGATCTAAATATGCAGTAAGAATTAAGGGAGGAATGTTTCTTGAAAAACCAAACATGGAGAGAGAATGAGAAGAATGAGGCAGGGAAGCAGGTAAGAACTCTGCAGAAAATTCCTGATTTTCAGGGATTGGAGGCTGAATATAATGAAATAAGGGCTTTATTCCTGGTAAATAAGCCAAATGAGGAGGTGGAGAAGGAAACTGGATATTGGGCTTTCTCTAAACAGGCCCAGAACATTAGAAATAAGGAAGAAAGGCTGAAAAGAAACTCTGGGCTAACTAGGAATATATGGCCAACCAATACAGTGGATCCAATTCAATTAGTGGATGGAATGGGAACTAAATCAACACAAGATAGAGTCAAACAAACTAACAACCAGGCAAAAGAAGACGGGCTGAAGCCTCATCTAGTGGAGCAAGAGGTTAATAGCTATAAAGTGCTGGAAAGTGGAGACAAGGCAGCAGGAGGCACCAAACAAAGAACGATCAGAGAAATACTAAAAAACTTTGCTAAGAGAGAAGGGCAAGATTGGCAAAGGAGGTGCAGATACAGAAAAAGGAAAAGGAAAACAAAGGACGCAGGAGGATGAACAACAACAAAGGGCATTAGGTCAGTGGATGTATAGGGAACCAATCATCAATGAGGTAAGCATGAAAGAGAAGGATACTAAATTGCAGATATTTGAGAAAGGAACAGACTACTTTGTCGAATTGGCAAGTAAAGAAGAATGGGGTAATAGAAAACAAGGGACAGAATCTGAAACTACAGGTTGGGAGATACAACTAGTACAAAAAATGGAAATTGGTCTAAACCTAAAAAGAAAAAGAGATGAAGATGAAGTATTGCTGCTGGCTAATTCTGAATGGTCAGATGATAAGCACATTAAAAGGACAAAGAATATAAAGAAGCAAAGGAAGGAAGAAGGCAAGAGTGGAGACAGTGAAGAGAATGTTGGAGAAGCAGATAAGAATTGGATTATGGAAGGTAAAGTAGAAAACAAATTCATGACTGAGGAGGCAGGCCTTATCATGCCCCACCCTCAGCCATGAGCATCATAAGTTGGAACTGTCGAGGGGTGGCGGCTCCTGCGGCAGTTTTGGAACTTTTGCATCTGTGTAAACAGATAAAATCCGCCATTGTATTTCTCATGGAGAATAGAGTTAAGGATAGTAGTGTAAGTAAAATCAAGAGAAGGCTTCATGTATGGTAACCCAAAACCAGGTAAGAGAATGGAGGAATGGGAGGAGCTCACAACAAGCAATCTTAACATGAATGAACCTAAGCTCTTTATAGGAGATTTTAATGATGTCTTAGCTCAAGAAGAGAAGGAAGGCATGCATGAACAGCCGAGGAATATGATTGTGGAATTCAAGAATTTTTTGGATTCAAATGGTCTCATGGACATCGACCTAAAAGGAGGTAAATTCACTTGGTTTAGCAGTCCTCGAAATAGGTTAATAATTAAGGAAAGAATATATAGAGCTCTTGTTAATTGGAAATGGAGGCACAAGTTTCCGAATGCAAGTTTGATAGCTATGCCAACAGTGAACTCAGACCATACGCCCATTGTTTTGAGGTTACATCTTAAGTATAAGGCAGATAAGTCGTTCAAATTTGAAGCATTTTGGATCGACCACAAAGAATGTGAGAAAATTATTAAGATGAGTTGGAAAAAAAAAGGAGCATAGTAATAACGAATGGGGTAGGCTGCTAAAGAAGATGAGGAATTGCAAGAAAAATTTAAGGAATTGGAGTAGGAACATTTTTGCTAGAGCTGATATAGAGATTAACAAGTCGAAGGTTGAGCTACAGAAGCTTCAAGAGGCGAACTTAAATGAAAAACAGCAAGTACGAAAGTGTCAAATCAAGGAAAAGATAAGCCAGTTATGGAGGCAAGAAGAGAAATACTGGGGAATGAGATCCAGGCTAAAGTGGCTAAAGTGGGGAGACAAAAATTCCTCATTCTTTCATGCGACAACGATTCAAAGAAGAAATAAGAATAAAGTGGAAAGATTAAAAGATAAGGAGGGCCAATGGGTCTCAGGAAAAGATAGAATCTTGAATATAGTGGAGGAGCACTTTACTAAGTTGTTTACATCCTCAGTCAAATCAGATTTCAGAGATTGCATAAATAGGATTTCAAAAAAAGTTACACAAGATATGAATGAACAACTCATAGAAAAAATCTCAGAAAAAGAGATTGAGGAGGCTCTTTTTAGCATGGGCAGCCTCAAAGTCCCTGGACCAGATAATTTGAATGGACTTTTCTATCAGAGTCACTGAAATACAATAAAAAAGGAAGTCTATGTTGTGGTTAAGAGCTTTTTTGAGGAGGGTATTATGCCAGAAGAGGTAAGTGAGACTGTTGTTGTTCTTGTTCCTAAAGTAAAACAACCAGAAAATCTTAATCAACTTAGGCCTATTAGTTGTTGTAATTATATATACAAAATTATATCTAGGATTATAGTGTTAAGGCTTAGAAGGTTTATGGATAAGATTATCTCGCCTATCCAAAGTGCTTTTCTAGGGGGTAGGTTGATCCAGGATAATATTATCATAGTTCAAGAGATTTTTCACAGTATTAATAAAAAAGGTAGGAATTGATCGGAAAGCCTAGCTATTAAGATAGATATGAATAAGGCTTATGATAGATTAGAGTGAAAATTTTTGGAGGCTACGTTGATAGCTTTTGGGTTTGACCAGAGGTGGGTCTCCTTAATAATAAAGTGTGTTAGAAGTGCTACGTATAAGATTAGAATTAACGGTAGACTCACTAGAAAAATTATACCTAAAGAAGGCTGAGACAGGGAGATCCTATATCTCCAGACTTATTTATAATGGCGGCTGAAGTCTTCACTATTCTCATGGAGGAAGCAAGAGAAAGAAAGGAAATTTCAGGGTTCAAAATTGCTCCTACAGCCTCTCCAATCACTCATCTTTTGTTTAAGGATGATTGCATTATTTTTACAGAAGCAAGAGAGGAGAAAATTTACAATCTCATTTTGATTCTTAATAAGTATACAAAAGTCTCAGGTCAAATGATCAATCTGGATAAATCGAAAATTATTTTTGGTAGTCAAGTACCCATACAAAGTAGAGTTAACATAGAGGAAATTATTGGAATAAAGTGTTGGAATAATCCAGGAATGTATTTAGGGTTGCCAGAGATTTGGGGTAGGTCAAAAATTAAAGCTCTGAATTTGATAGAGAAGAAGATGATGGAAAAAGTCGAAGGATGGAAAGAAAAGCTCCTAAACCAAGCCAAAAGGGAAGTCCTTATTAAAGCCGTGATACAAGCTATTCCTAACTACGTTATGACAGTTATTGAATTTCCAAAAGTATTCTGTCAGAGATTAAATACTAGGATAGCAAGGTTTTGGTGGGCGAATTCTGGAAAAAAAAATAGGCATACACTGAAAATGTTGGGATAAGGTTTGTGTAAGCAAAAGAAATGGAGGGTTAGGGTTCAAGGATTTTCAAGGCCAAAATTTAACTCTTTTAGCAAAACAAGCCTGGAGAATCATAGAAAATCCTAATTCAATATGGGTACGTATTTTGAAGGCGGTCTACTTTTCTGAAGGAGATTTTTGGAATGCGAAATGCTATAGTAATGCATCTTGGGCTTGAAAAAGTATAATTAAAGGAAGAAATTTTCTTCGTAGAAATGGGAGATGGAGTGTGGGTGACGGATCAAGGATTAATGTTTGGGATGATAATTGGGTGGTGGGCGAAGGAAAAATTCAAAGACAAGAAGGAATTGAGTTAAATTATGTTAGTGAACTCTTGAAAGAAGGGGAAGGGTGGGATGTGAGAAAGATTGATGGAGTTTTTACTAATATTGTCAAAGAAAAAATCCTTAAGACTCCTACAAGCATTTTGAGAAGAGAATATAGACTTACATGGCCATATAGAAAGGATGGAAACTATAGTGTTAAAACTGGATATCACATAGCTAAGATGGAAAGCCAAAGTAACAGATTGGAAGAAGCTTCATCAAGTAGGAATTTGGAAGAATTATGGAAGGAGATATGGAATGTCCAAACTCCCCAAAAGATTAAAAGCTTCATTTGGAGAGCAGCGCATAATATAGTGCCGGTTAATGAATGATTGTTTAAAAGAAGAATGGTCAACTCCCCTACGTGTCAGATTTGTTTCATGGAACCGGAGACTATCGAGTATACATTGTTACTATGTTCATGGACGAGAGTAGCTTGGTTTGGGAGCCAATGCCAATATTGTCCCTCTCAGGATCACATCACAAGCTTTGGAGATTGACTTTTACAGAAAATTAGAAGAATTAAGGAGGAAGGAGGAACTGACAAAGAGGAAAGAATAGGGAAGATGATTTTTTTAATATGGGAGATATGAAAAATCATAAACCAAGCCATATTCAACAGTAAGGAGATCAATCCTAAGGAGGCTATTATCAAGGCTAGAATATCAGAAAAATAATACGGAGCAAATATTGATCTATCAATTCAGAAGCAAACAGAGAATAAAAGGAATAAAGCAAAGCGAGCTACCTGGAGACCTCCGCCAAGAAATTGGCTGAAACTGAACGTTGATGCAGCCTTTCAAAAAGTGTCTAACGATGGAGCAACAGCAGTAGCTGCAAGAGACAGCTTTGAAAATTTTCTTGTTGGGTACACAGATAGAATCAAAGTTGTATCTAGTATTGCAGCAGAAGCATTAGCTACAAGAAAAGCCTTAATTTTGGCAAAAAATTTACAGCTATATATGATACTAATTGAATCTGATTGTTTACCTTTGGTGCAGACAATTAAATCAACAAATAGCCTTCAAGAGATTGATCCAATTGTGTAAGATATTTTTGAACTGCAGAAAAATTTCAACAAATATGGATTCACCTGGGTTCCAAGAGAAAGAAACTAATTAGTACATACCATAGCAAATTTAGCAATTACAAATCAATTGGGTCAGAGATGGTGCACTGAACTACCACGTACCATTGCAGGCATTCTTCAGAGAGAAGCACCAATATCCTCATCTGGGTGGTCAAGCATGGCATCAACCTGAAGGATGTATCCTTAACCTTTGTGGTGGAGCTTTTTACTGAATTGAAGCCAGTAGAGAGACCTGATTCGGACCTCAACAACAGATTCGCAACTTAATTCCAAATCCTGGAGCATTTCGAAAGTGGATGGCTATAAGCTTCTCATGGAGGCCAGGGTTTGTGTAGGGCTTTTGGGCTTAGCCCATGACAAAAAAAAAATGAGAAGCGTATCGCTTTGAAATGTCTTACTTCTCTGCGAATGGACGCGACCCACTTGGTTTGAGGCTAAATGTCAGTGCACATCTACAGTAGATTCAGTAAAATCATTTGAGGACTGGTTGATGGAATATATAGAGAAAATAAAAAAATAAAGAGGAGATCATCAAGAGATGAGAATAAGTAGAATAGGTTTTTTTAGCTTGGGAGGTGTGGAAGACAAGAAATCAGAAAATATTTCATCAACAGAATATTCAACTAGAATGGACAATTAAAAGAGATAAACTGATAAAGAATCTATTTTGGAACTCAACAAACCAGCAATTTGTAGAAGAGTCCCACTAGAGAGCCAATGGGGTATCTGTGTGTACAATGGGTTGCTTATTTGGTCCAATATGAGTTAAAAATAAAAATTACCCACGAAATAGTAAATTTAAAAGCTCTTATTCGATTATTTCACATCAAATTTCAATTTTTAAATTCTCCAATTTCAAATTTCAAATTTTTAAAAAATTCAGTTAGTTATTTCAAAAAAATAACCATCTGAAATCCTCCAATACTCTCTTCTTTTTCAACCGGCTGCCACCTCACCTTCATCAATAATCATCACATTTCTTTGTCGCTGCTTGACTTGCCACATGCCACTCACTCTTAATAAAAATAATCATCCACTTAAGGATAAAAATAATCATCCACATGCCTAATGAATTGAACATCTAACCTATTTTAATTATATATAACTAAACTCAATCCAATCAAAATAATCACCTACATAAAAATAAAATAACCATCCGCATATCTACAAAGATGACCATCCTAAATTGACCATTAAAATAGAAGAAGAAGATGAATAAACAGAAGAAACTATTATTGTAGTGAAACATAATTTTGATAGACTAATCATGACAAAAGCTGAAGCATAGGGCTCAAATCATGAAAGAAGCTAACCATGGTTGGATCCGAAAAAGAAGAAAAACATGGTGATATCATCAGTGAGAAGAGTCTTGAAGGAATAGGAGAAAGCGAAGCTGGTTCGGAAGAGAGGCACGAAAATTGCGGCAGCAACATTAGGCTGAGTGTCGGAGGGCGAGGCGCATCGGGCTGACCGGCGGAGGTGAGGACGGTGTCAGTGGGAGGATGCGGCGGCCTCGGTATGGCTTGG
This sequence comes from Arachis duranensis, assembly GCF_000817695.3. Classification (NCBI taxonomy): domain Eukaryota; kingdom Viridiplantae; phylum Streptophyta; class Magnoliopsida; order Fabales; family Fabaceae; genus Arachis; species Arachis duranensis. The sequence continues at coordinate 9,313,493 of NC_029776.3, forward strand.
ACGTGTATTGGAGGTTACGGTAAGATTAGAAATAACCGTATATAGTGTGAATGGATTTAAATACTAATCTTAATTTTCAAATTTTAAAATTTGAAATTAAATAATTAATTAATGATCTCATTTTTATTTTTAATTTTACTTTTTTTTAATTCATTGTACACGTCGTACACAATTAATATTAGTTCCCAATACTTTCTCTTTGTAGAAAAGAAGAGCGAGAAAAATAGAACAGCACACTTAATCAGATGGAGGCTTCCACCGGAAGATTGGTTAAGGGCTAATGTGGATGCTGCTTTCAGGAAGGAGGATGGAAAAGGAGCAATATCTATCGTCATTAGAAACAATAATGGAAAAATTGTGTTTGGCTTCTCTAGAAAAATTAGTACCCATTCAAATATAACAGCTGAAGCTATAACTATTAGGCAAGCCCTTATTATTATTATTGATAATTTGGATTTGGAAAAAAAAAATATTAATTGAATCAAGACAGTTTAAAACTAATCCAAACCATAAAATCAAATACTTCCATTGGAGAAACTGAAGTAATATTACATGATATTAAAGAACTAATAAAAAGATTACCAAATTGTAGTCTAACATAGATACCCAGAGAAGGGAACCTGCTTGCTCACACAGTTGCTAAAATGGCAGCATCAGATTTCCTTCGTCAGAACTGGAGTATGCAACCACCACTGGAGATGCAGCGTATTATCAACATGGAGACTCTACGTTGACAACAACTCTTGGAAAAGAAAAATCAATAAAAAAGTTAGGAACATAATAATTCAAAAAATTCAACAACTGAGAACAACAGTAATTACTACATGTTGTTCAGAAAATGTAGAAAATTCAGAAAACTCAACATAAATCAAAATCAATACCAAGATTTGGAATTTAAGGAGAACCAACAGGAGTAAATTTGACTTGAGAAAGTACAAGATTTTCACGATCTTGTTTAAAGAAATTGGAGATGAAGAAACGGTGGGAGTGAAATTTCAGCGACAGCAACAATTCGAACTGAAACAAGACATACAATCAAATTGATATAACAAACCTTATTTTAAAGGGAGCGGGCTCGGTACAAGAAAGGAGTTTCGGGACAAATAGGCTAAAAATCGAAAAGTACTATATCATTAAAATTACAAATTCAGAAGAGAGGAAGCAGAAGTTTCCATCTTTGTGCACCCTCAACGTCGAAGCTTCATTTAAAGCGCAGGCAGCAGAGGAGACCCAACCGAAAGTATCAGTCACAATTCATATCAATATAGGTTCTGAAAAGAACAACAGCGTTGCAACGTCTTTAATATTCTAATTGCCTTAATGAAAGAGTATACCTGCGGTGGTAAATTGGAGCACAAAGCAGGGAAAGGATAGGAAAATTTAAAATTGAATGAATTGGGAAATTTAGATGGGGCTGGAGTTTGGTTAGATAGCTTGGGCTTTAATGACCAATGTCCAAAAAAAAATGAACTTGGTCATTCAAAAATCTCTAGTTCTATCTCCCGTTGGACATCCATTCAATAAGCCTACGTTGATCTTGCATAGTTGCCCTTAGATTGGGGTTTTTGCCTTGTTGTGTGTTGCTAATTGTACCCATTGTCGGCCTTGATTAAAATGACCAGTTTGTTGGTCAACTTTTCCAAATTATCCAAACCGTGATTTAAAAAAAAAGGGCTTATATTAGGTGATCAAGTTAATTGACTTTCCAGATGCCTTGATGATAATGAAAAATTAACGATCAACGTACAATTCAACTCGGGTTTTGCGAGAATTAATGAGCAGCAGTTACTTAGGACTATACTGAATTTTATGAAGGAGGGGTGGAGTATTTATCACAGATATCAAGATTGATATGCTAATTACCTCATGAGGTAAGCGTGTAACATTTTATTGCCTTATTGTATTGTGAAATTCTAATATACAAACCAAAAAAATAATAAAAGTAAAGATGGTCATAGGAATCACGCTAAACACAATATTGATCTGCTAGTACTTCAATATGTATATAAGGTTAAACATTATCAAATGTATGCTTAAATTACTGGAGTATCAAATTTTCAAACTAGATGTTCTAACGATCAAACCATTTTTCTATCTAATTTTATCTAGTGCCATCATATATCAAAATATGCAGCACAATTGTTTTGAATCGATACATATATACTTTAGTGTCTTACCTCACACTGATAGGATATATCGTATATAATATATATTGCAAAATCGAGCTCGTGATTATAAAATTAGATTAAAAGATAGTTTATTAAATTAACCAAATGTAAACAAGTGTGTACAAAACTATGAAGAATACTAGTGTCTCCAAAACGTGATCTTATCTCTCATTGAGTCATACCTTCACGTATTTCCTTAAAATATAGTTATATAGATACACATGTTTCACATTCCACGCCTTCCATTAATACAAGAGAAAAAGTCTTATATATGACTTGATCTGCATATATACCATGACTAAAAACTATGCAATTTCTGGTATACGAAAAGTAAAAGTATAATAAGTTATTTTATAAGCGGGTGATCCGATCCTTATAAATCTTCCTCTTTAGTAACATGTGATCCTCATTTATGCATTTTTTTTAACCATAAAACATTGTCGTATTTTACTAGCTGGCCAGTACAAGTTTACTTCGAATTGAAGTCAAGGAAGGTGTGTACTTATTCATGTACATATATGGCTCATACGTAGTTCACATAAGTACGAAAAGTTCCGTTGGACCGATTTTAAGTACTTATATATAACACTGAAGAATATATATTCTAAGGCGAGAATTCAAAGTAAGATCAATAGGGGGGCTTAAGGATCACGAAAGAGTATATCGGCACAAATTAATAACAAAGAAAAAAGCAGAAAAACTAAAAAGAAAGACCAGAGTGAAGATTCTTGTTTAGTTGTCTTCGGATCAAAGTACAGCTTCTTCCAGAGGGATCAATCTAATCTAATTAACGATAAACTTTCGCCCGAGAATCCATATATCTTCTGGACATTGACACGCACCTAAAATTGATGCCTAATACGTGTCTAATGGATAAAACAGTCTTTAATTATTTTAAAAATTCTAACTTATATTTGACACCTTGTACATTTTTTTATTATACTATACTTTGTATAAATTTGATCATTCGTCTATTATAAAACTTGATTTTTTTATTATGTCTCTGGTGTGATTATTATAGTGGCTATATTTAGTTAAAAATAATAATATTAAA
>NC_029776.3:9316797-9324919 GCF_000817695.3 Arachis duranensis
GTAGAAATAATTTTTTAAATTTTATATAATTAAAAAATTTAGAATTTATTTTTTGTTATTTGTAAAAAAATAATTCAAACATAAAATAGACTAAAAAAAACTATACAAAAAATTTACATTTCAAATCTCATTTAAGAAAAAAACTACGAAAAATGTAATTTATTATTACATAAAACTGTTCCAGAACAGGAATCATTAAACGCACTTCCATCTGTAATTGAGTTTAGCCCTTAACTAAAGATTCAAAGGCAATTTCTCTTAAATGTAATATTACACATCCATAGATCTTTTTATAAATTAAGTGAAATCAAGTTAAATAGTAAAATTTAAAATAATATTAATTGAGTGTGTAATCTCCTACTAATTGAGTAGGAGTCCGAAAATGGATGTGATAATAAAAGCATTGGTTATGAGCTTGCTAGGAAAGGGGTCCCAAACTGAGGAGAAAATAAAAAAAATAGAAAAAAGATAAAAAGAAAATGAGTGGGAAGCATGTGCTTAGGCAGTGGTAGTTTTACAGAATGAAGGACAGCCAGCTTGGAATCCTTTAATCAATTTGGAACCCAAGGACGAAGCAATGCCACATCCACACAACTCCACCTGCCACGTTTCGTACGTTTGCTTCTTCTTTAATCATTTTCTTAATTCAGGGGATTAAATTAAAAATTCTTATGTTAATGCAACTCACAGAATCTTTGATTATTATACAAATCCTCTCGAAGATACTGACTTAGCTGTGTGGAGATTTATTGCTTTTAATTAACTATACGGAATAATCCAACCTTTTTTATTTTTATATATTTATTTTCAGTGGTCTTAATAAGCTTTTGATGAAAGGGACTTGCTAGGGCTTTACATTCCAATGGAAAGCTAATTAGACTCTTTCTTTTATGTTAATGCCTTTTTCTTTCTTTCTTCTTTTTTTTAATTCCTTCCTAGAATTTGATCATACTACCATTGCATCTGTTTCACCAATGAGCTTGCATTTACGATTTTACTTGGTTGCCAATTAAATTATCACATTGTCATCATCGCTATTTTTGTGTAATTAACAAATACCGTCACACAATTTTGGATTCGAATCTTATAAATTAATAAGAATTATTAGAAAATGAATATGTATGTTTTCAATTCAAATAGAATTACCTCATATAGTAAAAGATATATATATCTAAAAGAAAAGAATTAACAGATTAAAGTGGCATGCGCTGACATACATAAACCTTACTAGTTTTATTTATGGATTTATTAATAATTTGTTTGGTCGCGAATCCATGAAACAAGTTGCAATTGCATTGTATCGATGCGTGGAGCCACCTTGAAGTGAGAGCTTAATCAGCCTACTCCTAAGTCATAAGTGACCCAAGAACAAGATAATGGCCCAAATTATGGCGCAATTTGGGGGGCTCGTTGAAAACAAGGTTTTCTCCTTTTTTTTCCAGCATATAAATAAAATAATTTAAAAAAAATGTTATAAGATTATCACAATAATTTATTATTTTTTATTATTAATTAGTTATTAATATTTAAAAACATAGAATAAAATATACGGTTAAATTATTAGATTAAAAATTTTAGAATATCATTAAAATTTATTATTTTTAACTATTATTTTTAGACATTAACCCAATTTTTTTAGTTTGGTAATTCAACAACATATTTTAACCCTTATTTTTAAATATTAATGATAAAAAATAATAAATACTAATGGTCCTCTAACATTCCTCTTATCAGACTAAAGAAATTGAGTTGATAGTTAAGTGATGACCAAAAACAAGAAACTCTACAAAAAAGTTGTTGGATACTCTCGAATTTACTTGCAGATTTACCAAAAAAAAATTGTCGAAAATCTATTTACTGTTAGATTTAGTGACGGAATAAATCTGACAGTATAAACCTCACCATTAACTGTTTATCGGCGGATTTTTTTATTCGCTACTAATTACCAGCAGATCTAGCGACGGATATAAACTTTTAGTTGCGAAATTTTAGAGCTTGTTACTGTCTATTTTTTTTAATAAATCTGACAATAAACTTAAAAGTTTAATTTTTTAATAAAAATTATTTAAAAATTCATTATATAATTTTAAATAAATCTACCATTTATATGAAAGCTAAATAATAACAAATAAAAAAAACTGAAGATCCAAAAAATAATTTTTATATAATTTACAATTTCAATTCAATAAATTACAAAATCATCAAATTGATAAATCTCTACACCCTAAACAAATCACAAAATTATAAGAAAGCTGAAAATAAAATATAACAAAGCATAAAGAAGCTAAAGTCCAAATATTTTCTATACCTTGCTATAATGTTATTGCAATTAATAAATTAAGAGATCAATCAAAATGCACTAAAACTCCAGCAACTTAAAACTCACAACTTTATTAAAGTTACTTACTTATCCTGCTGGCAACAATAACACCAGTAATAACTGGAACAAGTGTGAGATATATGAGCCAAGCCTTCCTCTTAAACGTTATTAGCTAAGGAAGGCGTTGTGGCACTAATTATTTGGTTAGACGATATACAAGAAGGTACTTCAACGACATGTTTTCAAACATAAGAAAGACATAAAAAATAAAGTTTAAAACAGAAATTTTGAAAAATTGTATAATTATTAGTAAAAAATTTAACAAATCAACAAGAATAATAACAGCAATAATCACTAACAAATCAACAAAAAACATAACAGCAATAACGACAATAAATAAATAATTATTAACAAAAAATTTAAGTAATTAAAAATAATAATAGAAAATTAATTCAATAACTATAAAAACTGAACATATATACAATAACAAAAGGATTAGGACAAAAAGGGTTTAGAATCTTTTATTAAAAAAATAAAAACAAAATGGAATAGGAAGAAAAATGAAGACAATCTACCTAATAAACGAGGGGGGAGAGACACAGGTTCGATGACAGAGGGAGCAGCAACAGTAGCTCTTCCAACAGTTGCGAAAACAGATAAAACAACTCTATTTGAGACAACGAAACACGATTCAGACAATTTGACGAGAATTTGGAGAAGAATGGAGGTAGACAGTGCTGGTGGAGGGTAGCCGGAGGATGTTGCAGGGGAGAGAAGAGAAAGGAGAACGGTGTTCTCGAAAGTGAGGGTAGAGGGCCGCGCATTTTGAATTTTGATTAGGTTTACCGTCAAATTTATCGGTGGATAAATCCGACTATAATGCATTGTATATAACCAAAACGTAGTGTTTCATTAATTGAAATTTACCGGCAGATAAATCTGACGGTAATTTTGCCACCAATTTTTATATTTTTCCTCCAATTATTATCAGCGAATTACTGTCGAAATATCAAATTCGTCAGTAAACTTGCTGCTAAATCTGACGGTATTCAATATTTTTCTTATAGTGAAATTCTGATAATTTTTTAATATTTTTTATTAAAATATATTATACAACTATATTACGTATATATTAAAATCAGCTACTAGTAAAATATATATATTAGAATATAAATATATATTAAAAATAAATTAAATTACACGTATATTTATATACAAATATATTAATAATTGATTTTGATTTTTATGTATAAATAATATTTTTATATATCATAGTATACGACAGATAAACAAACCATGTAAGACTCTGGAAGCTTACTCGCCCAACAGCAAAAACCATGCTTGGAGTTGGGATCATAACAAAGTAAACGATATATAAATATAATTAATTAGCACAGATTTAGAGGGTAAAGCTTGAAAGCGATTAGTTCGGAAAGAGGGAAACATGGAACTGCTGTGTGTTTGGCACATATATACAACACAAACAAAATTGACCCAATGGTTGACCACTTCACATCCTTCACATGCATGCACCTCCTTCTATATCTACAAGAATAATCGAATATCATCATTAATCATTATACCATGCGTTAGTTAAATCGAACATACAAGCTTATTATTATGATTATTAAGGGTTGAGATGACCCTATAATAATGATTATATGTAATTTAATCTCATGTTTTTATGCACAAAGTAAGCAAGTATAATGATGGAAGAAGGAGTTGGAAATAATAAAGAGGGCCCGGCAGTAGAAAAAAGCTACAAGTGTTCATTTTTCATGGTGGAAATTTCTGTTAGGCTAAGAGTACTGATGTCTATTCAATCCAAAGTGGTGGTAACTGGTAAAATGTAGGTGTCAACAAAAAGCTGCTCATAAAAAGTTAATGAATACGGACATGTATTTAGAGAAAGATAGAAAGGGGGAAGGGGGTCCTATTTGTTTATTGAGTTTTGTTCATAAAAATTATTAGACATACCCATTCACATCTGATCCGTTTTATGTGTTAGATCTCACTCCCAATTTGCTAATAAGAAAATTTATAAAGTTTATTTAGGGACCACTACTACTACCCTGCTCCTTAACTAGTTAAGGTTTTCTTTATTAAAAAGAAAGATAGCAAAATTAATTAACACACATGTATAGTGTTCAGACTCTGTGCAGAAGATGTTCCTCATGAGCTAAAGAATTGATGGGGATTCAAGTCTTTTTCTCCTTGAAAATTAGATTAGAAAGATAATTTATAAGGATATTTTAATACTTTAAATTAATAATTATCTTTTTAATATTTGTGGACGCACTTACTTTATTCGTATTTATCTGACTTAATGCGATAGTTTAGTACTATTTTCATTAACTGATACTTGATTACTTTTTAACTTATGTCTGTTGTAGGATTCAATGAAATTTTCGTTGTCATAACTTCTTTTTAGTACTACCTTAGCTCATTGCTATTAGATTTAGTTAGTTATAATTAAGTAGTGTGAGTTGTGTTCAGGAGAGATCAATGATAATCCAAATATGCTTTGAATGTGTTTAAGTATATATAATTTATATTTCGTGATGGAGAAGTGTGATTAGCCAGGGTGTATGATTGAAAATCTAATTGATTAGGATACCAGAAAATGAAGTGAAAGTTGGAAGATGGGAAACAAGGGCTGGAGGTGTCGGAATAAACATGACACCCACTTGTTTAAAGGCTTTAATTTGATTTGATTAGTTTAGCTAATAAAGTTTGAATTAAGAGGATAGTTTAATATTCCAACTCAAAAGCATAAACCAAAAGGAATCATGTCCGTGCCACGCGCATCTTTTTTGGCATATACCATATCATCATCCCAATAAATTAAACAAATGCACGCAAATATCGATCATAATATATTATTATCTATCTAATTAACAATCACGCTAGCTAGTATTAACCTCGATGAAAGATTATGCAAGATTATATGTATAATTAAGTAACAAGAGAGAGAGAGAGAGAGAGAGAATCTCTTTTCTTTTCACTGGTGACCTTGTTCGTCCTTATCCCTTACTTTAGATACAGTTACAAATAAAAAAATCTAGCTAGGTAGTAAACTTGTGGAAGAATCGTGCTTTAAGTTGTATCTTATCTTATTTTACCAGAAATAAAATGTATATAGTACACAAGAGCTTTACAATAATTATCCTTAGCTCCACCCTCAAAAATGGAAAAAAGGTGCTAAAAACACAAGCAGCTTTTGGGTTGAAAATGATGTTATACATCTATTGGTATGCCCTATCCACATTCCTCACATAGCTCCTGACACTGTTGACAAATTCATCTCCGTCCAATTTTCTAGCTAGCTTCATGGCAAGGTTCGTTGAATCCATTTGTAATGGGGGATAGTGTTGTTTTCTTTCACACATTTATATGCTGGTATTTCATATTTGACAGGAGTGCCTTTTGTCTTTCTCTTATTTAAGGCTAAACACTTTCACCATATATGGTAACTCATTGTCTTGTAATAACTCCCACTTCACGCCATAGTAGAAAATTGGAATCATATATACATTCATATTTTTAGGTGCCTTGATTGCTACGCACCTACGTATCCCTAGCTATCTAACATTCATCATCATATATATGGATCTCCAATCAACTTCTTACATATGTCCCTTACCCTTAATCGCCTTCTAGTAAAACGTATTATTAATTAATCATGGATCAGACTAATTGGATACGGAAGCATCACTATAGCAGTTCTAGGTGAATATTTAACAAAAATACAGACGTAGTTAACCATTAACCAATGTTAATTGATTCGCCGTGAGAATCTTGTGTGCCGTGGGGCGTTATAAAATTGTTGTAGACTTAGTTTTCTAGGTATATATATAGATGGAAATTTTTACGGCAAAGATGTTTTCGTGGTTACGGTAGTTATATAAGTGTTTATATAAGTGTTGTTAAAATTAAAGTGGTGTTTTTTTTATATATTTTGGTCTTTTCTTTGAAATATTTTTTAAATATTGTTAAATAATAAAAAATATTATTTTATTTTTTATAATATTTTTTAAAATATTCATCATTATAAACTATTATAGTATAAATATTCTAAAAGGTATTAATAAAGATATAAAAATAGAATAATTTTAATATGAGAGAAAAGAATCTTGATTAAATGGGTTCTTTTCTCTCGTGTTAAATTGTAAATACGAATAAAAATATAATAACTGGATAGCAATTAATAAGTACGAATAATTGAAAAAGGCTAATTAAAGAGCTGGATGGCAATTAATAAGTACGAATAATTGAAAAAGAATGATTAATGGACCAAAAACTTTTATATGCTCTTTGTACAAAAATATTTTCCGACAAAGATACCCTCACTTTAACTATAAGATAGAAATACATGTTTGTTAGCATCCAGGTCATAATTTTAGGAATTAATATTTTTAGTAAAAAAAGAATTAATTTGTATTGATTTAAAGATAAGATAAATATAAAAGAGAATATTTAATATTTTCCTTATTTTTTCTTAAAAGTTGTTGCTACATAGATAATTTATTAGGTAATAAATCAAAAATAATAATTTAAAATTAATTTTTAAAGAACTGTTAACAAATTTATTTTAATAGTTTCATATTAATTACTTAATTTTTTAACCTGATGAATCACAATAATTAAATAGTTTTGATAAATATTGTAACATACATGTTAAATATTTTCAAAACATGAAATAATAATGATAATAATATGAAATAAACAGTATTTTTAAGAGAAAGAATTTGAGTTCAAACTTATGAGAGCTTTACAAGGACTATCTTTATTACATTTTGTTCTTTGATTTTTCCAAGCTGAATCAAGAGGGGGTAAAGAAATTAATCTGTGCGAAATAACAGAGAATTTGGGATAGTGTATGTTGGTAAAATAATAAGGATTCAGTTAATTTGTGTTTTTAAGGATATGTTTTAATAGTATAATAATGAAAACTTTTGAGTTGTTGATATTTTTAATATATTAAAAATGTACAAAAATGATATTTTCAATAATTAAAAAAATTAATAAAATATTTGTTATAGCGTTGTTAAAATGTATTTTTAAAACATATGTTAATCATCTAAATAATAATATAGGAAATATAAATTTTAATAAATTAAATATGAATAATAATAAATTTAAAATTAATTAAAATAATAAATATGTTATACTAAAATAAAAATATTATGGACTTAACTCTTGAAGTTAGACTTTTATTGGATATAATAAGTATATAATATAAATTATAAAAAAATTAACTAATAGTATATATTAAAATGATTAATTAAAATTTTCGGGTTTAAGATATTTATTTATTTTATGAATTTTCTTTAAAAGAAATTACTACTAATAATAATGATACTAATAAAAAAATATGAGAGAGGGTCCCAGACTGGCGGTGTTGCTTAAGAGAATAGGCAGGTGAATGAGAGGGTGACGCGTGGAAAATGCAGAGAGGTAGAGGTCCCCGGAAGAACCTAAGGGGAGATGACACGTTGATGCAGTTGAGTTGCAGGCATGTGCGCCCCTCTCTTAAGCAAGGACAATGTGTCTTTATCGCCCTACATTTCTAAGCCTGTGGCTTTTGACTTCCCTTCCCTTTCCCTGTCCCACACAACTCCCCCTCTTACCCATTTATCTTCTTACAACTCAGCTCTTCCTCTCTCTAATCATTTCACCCTATTCATCAATGCCTTATTCTTTTATCTTTAAAAAGAATATGACTCGCTGAAAGACTGATTGACACTTGTACATTTCATCAGATAATAAAATTCAATTTTAATTTTCCTTTTTGCTACAAAC
>NC_029776.3:9324951-9342230 GCF_000817695.3 Arachis duranensis
TGTGTCATGCACTCATGCAGGATATTAAGTATTTGATGAATAATGTGATTATGTAACATATTAACTGTATGGCTCCGTTTAGTTTGTGTGTATGTCAGGTTAAGACATAGATACAGTAGAACATGTTTTTTGTTTGATTTCTGAGACACAGAAAATGAAAGACACGCTTACACACAGGAGCATATATAATACACGTATTTTATGTCTCAAGAAAATGATGAATTACAGATAAAAAGTGATGGATACGGATCTGAGTTATTTTTTTTTTATTTGTTTATCCTTATTAAAATCAACTTACCAGACTTCTTTTTCTTCTACCTTTGACAAACCCTAACAAGTCTCAAAATCTTCTCTGGAATTTTCTCATTAACGGCTACTTTTGTGGAGCTTCTCTAATCTTTCTCTTTCTCTGTTCTTGAAAACTCCACTGAAGGTTTGTGATTATGCTATCCCTCTCTTTTATTATCTCAAGTTTTTAATTTTTATCTTCGCTTGCCCTTTTACCATGAACTTTAATACATTTAGTTTTGGAAAAAAATATTGGTGTGTGAATAAGGAACAAATAATACTGGTAGGCTGTGAAGTATTGTGATTGTTGAAATTTGTTTTGGGGATTAATGCGGGATGATGAGCAAATTAGAAGTATTGGGTTTTATTGTTGTTTAGTTAATATTTGGGGCTATTATCTGATTATTGTAAGGATTAGTATAATGAATGTTTAAAAAGATTCAACAAATAACTCTCAATAATATTTGTCATGGTCTGGTGGCCTTTCTTGTATTTTCAAACAGCAAGAAAACTGTTTATGTTGTATGAGTAGCAAACAATTTTTGAAATATATTATTTAATGAAAAGCACATAGTTTAGGTGCCTTTCATCTTTCTCAAAAAAGTTTATGAGTTTAAACTTAAAACTGCATTAGATTTGAAATTCAAGTTGTAATCTCTTCTGAATTTGAAAGTTTTGAGATATTAATGAGAAAATTCAGAGGCTTTTATATAAGTATGAATTCGGTGTGGGTCATGGATCTTTTATTTTGTGGAGTTGGAAGTTTAAACTATTGAATGCAAGTTTTTTATTTTGTTTTTTATAATTTAGAGTAATGGTTTGTGGAAAAAGACTTTGATGGTAACTATAGGGTAGTAGATATTAAATTTCTTGGACGGCAGTTGGATCCCAACCCGCTCTAGTGTTGCTAGCTCTGCTTCTTTTGGATTTGTTACGGTGATTATATAAAGCTTATTTGAATGTTTTGGTGCCGAATATTTATTATTTATTTATTTTTACGCATTTACTTTTTATTGTTTGTTAGGAAGTGATGATGGATCGTTCTGAGCAAATTAAGCTATGTGTTGGATATTACTAGATTATGAGAATGCAGTTTGACACGTTAATGTTATTTATCTTAGTTACTTTATATATGTATGTTAGGAATAGAAGGCGGAGTCATTCTTCGATTGGTCGAAGAGTGAACACATTGCCATTAAGGCGAGATGCATTAGATAATATTATTGGGGCGGGTGGAGATAGAAATTGCATATGGGAGCTACGAATGAGTTTGAATGCATTTGCCAATTTGTGTGAATTGCTAAAAGTTCAGGGTGGATTGGACGAAGATGGTCATGTTGGCATAGGTGAGCAAGTAGCTACTTTCTTAATCATTTTAGCTCACCATACCAAAAATCGCAGCGTACAAGTTAGATTCTATAGGTCTGGTGAAACTATAAGTAGGTATTTTCACAAGGTATTGTGTTCGGTTTTGCGTGTTCAAAGTATATTATTTGCAACGGCAGATCCTGTTCCGGAAGATTGTGTGGATCCCAGATGGAAATGGTTTAAGGTAGGTCTTGTATATAGCTCAATTTCTTGCTGGTCAAGTTTATCTGGTGTGTAATAACTATTTTTTTAACATTTGATAGGGTTGTCTAGGAGCATTAGATGGAACTTACATAGATGTCACTGTCCCGAAGAATGATAAATCTAGATATCGGACGAGAAAATCTAGAATATCCACCAATGTCTTAGGAGTTTGCAATCGGAATATGAATTTCGTCTATGTCCTTAGCGGTTGGGAAGGGTCGGCATCTGATTCAAGGGTACTTAGGGATGCAATTACTCGACATAATGGCTTGAAAATACCTGTTGGTATGTCTAAATTAATCTTTTCATAAGAGTTTTAACTATTTATTAAAGAATTCTACCCTATTTCTTATATTTTTTTTCATCCTTCCGTTTTAGGGTCTTATTATTTAGTGGATGCTGGCTATACCAATGGTAGAGGATTTTTATCTCCTTAAAGAAATGTTCGCTATCATGTAAATGAGTGGGTTCAAGGTAACCGTGCACCACAAAATCGTCTACAGTTATTTAATAAGAAGCACTCTTCGGCTAGGAATGTGATTGAGCGGTGCTTTGGATTGCTTAAGAAAAGATGAGCGATTTTACGAAGTCCGTCATTTTACCCTATTAGGATTCAAAGCCACATTATTATCGCTTGTTGTTTGTTACAAAATTTTATTCGTATGAATATGGATGTTGATCCTGAAGAAGATGCAACTCTTTCACCGGAACACATACCCATAGGAGATGATACTATTGTTGATGAAGCCGACACAATTGATGTTGTGGAAAGTAGCCACGAGTGGACTCAATGGCGTGAGGACCTAGCAACTGAAATGTGAGAAATATGGAGAGGAGAACATGGCACATAGAATTTTTGTTTTTGATAATTTTATGATGTATGCAATTGTCGTCGACTATTATTATATTTGAATTCATTTGAGTTTTTTCCCTTGTGGCATGTGTATTAGCATACAATTTAGTTTGATGACTTGTATTCTAATTAAAGACACAACTAGATAAGAGTTTGTTTTAATTGTTTCACAAGATGTTAAACGTATATAATGTTCTTGAAAATGTTAAAGTGTGTTGATATTGTGCTGGTAATTATTTGTTTTAATGTGGTGAAAATTCTACTATAGTCGTGCTAGTAAATTTGTGCTCATTGGCATAAGAATTCTTATGTATAGCTCAAAATAATTGTACTTTATGGTGCTCCTTTTCATTATTGTGCATATATCTTATCCAGCAACAAATGGCTTCCACACCACGCCAGTGGACTGAACAAGAAACTGAACAGTTTGTGGTTCTCATGGAGGAATTGGTCATTGAAGGCAAGAGGGTCGATGCCGGTCAATTTAAACCGGGGGCATTTCAGAAGTTGGCAGATAAGATGAACGAAAAGTTTCCTGGATGTGGTCTCACTGTGAAGCACATCAGAAATAAACACAAGCGCCTGAAAGAAAAATATATGTATGTGGCTGAGATGTTGGGTTGTAGTGGCTTTGGATGGAATTCTCAAAAGATGTATGTTGAAGTAGATAGTAAACAAGTGTTGGAAGCTTGGGAAAATGTGTGTTTTTTTTGCACTTTTATTCTTTCTTCTTACAACTACATTTTAATTTTCATGTAAGTGTATGCATATGCATTTGTTAATGTATACTCTGTCATATGGTATAGGGTCGCAATGTGACGCTCTATACTCCAGGCAAGCCATTTCCGTTGTTTGAACGTCTTGGAAATATTTTCGGCAAGGATAGAGCTACCGGTCTTGAAGCCTGCAGTGGAAAAGATGCTGAAGAAGATGTTACTCCTGGCTCTACATTTGCTGCAGCCACAGCTGGTGGCTTGGGTTTAGACGGAGAAGATGTTGACATGGAGGATTTAGCAGCTGCTGAGAGCGAATTACCCAATACTTATTCGACCTCTTTTGCTTCATCAAGTGAGAGAAATCAAAGACGTCAAAGTGCAACTAAAATTAGCAAGGATGCTGCAATCCTATCAAACTTGGCTGAAACTTTTAAGGCTGCAGTTCAGGATCAAGGAAAGCATGTGCAAATACTTGCCAATGCAATGTCTGGGGTTAATGAGCAAGTGAATCTTGGTCGAACATTGAGGAGTCTTGGTTTCGACACAATAGAGATCGTGCAAATCGCAAAGAAATTTGTGCAAAATCCAGAATTGAAGGCAACCTTTTGGAGTTTAGATGAGGAAAAAGCGGCATTTGCACGAGATATTATGGACAACTTTTAGTTATTGTTGGTGTAGTTGGTCTTAGTTGTTAACTTGTTAGGGTATATTGGTAAACTTACTAGGATATTTTGATAAAGTTATTAGACTTTTCAAAAACATTTCGGTAAACTCTTTTCTCTTAATTTCCTGCTATTATGCACTAAGTTATTTATCAGGTGAACTTCAACTGTATTGTGCAATTTTACACTTAAAATTGTGCATTTCTGCAAAATTTTATTGAATTCTGCAAAATTTTATTGAATCTGCATAATTTATGCTAATTTTCTGCACTTAAGTAGAGTTAAATTTTAATTGTGCAGCGTCAATTTTCACAATAAAGTTGTGCACTTTTTAAATCACAGTAAAATTGTGCACTTTCCAATATCACAATAAAAGTGGGCACTTATTAAATCACAATTTTAATTGTGCACTTTCTAATATCACATCAAGTTCGTGCACTTTTTAAAATCACAACAAAATTATTAACTTTCTAAAATAATGCACTTCCTGTGTAAATTTTATACATGATGTTTGCAGCCTGAGTTCTAAATTCCTGCACTTACATATTTGTTCAAAGCAAACAAGATATACTCCAAATACTCATTCTTGATAACAAACAGCAAGCTAAAATGAATTTCATGTAAACCACTTTTCATTTAATTTTCAATTCCTACAATTTTCAATTCATACAATTGGATATTTCTTAAAACTATACCAATTGAACTTCATGATTCATTGTACAAATACAATGCCAAATAACAAAAAAAATACAGCTTTCAAAAGTAATATTTAGTCAAAAGTTGCAGTTGTCTAAAGCCCTTGAATACTTGATCCATGACCAACTTCTATTTGTGCATAGCAACCAAGCATTCCCCGAAGAAAGAATTGCACAAACATTCCCTGCAAAAAGAATTTCAATAACAACTTTAGTAATCTCAAAACATGCTTTGTTCTTACAACACACACTATATTCCTTTGAAGCTCATAACTTCAGCACTTTACATTAGTTCTAATTTTAAGTAAATTTTCTAACAATATAAACACAACAAGAAACTGA
This sequence comes from Arachis duranensis, assembly GCF_000817695.3. Lineage (NCBI taxonomy): Eukaryota > Viridiplantae > Streptophyta > Magnoliopsida > Fabales > Fabaceae > Arachis > Arachis duranensis. Next base: position 9,330,080 of record NC_029776.3, read on the forward strand.
AGCATACCCAATGAAGATCCATAAAGGCAGGTTGGTCCACAAAGAAATTTACCTTATAAGTTTGCTCCTCTAGAAAAATACAAATTTTTTTTTACCATCACGTTTGGTCAGTGTATATTCAAAAAAAATTCGTTTGCTTCAAAATATTGAAAAAAATACAAAAAAAAATTTAGATTGAAACATACATTGTGACAAACGTTGTTTAAATAGATCCAAAGTAAGCATATTATTGTCCACATACAAACAATTCATCAAACACAATTAATGCATACATGTAAAAGGGCTAAAATAATATAGAACCAGTTCCAAGAACATACCATTATAATGAATCATTTATGAGAACCAATGTAAAAATATTACCTTTGTTACTAATTCACTTCCATGCCACTAGGAAATCATCATATGCTTTGTACAAAGTAACCAAGAAACATTGATATAAATATATATGTTCTTCTTAATTCCAAAATATATGGAAGAGTATGACTTATTTTCATCTTTTCAATTACTAATCTTTTAATTCTTAATCCACACTTCTATAACACATGCAGTTTTTAATTTCATTCATCAATACTTAGTTAAACCGTTAAAGTTATGAAATTGGGGATATAATTACACTATGTAAACTGTTAAAATTATGAACTTGGCATGGCGCAGCTAGACATATCAAGCACCGTATTCCCAAAATGCGCTAAACCTTAAATCCTAAATTGCGAAATCAGAACTCTGAAAGATATAGTTGAAGCTGTAAATATTAGGAATGGTATGGTAGATACATGCCAAGTGCGAAGGAGATGCTTTTTGGCATTGGCTTTTTCTTCGATGCTAATTCTACACATGGTGCTTTCCATCGATGAGCCATGCCTTCCCATTTTCTCTGTTAAACTGAACCTAGCAAATACACTCGCAACAATTAAAACCAACAATTAAGAAGAAGAAGGGCACCACACAAAAGAAGAAGAACAAGAATAAGAAGAAGGGGATCGCACAGAAGAAGAAGAATAAGAAGAAGGGGACTGCACAGAATAGCGAAGAAGGATGACGCCAACTAGGGAGAAGGGAGATTTAGGGGAGTTGAGGTAAGGGGGAGAAACCCTCGACTCAATTTGGGCTCTCTGCCTCTCTCTGATCTTTTTTTATTTTAAAATGATTGAATTTTTATTTTAAATTAGAAGGGTAAAATAGTCATTTTAATTATGTAGTGTTCTTGTGTCTTATTAATCAAACATAATATTAGACACTACAGTACTGTCATGTCTCTATATCCAAACATCATACATGAACACAAATATTTTATGTATATATCTCAAGTGTCTATGTCTTAATGTCTATGTATTAGTACATACACAAACCAAATGGAGCCTATGTGGCCAAAACAAAGTTTATTTGGCCACATCCCTTTGTTGTTGTGCTTATTAATTACAGTACAACTAAATATTTTTTAAATATTATTTTTTATTTAATTTTTTAATATTAATTTAAAAAGCTAAAATAAATGCATCCAAATAAATTTATTATCGTTTTTAATTTAAAAACAAATCTAAAAAACAAAATAACCAAAATAAAATTGAAAATATTTTTTTAAATACAGATTTTAACTAATTATCTCTCCTCTACAGTAATCAAATAAAATATTTCATCTGTAAAAACTAAAAACTCAGAGTTGCAATGCCTTCCCTCCTCGTCATGTTCATCTTCTCTCGCGCCACGCACCTCCCCTCGCGACTAGCCTCCCTCCCCGTCCCCGTGAAGAACTTCTCCATTCGTGACACGCAGCTCCATCGGCGACCGCGCACCTCCTTCATCCTGGGTCTCATCTACCATCGCGATCCTTCTTCATCTAAGGTAATTATGCTTACACAATTATGTATGATGAGGGTTTTGTAATATGAATATAATTTGGATATGCTAAACCCTCATTTTCACTACTATGTTGATTTCGAGTTTGGAATATTAGTGTAATTAATCTGAATAAATGATCTAATTTTGGATGTGCTCATGTTATTCATGTTAATATTGGATGTGTTTGTATTTTTGTTGTACCATTTTTAATTTTTTAGAAATTAAATATGAGAGTATTATTGTTCTTGCAAGTGTTCATTAGCTTAGAAATTTGTTAGAGGGTTGCGATTGAAAGAAAAAAGTCTAAGTGAGTCGAAGAATTTATTGTGTAAAAAAGCCAATTATATGAGTTTTAGTTGTCTGCATAAAAATATTATGTAATTGAAAGATACGTGAATGTTGGGTTGAGAGTTCAACAAGAAAAAACCATTTGAGAGGTTGTGATTTTTTTTTTTGTAATGATTCTCTTTGAATGCCTCTTTATTTGTTTGTTTATATGAAAGATTAATTTGCTAACATTGTTTGTTTATCACAAAGGAGCTTTAATGTTTTAGTGTTGCGTGATTGTTCTATTCTCATATTTGTATTGATGATTTGTTCGTTTTTGTTGGTGATTTTTGTTGCTTAAAAATTATTTGGTGTGCAATCTTGTGATTTTAATTGTGTAATCTTATAATTTTAGATGTGTAATCTTATAAATTTGGAATTGTAAACAAATCATATAGATGAGTTTTGGATGTGTTGATGAAATAATTAGCATGCATTAGTATCATGTTGGATGTGCAAACAAATCATTTGGATGTATATTGAATCTACTTTCATGTATCTAACATGCAGTCGACACCCAAAAATGCTAATAAAAAAAAGTTGCTTGTGCTGGTCCAAAAAATAGTAGTGTTTAAATACATAATGAAAAAACTCAACTAATAATAAAATAAGGTATTACATTTTATTTCTCTTCTGAATTTTAGATACTTTTATGTTGTTCACTCAATTTTGGATGTGTTTTCGGTCAAAATATTATGTTTAATCTTATGATGTGAACACTAATCTCACTATAAGAAAAATGCTGAAAACCGTCGAATTAGTGGCGACGATTACAATCAAATTTAGCATCGGATTTAGCGACGGGTGGCAATGGGTAGGATAGGGTAGGATTTGGAGCCAACTCTAACCCTACCTGCGGATTGAGAATATCACAACCCTAACACTACCTGTTCTTAACCCGCGTGTTACAAAAAAATACAACATTATTATATAACTTGATGATATTTTAAAATAGAACTAGCTGTTATGTTAAAAAAAACTATTAAATTATCAATTAATAATCTTTTTTTAGTAACTAAGAATCTTTTGCATTTAGTGAGAGGTCTTTGGTTCAACATCCACTTGAAACATATTTTTATATAAGTATATAACATATACATATATAGAGTGCGGGTTGGTTAGGTAGGGTTGAGGCTCAACCCGCACCATACCCAACCCGTACGAAAACCCTACCTGCACCCTACCCTACCCACTGCGGATCGAATTAGCAACCTTACCCAACCGGGTGGGGTCAGGTTGGATACCCGCGGGTAGGGTGTATGTTGCCACCTCTAGCGACGGGTTTAATGAGGAATTTGTCATGTCAAATGTTTACCGACGGATAGCCGCTTCAAACGGTAAATCTGTCAATAACTTTAAGCAAAAAACCACAACAAATTGGAGCCAAATTTTAGCCTCGGGATTACTGTCGGATAGATCCAACGGTAGAGACATTTAATGAAACACTGTATTTTATTGATCTGCACTACATTACCGTCAGAAATATTCGTCGGTAAATACAACGGTAACCGTGCCCTAAATTGGAACCGTAAACCTCTCCCTCTTCATTTCAAATTCAGTCTTTCTCTCTAACTTCTCACCTTTGTCTCTCTCTCCTTTCACCATCCCACTATCTCTCTCTAACTTTCTTATCTCTCCTCTTTGTCAACCTCTGATGCTGCCGTTACTGCCTCCGCCATTGCCGCCACTGCTGAACACCCCAACCATCATTGCTGCAATACCCTTGTTGCTTTTGTAGCCACTACACCTCCACTCCTCTTTAAGGATTTTTGTTGAACTCTGGTTGTTTTAAATTCTGTTATATCAAGTTCATTAATTAGTTAGTTTAATTTCCTGTTTTAGTGAATTTTGGTGGTTAGGATAGGTTAGAATAGTTTAGATTAGACTATGAGATTGCTAAAATATATTAGATTCTTGAGCTGTTTGCTGATTTCTGCTGCTGAAATTGTTAGAAAAATACTTGACTGAATAATGATCGAGTTGTTTTTATGTTACCTTAATAATGATTGAAAAAAATTAACCGGTTGAAAAAGGTTGATGGATATTTGATTTGGATGGAATCCTTGAAGGGTGGAGAATTCTGAATGTTAGGGGGACTCTGTCAAAATTTTTATAAAATTTTCAGTGAAATAAAAAAATTAAAATTATATTTTTGAAATTGTTATAATTAATTGTTGGGTTGCTATATTTTTGTGCAATTGTTAGTTTGAATAATTATTTTTATCTTAGTTTATGCTTTTGATTTTGTTAAGTTGGTGTTATAATAACTATTTATAGAATTTACAAGAGAACTATATATCTATATATTCATTTTGGTTCTTATGAAATAATTTTTTTTCTTTGCAATTAGTGTTTTAATGGTTTATAGGCATCTTTTAGTTTGCTAAACTAACCAAAACAGTTATTCATTCTAATTTAATTATTTTGAAACTAAAACACTATGTAAGTTTTCTATTTTTTAATTTATTAAACTAAAACACTTTTAGAATTATTTGTTATTTTTTGAGTTTCTTCTTATGTTATTATTTTTTTGTGTTTGTTATGTTATTAATATATTCACTGCACAAACATGATGATAGGTAACAGAGGTAGGTCGAGTACGTCACGTGGTCGTAGTAGAGGGCGGGATTTCACCGAATCTCCCAAGACTGTCCAGTCATCGCCCTCTACCATGGCTATCCTGTCAACCCCTGTGACGTCATAGGTGGGTCCATCGAACCAACAATTCATCATGATCCCAAATTCGAGCTGATTGTCTCCTTCTGCTATGCCCCCTGCAAATGCAGTGATGACATCGACAAAGCTTGGGTGGGTGATTCCTCCAACTCCCCCAAGCAGAATGTCCCTCCACCACCGCCCGTCATCTGGCTGAGAATTTGGCCCGATGGCATGCAGTCGTGAGTTTAATTTTTTAATATTAAGTTTGTATATCTTAAGTTTGTTTATGTTAAGTTTGTTTATCTTAAGTTTATTTATGTGAGATTTTTTTCTGACAGGTTACACCAAACCCCAATGCTTGCACACAGGAGATATCCGAGGTCATTAAGTCCATGCACGATCACCCGTGGCCAACTTACATGCAGATCCCGACTGATGTGAGAGAGCGTTGGTTTCAGAAGTGGGCGGTAAGAATCCAATTTTGTTTAAATTACTTAACTGCATATGAACTGTATTTTATTCCGAATAACTAATCTTGGTGAATCACTTTGTGCAATTGAAATTCATTTGGGATGCAGAATAAAATGTCATAATAAAAAAGATCTATGGCCACCAGGTAGCCAAACGACTTTAACAGATGATGAGCGACGTTCGTCAGGGGAAAGACACCTGATATATATCGTGGATCCATCCAAACATCAAGTGTGAATTGGAGGCCTATTTTAGAGAGAATGACGGGTTCAAGCGTCACCGTCTGACGAACGTCGCTAACACGGCTTCGCCTAGGTTGTCGGGGTATATGGGTAGGTCGATGACCTTCATGAAGACGAAGACCAAACTGGTAAGATTTTGGCATTGTTTAATGTTTTAGTAGTTATCTGAATTAGTTTTTTACTTTTCTTTTTGATTATCAAGTTAATTAATTAGTTAGTAAAGTAAATGTTTGTTTAATTTTCTGTTTTAGTGGATTTAAGTGGTTAGGATAAGTTAGAATAGTTTAGATTAGGCTCTGAGGTTGCTGGAAAATGTTGCATGGAACACTTTAAGGATGGCTAAATTCGAATTTTAGGGGAGATTCTGTCAGAATTTTCATAAGATTTTCAGTGAAGTCAAAAAAATTAAAATTATATTTTTGAACTTAGAATTAAGATTTCCGGTATTTTGGTTCATACTTATATTCATCTATCATTGTTTAATTTGTTCGTTTATTTTATTGCTTGATTGATATATTAATTTGTAGTCTAAGTCATTGGACCGTGAGGTAACACTGGTAGAGACCTTCAAATATACCCATACTTTGAAGGCAAATAGGGAGAGATTTGCTGACAAGTGGTCTGCGGCCCATTATGTGAGTATAAATTAATCCTAAGTTTCAACTTTATTTAGTTTAAAGTCAATTATTTAACTATTATCCTAAACGTGTATGATACAGGAGGAGTACACGCAGAGGTTGAAGACCGCGACCTAGCAATCTCAGCCGCCTAATGGAGCCGACGAATTCGAGACCTCAGTGGTGGATTCCGATAGGATTTTGTTCGAGACCGCCTTTGAATTCCACAAGAATCGCCGCTTCGGGTTGGGGTCGTTCTTCACCAATGGCATCCGCTCCTCCAAGTTAGCGGCTTCCTCAGCCTCTGCTACCAGCCCTGCTAATCCTTAAGAAGTTGTTGACCTAAGGGAGGAAGTGCAAAAGCTAACACAGGAGTTTCACTAGCAGGTAGAGAAGCCTGAGCAGAGGTATCGAAAGATTATTGCACGCGTTGCCATCAGCTTGGATCAGACGAAAAAGCTGAAGTAGCTTGATCGGTTGCGACAGTAGATAAAAGAAGTATAGCCAGTAGATGCGTGCTGGAGGCAGCGGTGCTGCTGGTTCAAGCGGCGATGCTGCTGGTGGGGCACCGACGACAGCAACTCCTCTGCCGTCTCAGTAGGGGGACCACGACGCCGCTGGCATCAATGACGACAAAGATTACCGGGATCTTTAGGGTTTAGAATTTACACATTTTTTGTCACTTTATTGTATTCTACATTTATGACATTTTATTTCTTTCAGACCATTTATTTTTTAATAAGATAATTTCTTGATTTCTGGCAACGTTAAATTTCTGCTAACAATTTTATTAAAAAGAATTTACTAATTGTGGCTTAACTATGTAAAAAAATTTAAAAATAAAATTAACATTAGCGTAGAATTTTATCCAACGAAAACTTGGCTTTTAAACACATAAAACGGCGCGAAAATTACCGTCGAATGTAAACACAATCTCATCAAATTTATTGAAAAGACTGACGAAAAATCTGCCAGTAATTAATGTCGGACAAAATAAATCTGCCAGTAAGTAATTTTCGACGACGTTTATACCATCAACTTAAAAATGACGATAATCAAACATTTTTCTTGTAGTGACTTTGCCATTTTAACATAAATTTTAGATGTGTTAATGAAATACTCAGGATTACTTCTTAATAATTTAAAATGTGTATTTAAATATAGTTTTGTCTTGTATATATCTAATATACAGTCTTGAAAGAAAAAGAATTTCAGAGAGACCTGTATGTGTGGTGTGATGGTGGTGCATTATGGGGAAAAAATAAAAAATAAATATTTTTTATTTTTTAAATAATGAATATTCTAAAAGTAGATATTTAAATTATTTAAATAATAATAAATCCTTAAAAATAAGGGATCTGATTAATTAAAGAATTAAAATAATATATTATTAAATTTAAAGCCGAACAAAAGTTGAATTTTAAACAACAAGTAGCATTTTAGTAATAATTAGGGTTGCCTAAATATAAGGAGATATTTATTTTTGTTCTGCCGGGAACAATAATCCCTACACAACGTGGCCACTACTTTTGTATTGGTTTCGTCCTATACGGCCATTTTAATCGATTGCATTTTACAAACTGAAAGCTCTTCAACTCATCTCTAAGTCTTATCCTTCTCCGCTTACAAGTTCAAAGTCAGTTGTGCTGCCATCACATCTCTAAATAGTTTGTTCTTTAGTGCCTCTTACACCATCATTAGGTTCCCTTGACAACTTGCCTTCGCCATCCATGTCATGCCACGGGTTGGATAAAATTGTAAAATTTCACAAGTATTATTGTTATTATTAGCTTTAACTTATATATATACATTTTTGTTATGGAGGAGCCAACTTGAATTTCCTTAGCTAGGTTATAGTTTGAGAGCAAAGGACAACATATTTCTAGTCAACAATCCTAGAAACCAGTTTTAAATATTAAAGATCTAATATCAGTAATTTGGAACAACAAATAAAAGATGTACTTCTAGAGTTTATGATTAATTACCGTATGCGTTAAGTGGTTAAAGGATAATATCTTAATGAAAGTTTAGTACTCAAAAACACGCATCCTGTCTAATATTCTCATAGGTGGCACGTGATTAATCTATTAGCCATTAAAAAAATTCGATAAAAGTGTGAATCTTTTTCTTATAACATATAGATACAGTGATTAGATCTTAATTATCAAAGATTTAACTTTCAGAGAGTCCTCCTACACACTTATCTTTTCTTGTCATTTATATTAATCGTGAGGCCTTAAAGCTTAACAATAAATGATGATATCTAAAATTTAAAATGGACCACTCAATCACTTCGGGAGTTTATAAGAGAATATCAAATTTAAACATTCAACTTGATTTTATAAAGACAAAAACTAAAAAATCAATAGAAGTTTATCGTAAAAAATAAGAGAATGCAAAACTTAGATCAGCATTAGTCCAAAAGGTATAAACCTAGGGTTAGATAAAATATTTTGAGTTTAATTATAATTAAGTTTGATTAATCCAAATGTGGATGAAGATATGTTCCCCAAAATATTTTAGGACCATCAATGTCTTAGGCTTCATCTGGAAATTATTGAGTCGTAACAATTTCTAGTTAGTAAAAAAGTCCCAGGTGGGATTGTATGTTTCTCAAAACAATTGTAAACACTAGAGCGCCTGTGTTTGAAATTTTAATTTGTGGTATGTGGCCCATAAAAGAGGGATAGCCGGATAGGATAATGCATTTCTATTGCACCTTGTATTAATAATGGACGAATATAAGCCAAGTGTAACGTACATGTCACATGTGATGAGCTGACACCTTTTGCTGCAATTTTTGTATTTCTTAACCTTTACTAATACTGTTGGGGATTGCAGTTAATTTTTGGGATAAGTAATCAATCTCAATTTTAACAAACTTTCATTTTCACTAAGAGAGTTGAGTAGTCAACAGATATTTAGAGAAAATCATTTTTTAGATAAATAATGTATCATCTTTTTTCAAGATTAAATAAAGTAATATATTTTTTAATATATATTTGACTAAAATATCTTTTACTAACTATATATAAATTAGTGATAATTATTAGTTAATTTAGATAATAATAATATTTATTACATTAATTATAAATATATTTTTTATACATTATTTTATAAAACAGCAATATGAAGTTGGATAAGCTCTAAAATAACTGCAGTTTATTGAGTTATTCCATGCACCACGCATCTGAAACGAACTTTTTTCTTTATATATATATATAGAAATAGGAGAAAAAGGGAAAAATAAGAGAAACTCAAGTGTATGAAGTAATTGACACGACAGGAAGCTACGAAAATAAGCGTACATTAATAGGGGTGTAGAGATGTCCAATCTCCAATGAAATGTTGTGGATGGAGTTTGGTTGTACCATGACAATTGAAAAGGAACCTGCAAACTGCAACAACCGTTGTCTCCTTAAGGAATCCTTAAGACTATGATGAAACACATGTCTTTGAAACAATGGGGCTAAAGAGAAAAAAATATCTATTTGGCCAATGCAAGCTAGCTTAGCATATAGTTCATTGAAAATTATTGATGAATCTAATGTGTTTTATTAGTAAGATAGAGAAGGGATAGAGAGAAGCCTTTCTCAAATAAATAAAGAACAGACAAAGTGAACATGCTTTATATCTTTGTCCAGCATCACCCAAACTGAATATTCCTTTAAAGGTTTACTACATTGTTGCCACGTACATTTCTCAACCTCAGTATTTAATTATATTTCTATTTACACAGGTCAAGGTTAGGGCAAAGATAAGGAGGGAAGAAAAGCAATAAATTTAAAGCAGTCTTGATGGTGTGTCACACAGTCACACAGCACGTACGGTCCACCTTGTTTGGGTGCTTGCCTTTTGCTTAATAAAAAATATCACTCTTTTTATGATCTTAAATTTTTAATATAATATTAAATTTCTATAACTAAAAAATTTAAAATTTAATTTTTGTTATTTCCAAAAAAAATAATATAAGACAATTATTGTGTACATACATAATAATACATGTGACAATTGGATAGTTTTTTAAATTCGTCAAAATAATCATCAAAATTTATTTGATAAAGAGAAGTAGTTATTGTGTACATACATAATACATACATAATAATACATTTTTAAGGAAAAAATATATTAATTTTTCTTAATGTTCGGTCAAATACATACAATGCAACTTCTTTAATTTATTTGCTTATATTGATATATGAGAAATGTTTGAGAATGGTCAGTTTTTTTTTTTTTGAGTATTTAAAAATATGAGTTAGTTAAAATATATTATTAAATTAGTAGACTAAAAAAATTAAATTAATAACTAAAAATATTAACTAAAAATAATAAATTTTGATAATTTTTTAGTATTTTTTGTATATTTCTTTAAAGAGAATTAGCTGAAAAGTTTACATGATCTCTATAATAAGTAAATAGTTGTATGTACTATATAATCCAAATATAATAAAAATTTAGGTGCAATCGACTTCACATGAAATTAATACATAAAAATTATTAGATAATTTGACTGATTTAACTAAATTTTTATCTAACAGCTTTCAAATATTAAATTCATATAAAACCTAAGTTTTCACCTCCAAATATTGTTTCCCTTGGAAACAAAACAAAGCAAGTAAAAGCCAGTGATACCTATTATTTTCTTGTTAACATAAACTAGCGGCTCAGCACAGCACAGCAGGTACTCCTATTCAGCCGCTTTTTTATTGCTTTTAAAAATATTAATTTATTTTTTATTAATATATTATTCATTCTTTAAATTTATTAGATAAACATTTTTTATTTTAATATTAACGTGTTTTTATTTATATGATATTTTTTTGATTTAATTATTCTGTTAATCCTTATAATTTTACAAAATTTTCAATTAGATTTCTATATTTTTTTTCTTTTAATTGAGTCCCTATACCAAATTTTTTTTCAATTAGGTCCCTCTTGACAGTAATTGGCTTAATTTTATAAGGATCCAATTATAAAAAAAAATTCGTATATGGACCCAAATAAAAAAAAGTGTAGGGGCCCAATTAAAAAAAATTAGTACAAGGACTTAATTAAAAGGAAAAAAATACAGGGACCTAATTAAAAATTTTACAAAACTATAAGGACCAATAGAGTAATTAAACCTATTTTTACCTTAAAATTACTATAAAAAACTTTTAAAATATTAAATTATAAAAGTACACAATAAAGAGGTATATATAGTATCAGAAAAAACATAGTTCAAAAAATAATAATAATAATATTATCTTGATTTAAAAAGAGTATATATAAACTAAAATACATGTTAGTTATTTACAAAAGATAATTTTACTTAAATTTTATGAATATTCATATTTGTCTTCATTTTTTTAAATGATAGGCTAAAATATGGATCTGAATCTGAATAGGCCTTCATTTTCCTATAAATAGTGAAAAAATAAATTAAAAGAAATGAGAATGCTTATTTTTTTGTTTTTAAATATCAAACTATAAGAATAATTAATAAACAAAATAGAATAATATAAAAATTGTATACTTGACAAAAATCTTTCGCAATTCATCATACATCTCCTTGTCAATAATTTATTGAGTATTGAAAAACTATCACATTTATTAACCATAAAAATTACTATATAAACGATTCAAGATTATTCAATTAAATTGATTTCTTATTACAGGGACGAAGTCAATTAATTCAATTAAAACCTGTAGAATTGAGATATCTTGTTTTGCACTGAATGAGGTAATGACCAAATCAGTACCCGAAAGATTCAAACGCTGACATTTTGGTACCTCACTATTGTTATTGACAAAATAATCCTTAAAAGATTTTAAAATTTGACAAGCGTACCCACGAGTTCGCCGGAGCAAATCTCCGACAAATACGATGCTGACATGGCCACCGTATTTTGTTGACATGACAAACCACCCCCCAAACCCTAACCCTCCCTCCCCAACGCAGACTCCTCCTCCATCTCCCTCCCTATCGCAGCCCTCCCCAACCCAACGCAGCCCCCT
>NC_029776.3:9342249-9365412 GCF_000817695.3 Arachis duranensis
CACTCTCTCTCATTCCCTTTCTTTCTCCATCGCAGCCCTCTTCCCTTTTCCTCTCCATCGCTGCCCTCATTCCCTCTCCCTCCCATCACAGATCAAATAAAGGCACAGATAGAAGCATATACAACAGAATACAATATCACAATGCAAATTACAATCTATCAATATTATTTGTGTTTCTTTCTAAATGTATTATACTATTCCATCAATTACATTTAAAAAAAAAGAAAAAAAATTCACCTACAAATCCCAAATATTTCTTACCAAGATGATCATGTAAAGCACTCTTATCAATCTCTTGATGATGGTAACTCTTGTAAACAGTAAAAAAACGTTCTGCACCAACAATCCCACCAAATTTACAATGACCAACATACCCACAAGAACCGTGAAAAAATGCAGAAACGAGTTCTGTATATCAATTGCTATAATAAGCAAAACCAAAGAAATCACTAAGACAAAGTTACAGATGAACATCAAAAGCGTGACCCAGAAGTAAGTGATGAACAAACGCTTGAAGATTTTGGGGATTGCAGAGATGGTGGAGAAAAAGGAGACAGCTTTGTTGGTGTAGAGAGAAGCGACGGTAAAGACGGCGGCGACGATGGAGAGGAGAGAGAAGACAAAGAGAAAGAAAAGGTAACAGATTTCTGATCTGAGAGAGAGAATCGAAAGTTTTGGTTTGTAGTTACTTTGAAAGGATGAAATTTTGAGATATTAGATTATTGTTCTTTTTTATTGCAGAAATGAGATGAGATGAGATGAGAGGGAGGGAGAGGGAAGGGGCTGCGATGGGGAGGGGAAGGGAAAGGGAAAGGGGCTATGATGAGGGAGGGGGAGGGATTAGGGTTTGGAATAATATTTTTAATTACAAATTCCAACTCAAAATAAACTTCTCTTGTCAGTAAAAACCGGTGAACACGTAAGCATCTTACTCGCTGGAGCCATGGTCTGGCAAGCACGAGGACACGCTTGGCAAATTTTTAAAACATTCAGGTACCATTTTGTCAATAACAATAGTCAGGTACTAAAATGTCACGGTTTGAATCTTTCGGGTACTGATTTGGTTATTATTTCTTTTTAAAAAGACAAAAAACGACATTAATTTTTGTTTATGTATGACAATATATAAATTAAATGACAATACATATGATTTATTAAGAATTTATATTTAATAAAAGTTACCTACAATGATATTGTTTGTCATCAAAATGAGTTAGTTGTGCTCTTCTAAATTTATGGCTAAAAAAGAAAAAGTTAAATTTTTAACATAATTAGTATAGACGGTATTATTATATAATAAAATTTATTTCATTACATTTTATTTTTGAGTTTTATTTGCTTTAACTATATCTCTCCAACTAATAGAATAAATTTTGAGTATTAATACTAAAATAAAAATATGTATCATCAATGCAATTGTCACGGTCGTTAATATAGTAATACTTAATTTATTGTTTATTGGTCTTATTGATACAATCAATTGCTCATCCTTTCATATACTCTATAATACTTGAAATCTTTTTTCCTATAATTTATTGTATATATGTATAACAGTATATTTTAATAATATTTTGTATATTAGTTTAGCATTAAATAATGATACATGTATCGGTTGTTTTGGGCTGCTCTTATGATAGTAGAAATAATAATATCAGTTGTTATGAGTTACAGTGATAGGAGTAAAATAAAAAAAATAATTAGACACAAAATTCTTATATCTCTTTTAATTTATCAGATAACTAATGAAATAAAATATTATTATTTATAGTATAAATTAAATTAAAAAATATTTAACTCGTAATATTGTAGTAGAAAGAAATAGTTATTATAACAAAAATTAAAATTGTCGATTATACAGTAACACTATTTCAATTTAACTATGTGAAAAAAAATCGAATCAAAATTTATTAAATATAAAATAAAATAAAATAAAATATTATTTACACTATATTATAACAGCAATGGTAAGGATTAGCAATTTTTTAAATTTTGAGCCATTAAATAATCAGTATAAGCATTTCAAATAGAGGGATAAAGAAGAGGATTGATGGCTAAATAATTTGACGTGTGAGGAAAAATTCTACTGGGTAAATAATGGCTAAATTTTTTATCAAAATTGATAATCACTGAGACTTTTCGCATATTATAATATGATTCCAACTTGGCATTTTAATTTCACTTATAAAATATATATCATATGACTTCCCCGAAGTCTTACACTCTTAATTAGATACAAAATCCATCCATGCAATTAGACATGGTAATACTATATATATACGCTAATTAATTAATAATGTTTGTGTGTAATAGTTAATTAATTTTAACCTTATATATTTAATTTTACTTTTTCATATGTATGTGTGTGATCTTCAATTTTTATGGCTTGTTTGTTTGTAAATGTCTATATATATATAATTATTATGTATGATAAAGATTAACTATGTAATGTATGTTATGGAATGAAATTTAGAAAATATACGAATTAAGTGGATAAAGTTGGATTAAACCGGTAAAACATAGATAGAGTTTAGAGATTGCATCTTTTGACATAAAATAAGAACAAACTTAAAAATATATGAGATTACCTTTGAGTGAAATTGAACTCAATCCTGTCCAACCTATCCATTAACAATATGGATAGGATATCACGTTTTTAACTTTTAATTTAATTTATTTTGTCCTTGACTTGCAAATATACTAAACCCAAGGGAGTATAATAAAAATATATGACAGTGGTGAGTGATCATCACGTACGTTGTGAATGACGACATGCCTAATAGGAAGGTCAGAGCTAGGGAGGTGTGAACTCAAAGTTCTAATTAATTAATTGCTAAATATATCATAAAACATATGTTTCAAAGCTACACTCATCTCGAGCCATGCATACCCTAAATTAAACCACAAAGCCAGAAAGCAAAGCCGTATATGATGAGTGTGGTTTAATTCAACCGGAACATATTATATACAATTGAATGAATATATATATACCATGCATTATACCACCTAATTGGGATACAAAATTGAAAGTGCCTTACTTGTTCAACTCCAGAGGCTAACCGCTCCTCTTTTGTTTATTAAGGTCGAGGTGGTCAGCTTTGGGATCCCAATCCCATTCACATCAAAGAGGATTTAAATTAAAAGAAAAAAAATAAATTAAAAAAAAGGAAGGGCATGCGTGTGACTGTGGATAAGAGAGGTGATGAATTTCCCTTTCTTTGGAAAAGACTTACTTAAGTGTGGGTTTCCACTTACACATAAATTCCAGCATTGTCCGTATGCTTAATTATCTAGGTTTCTAGATGGCTAATCCATTTTGTACGTACTCATTAATCATTAAATCCAAATTGAAAGACATACAAGATGAGTTTCATGATTATTAATTGGTCCCTTGCTGGGTATATACACATGACTGACTCCTCCAGTAGCTAGATAACTATTTTTTTTTCTTTATTATGATCTTTCTACATCAAGTCTAAATTATTATACTTAGTGCTTACAAATACTTAAATAATAAAAAACGTATATAAAAGCTAACTATTCAAGTATATATACTACAAGTTTTTATATTAATTTGCATAGCAAGATATGTATCCCTTAGTTTTTGGTACGTACGAGATCAATGATAGATGAATTTACAGAGATATATATGATGAGATAAAATGGGGTCCCGTTTATATTGGAAGGGTGCCGCACGCTTATTTTGTTGGTCTGCATGATGAGTATTAGCTGCGTTCATGGTAAATCGGTTTCTTATCAAACATTATTTATTCTATTCAAACATTAATTTCACTTACAATATAATTTGGATTGGATAATTTTTTTAAACAATTCAATTCAATCAAAACCAATTTCAAGTAATTTAGATTGAATTAAATTTGTAATCTTGT
Source organism: Arachis duranensis (assembly GCF_000817695.3). Lineage (NCBI taxonomy): Eukaryota > Viridiplantae > Streptophyta > Magnoliopsida > Fabales > Fabaceae > Arachis > Arachis duranensis. The sequence goes on from NC_029776.3 coordinate 9,346,137, forward strand.
AAAAAAAATATATATGATAAAAAAAAATAAGTTTAAAATTTTATTCAATTTATATAATTTATCAATAATAAAATGTAATTAAATCTAAATTAATATAATTTAATTAATTTTTTATTTAGATTAGATTGAAGGAGTAATTTTCTTAGAATCGCCTGTATTTAACGCCGTAACGAGTATAAGTGTAGTAGCCTAGTAGAGCATGTCTTGGCAACTAATAGTCTAATAAATAAATGGAGAAAATGACGGAGATGGCACTAATCCGTAAATATATAAGAGAAATGAGGGCACTTTTTGGGGTGAGTGTTGTGCATCCATTAAGACACACAGTCTCACACATCATTTTCCTTATAAATTCATCACACTCTCATATCTTGTCTCTCCAACAACATTAGACTCTTAGCTTTCAGAGCTCACTCCTCCTTAACAAGAAGCGATCCAGCTGAGTGAATATCTAACCTTAATTTCCTCTATAGTATATTAGCAACTAGCAAGAGAGATTAGAGAGAAATATAAGACTAATAACATCATCATCATCATCATCATCATCATCATCATCATCATCATCATCAACATATAAATACATAGAATCATGAATCAAAGATCTATGGATGAACAAATGATGCTTATATCTCAGTTATATCCTGCTGCTGGTGATGCATACACTCAGATAATTGCTCAACAAGGTTAGTTATTTAGTTAGACTAGTTAATGATGTGTAATATTGTTACGTTGCTGTTGTTGTTGTTTTAATTTTATGTTGTTATTGTAGGGGAGAACAAGAAAGCAAGAAGGAGGCGTAACAAGAAGAAGAAGGGAGGAGAAAACGGAGGTGGAGAAGGGAACAAAAAGAGAAAGTTGAGTGAAGAGCAAGTGAATCTTCTTGAGATGAATTTTGGGAACGAACACAAACTGGAGTCGGAACGGAAGGACAAGCTAGCTTTGGAGCTTGGTTTGGATCCGAGGCAAGTTGCCGTTTGGTTTCAGAATAGAAGAGCTCGTTGGAAGAACAAGAAACTGGAGGAAGAATACTCCAATCTCAAGAGAGCACATGAAACCACTTTACTCGACAAATGTCGCCTTGAAACTGAGGTAACTATTATATTCAAATTACTTAAACCTTCTCTTTCTCTTTCTCTTTCTTAATGCTTAATTAAATTTTCTGCTTTTCTGGGAACGGGGAACCCAAAATCACTATTTCTTCCTTTTTAATTCTCTTAACGTCAGTTTTGGACAAGCATGTCATGTGACTAATTAACTTCTCTTAACTCTACAGGTTAGCTCGTTGATTTTTTTTAATTAATTTATCTTTAAAATATCATGACTAGCTATTACTCACATAAAAAATCTTTATGTAAAGCATTAAATTATTTAATATAATTTATGTTAAGTGTTAACATTTTAATTACCATCTTTATAAAAAGACATCTTTACCTGAGTAAAATCTTTGGGTTAAGGGTTGAAACATGAAAGAGTGAAGCACTACCCGCATGCAGCCAGTTCTTCAGACCGAAAAAAAAAAAAAACACAAAGCAGAGACCCACCGGCCATATATATCAAGTTCAGGATATTTTTAAAATAAGTGAGACATAGAACTAATGATGATAACTCCAAATATATACTAATTATTTTTAAGTGCCGAAAAATAAAATAAAACAAATTGTAATTTTTTTTCATCATCAACTTATTATATATATGCGAGCTCTGGGCTCGAAGAAATCCAAATGGTCCTGTTAGTTCTTGGCCACGGGATAAGAGTTAGGAAAGAAAAAATAAATGAAAAAGACCACAAAGATGGAACAGCAAAATGCCACCTTAGCAGACAACAAAAACCACTGTTTTCTTTTCAGTTCTTCCATAAAGTTTGTGAATATTTGTATTAGGATAAAATTAACGTTGGGCTTTGCTGAAGGAAGGCCCACTAAGCCACGTGACATGTGTTCCCACGTGAATCACCATTTGCCTATACCATAATGCACCTACCAAACCATGCATACCTTGTCTAATTTTCAAAGATACTAAAATATGAATATATTCGGTCTTATATTACTATTACAAACTTATTTCTAGTTTTTTTTTTCCATTTTAATCGTTCACAATTTTCATGCCATGGTTGCAGGTGCTGAAACTTAACGAGCAACTTTCTAATGCAAAAGAGGAGATTCAACGATTGCAAGACATGGTCCCAAGCAACAGTTCTAGTTCGCAATCGCAATCACAATCACAGTCAATGGAAATTATGGACCCGCCATTTCTTGGAGATTATGTCTTTTGTGTGCCTGAAACTCATTACATTAATGGCATGGAATGGGTTGATCCGTACGAAAATATTTGGTAAAAACAAAAAAATTGGTCAAAACTTGTTTTATTTAATATTCATTAATTATTACTAGAATTAATATAAATAAGACAAGTTTAGACTATTTTTTTATATTTTTCTAACATTACTAGGCCAACTTATTATATATTTACATAAGTTTAATTAGCATGTTGTAAATAATGTGGATAATAATCTAATATGTAATATATTGTTCCTAGCTCTAAACTAGTGTGTGTATTTGACTATGATGTAATTGGAAGGTATTCATCAACATAATAACTTGCATTTTGACCCCTCATCTCAGAATATATTTATTTTATACACAATATTATTTAACTAATGTCATGATGAAATATATCGTGTCGTATGTTTCTTTAGCAAAAATAATTAATAATAATTGAGTTCACCAATGCTCTAGCTAGGTTTCATTTTGTTATATATGTCCATATAAAATTAGAGAATAAAATCACATACAATTGGATGAGTTGGGCTCTATAGTCTATACATAAAGTTCGATGGTAGTGACGTTTCAATCCTAATCTAGTTGGTCATCTTATCTCTGTTTTATTTTTGGCAATTACAACGGATTCTTTATATTTGATTTTTGAGAATGAACTAGTAATGGAATTCCTTAATCCTTATCGCTCCGTTTATATATACGGTGAATTTTATCCGATATTTTTTAAAATGTGAAAGTTAGGTGCAGTCGACTTCACGTGAAGTTGATAACGAATAGTTGTTAGATAAAAATTTAGTCAAATCAGTCAAATCATCTAATGGCTTTCAACTATCAACTTCACGTAAAATTGACTGTACCTGAATTTCTACTTTTTTAAAAATAAAGGATAAATTATTTTGTATGATATTGTTATTAGATAAAATAAATTGATTTATTATAGTTAAATTTTTTATTTAATCAAAATTTTATTAACCTAATTAATTATAGTATAATTTTTTTATAAATTATAAAAATTACTAAAAAAATTATATTTTACAATTTTTTATTTTTTTAAATCACACATCTATTAATTAATTTCAATAACAAAATAAAAAATCTATTTTAGAAAGAAAAAAAATACTCTCTTATTAATTTTCTCCTACTTTTTTCATTCTTTTAAAAATCTCCTTCATTTTCCTTAACAATGAAACTAGATTCATTGAAAATATTTTGAAATAACAAAATTTTTTAAATACCTCACTTTCAAAACAATAAAGACAAAAGAGTATATTTTTAAGTGCAAACTAAAATGCAGTTAAAAATATGTTTGTGCAACAAAAAAAATAAAGACCTAAATACAAACAGAAATGTAGTTATTAGAATATAATTAGAATCAATTAGGATCGATTAGAATTATTTAGTATATCTGAATATTTATTATAGAATATTACGTCTTTATTATTACGATTCTCTTAGCTCCTATAAATACCCTTTTATATTGTATGATTCCAGACAACTTGAATACACAACTTGAATACACTCAATAATACACAAATCCTTCTTTCAGTTTAGTTTCTTATTTTTAACATAGTATCAGAGATGGTATTCTCCTTGAAGAGGGTAGATTGTTTTCCTTACGGTGAAATCACCGTAGTTTTTGCATTTTTTTTTCTATACCATTCTTCTTTCCCTTTTGTCGCTCTTTGATGCCTTTTTATCTCATCGACTAGTCTATTTTCTCTGTCTTGTGTTTTTTTCGAATCAAATGATCAAACACCATCGTCATCCGCTACTTACCTATTCTCATGAAGAAATCATATAGTTTTCGCTCTCTCGATAGTTCCATTTGCGTTCTCTCATGACAGTTCCGTTTGTGTTTTCTCGTGGCAGTTCCATTCGCGTTTTCTTGTGACAGTTCCGTCTGCGTTTTGTCTGTGTTTCCTTGTGGCAGTTTCGTCTGCGTTTCTTTCTGGTAGTTCCGTCTGCACTTCCTTCGCATAGCGGCAGTTCCGTTTGTGCTTCCTTCTGACAAGCGGCAGTTCCGTCTGCGCTTCCTAGTTTCTTCAGACAGCGGCAGTTCCATCTGCGCTTCCTTTCGGCAGTTCTGCCTGCATCCGCCCTTCCGACAGCGGCAGTTCTATCTGCGCTTCCTTCCGACAGCGGCAGTTCCATTTGCGCTTCCTTCCAACAGAGGCAGTTCTGTCTGCGCTTTCTTCTGATAATTCTGTCTGCATCCGTTCTATTAGTTTATGCATTTTTTATTTAGTTGTATTAATTTTTAATAAGTTTCAAACTCAAGTGTCACTTGAATTTGAGGGGGATGTTAGAATATAATTAGAATCAATTAGGATCAATTAGAATTATTTAGTATATCTGAATATTTATTATAGAATATTACGTCTTTATTATTATGATTCTCTTAACTCCTATAAATACCCTTCTATATTATATCATTCCAGACATCTTAAATACACAACTTGAATACACTCAATAATACACAAATCCTTCTTCTAGTTTAGTTTCTTATTTCTAACAGTAATAACATGAATTAATGCATGTGTATGTCGTATAATAAAATAAATAACTTTTAAATTAGCCAACAAAAATAATGGATAATAACTAGATATAATTAGTTAATAAGAACAATAAAAAATTTTTTGAAAAGATTTTAAGAAAGCAAGGGAGAGAGTTTTGAGAATTTTAATTTTTTGTGCTTCTTGCATTTTTTATTTATTCTTTTTATTTTTTGAGATTTTTTTATTTTATAATTAAAATTGATTAATAAATGTGTGATTTAAAAAAAAACATAAAAAATTACAAAATTCAATTTTTCTAATAATTTTTATAATTTATAAAAAAATGACATCATGATTAATTGATTAGATCAATAAAACTTAAATTAGAATAAAAGTTAAAATTAACTATGGTAAGTCAATTCATTTTATTTAATTTTTTGTTGACTATTCATTTTATTTAATTTAATAATAATAAAATATATTACAAAGAATAACTTACTCTTTAATTTAGATAAAATTTGATGAATTCACACACACACACATATAGTAACTGTCGTGATCTAAAGTTGAAACTAAGCGGATCTTGGTCCCGACGGAAAATACAAAACTGTTGGGGCATAGTCGCATACTACTAGCTATACATGCATCTTGCTTTTTTATCTTAAAATAAAAGAAGAAGAAAAAAAAACATTTGAAAAAAAATTGATATTCCAAATAATTGTCAATTTCTATCATTAAGATGATATTAATAAAATTTTTAAATAACATTTTTAAATTAATAACTATGATGATTAATTAATTACATGTATTTATTATTATTTGTTTTAATATATGTGTCTCTTATTTTTTAGACAGTTATTTTGATATGAAAGAGCATAAGAACATGAATGTTACATATGCAATTATGCATGATTAATGCTTAATTCCAGAAAATATTTTTTAAAAGAAAATAAAATTTTCTACCATCATGTTTTTAAAATCGATTCTAAAAATAAATTTAAAAAAATCGTTTTTTAACAATTAAATTTTTTTGTAGTGCTATAAAACATTAAAAAATAAAAAATAGCTGGTGTAAATAAAAATTTTTGACTTTATAATTTATTATCTTAAAAATCTTTTACATAATTTAATTTGTAGTGCTACATGTATAGCGTGTTTTATTTCTATCTCAAAATTAAGTTATAGTTAGATTAATTGCATTTTATCCCATTAGGGGGTGAATGTCATTATTTTTTTATTTAGTACATATGAGACTTAATGGTTTCAATTCTTCAAGATAAAATACAAACTAAATAACATTGTTCTTTGAGAAAATATTCAAAGGGATGGTTTTTTTTATAGGCATTTAAGAACGAATAAATAAATAAATAATGAAACTTTAGAATTAAGTATGTTATGACTTATGAGTTCCAAAATAAGTGATATTCACCACAATAATAATAATAATAATAAGCCAAGTCATAAAAATTAGCATTCTCTTTTGAGAGGTTGTGACACTATATATGAAAATTAAAAGGCTACGCCTATAAAGTGAGGTAGTTAAATTATTGTACTAAATACTTGTAAATGAACTTGTTTCAACAGAATGAAAGTCATTATTACAAGTAATAATACGTAACTAATTAGTTAAATATAGAGTGAATACTCCGTATGAACCCTGATAATTATCTCGAAAGGACTACGAGGTTTTTGACAAAAGAAATATTCCACTCAGTTTTTGATTTTTTTTTACTGATTAGTCCCTATGCAAAAAAAAAACATTGACTTTTTTTGACACATAGACTAATCAGTCCCATAAAAATAAAGCTCAGAAGTCGAGTTGGATATTTATTTTTGTCAGAAATCTCGTTGTCTTTCGAAATAATTGTAAATAATTATTTAGAATTTTTTCTCTTAAATTATAATATAACACTTAAATCATGAAATTCCTTCATCCAAAATACACTAATTATTTTAGTTGAACTATTCTGTATAGATTTTAATAATAAAATTATAATTTAAAATGATGATAGAAAGAAGGTGGACATATAATAAAGTAAAATAATTCGTGTGTTTAAGAAAGAGTTTGCAAAAAGGACAGATATGAAACAGACAGAGAGAATATGCAGCCTAATTATTCCCATGAAATAGATGGTTGAGGTCTTGAAGCTTTGAACCTAGACAAAGTCTTTACTTCTTGTTTAGGGGCTCTGGTTTTCCAGAATCAGGACTAACACTGTTACTTTTTTTTTTTTTCCTTTTATAATTGTTTGTCCATTGAAATTTGCATTGACTTCAACACTAGGCTTAGACTATATGGCAGCCTTACAGCAACATCTAACAATTCAATGATTCATTCATTATATTATGTTGTTCACTACTTATTTGTCTACATTAATTTCTTATATTATTGTTTCACATATGTAAAATAAAATAAAATAAAACATGTTAAATGCGAAGCCTAATGGGAGAGATTCTAAGTTGGTGAAAAGTAGTTGTGGGGTTCAACGTGCTGGGAAATAAACTAAAAGACAGAGCGAGAGACTAATATTAAGTATTGTAAAACAAAGTTTTAAAATGGACTTAAGTACCTAGCTATAAGTGGGGTACATACATGCATTCTGATCATGGCTTAATTTTGAAGTATAAAGACAATTTCTCTAATAGGATTATATGAGGAAATAAAACGTGATTATAACTTACTTTACCTAAAATCACATGATCGAATCAATTAGAAAATATATCATATTACTGGAACCCAACAACGCAACAAACATCAATTAATCCAATTTGAGTTTGAGGTTTTACAAAACTGGATTGAGTTTATCGAATTATGTAAACCTAATGCCTAATCAAAAGAAGAAAAAAGTTAAACTAATAATGTGACATAATTTAGATAAATCAAACTCACTCTATTTTGATTCATTGAATTTATCGGTTTCTAGTTTCAACTTAGATGATAGTGGATGCTGGACAGAAGAATTTTTCGCAGACGCTGCAAAAAAGAAAAATTTTAGGGCATTTTTCCTTTGTCCTGATTTCTTTTTTTCTTCTTCTCGGTTGCTGGGCTTTATCAATTAGAAATTCTACGATATGGACCCGAAAAGTCAACAAGCCCAATCTCATGATAGAGAGGCTAATTGTTTTTTGGTCCGAAATATCATGAGCCCAATTATTTCATCATCAAAACGCATATTGGGGATACACCGCCAAAAATTGAAAAGATTATTGGCTTCATCTCTTTAAGCTAAAATGGATAAAAGCTTTTACACCAAACACTCTTAAGCCCATTTATGAAACAATGAAAAAAGAGAAAAACTCCCTCTTACACTGTTTTTTGACATATTTTATTTAAGAATTTAGTTAATATGTACTTTAAATATATAAACTAAAACTACAAATTAAAAACGTTAATATAAAAACAGAAATATTTAGTAATAAAAATATATTAATAAAAACTGTTAAAATTTACTATTTTTGACTTTATTTAATACACATTATAATAAATAAATACTAAATAAAATGAATTTAGATTTTTTTTGGTCTCTCTGATATTATTGTTATAAAAAAACGTGAAAAGTGTAATTTCTAGTGTAATTCTTGTGTAGTTATTAAAGTAATAAAATAAAAAAATAATAAAAAAATTTAAAAAATTTTATTAATAATAATTTAAAACGCATGTTAATTAAATTCTTTATTTAAATCCTCCCAAATATTGGTGATGATTATGATGGGAGGATTAGGCCACTTGGTTGAAGTTGAAAACGGTAAAAGTGAGAGAGCGTGGAGGCATTTGACATTTTGAAAGCATAAGAATTTTTCTTTGGTATGTGGCCGACAGCAACGAAGCAAAGTAGCCAACCAAGGAGTGGAAACCGGAGGCAATGTCACAAATACAGAGTGTGTGCGCGTGGCTACTCACAACGCATTCATTGCTTCCCAACAGTTCCCAATTCCATATGCCTAACATAACATTTATCAAACTACACATATATTTAAAATGAAAATTAGAAAATAAGGAATATTGAATGTTATCCTATCCATCCAGTAAGGAGAAATTCGGGTGATGAGTCAGGGGGTGGGGTGTGTAAGTGTAGTTGGACGGAAGAGTAGGAAACCTAATCCAGTAACACATTGACAGCTGTAATCCTCTTGGCTCGCACGTGTCACCTCCAAAAGCCCTAAACCCACACACTCACTTTCACTTCCCTTTCCTTCCTCCAACTTGTTAGAGTTTGTTGCGAAATTTCAAGTCCTTCCCATTCCTATTTCGTCCCACAACTGCTCTCTCTCTCTCTCTCTCAATATTCTTTTCCTCTTTGGCTCCTTCCTTCATACTAGCACCACAACAAAACAAAACATAAGCATACAATATCATTAGTATAATTATAATTATTAGAGTTATAATTGGTATTATTAGAGGTGTAAATCCTGCTTGGACATCTATCCCTGTTGGAAGTCCACCTCATCTTTTCTTCACGCCATCGGAACAGGTCACACACTCTCTCTCTCTCTCTCGCTCGCTTTGTTTTGCTGTAAATTTCTAGGTGTATTTCTGTGATAGTGATATTAGAGCCTTCTTTTCTTTCCCCTTGAATTTGAACTGCTTTGCTTTCTTCTCTGATTCAGTTGAAATTCCGTTCGCTTCGTGTTCCACTCTCTCGCCTAAATCCGAATTTCTTGTGTCTTTGGCAGTCCAAATCCGAAATTTCTGATACATCACTCTGTCTATGTTAACGTGATTCATTGATTCTGTTTCCTTTTATCTTTTCAAAACTTAATTAGATGAGTAATAAATATTTTGACGGAGTCAAATCGCAGTTCTTATGTTTGAGAAAGCAACAAACGATTGGCCGCGTTCATCTATGACATAGAATAAGCAGGATTTTAATTTTGTTCGCTGATCTAAAATTGTGATTAAATTAGAGGCATCATCTTGTGGATAAGAAAGAGAAAAGTGGTGTTGAAAATTACTTTTTGGCTATTTGACAAGGAATAGGATAAGCAAACAACAATAAACAAATTAATAATTATTTTATTTTTATATTTTATATATATATTTGTTCGTACACTATTAATACTGTGCTATCACCGAACGACCTCTGCTTTAAAAGTTACAAATGATGAGAAAACAGTAATCTCGGGACGAGACCATGGTATTTAGGGAGTCTCATCATCACTCCTATTAATTCCGTGTGCAAGCTTTTTCTAATAAATGAACAACTTTGGAGGTTTCTATGGCCCTCTAGTAAGTATACAATACATGTCTTTTTACAAGTATTGTCAATCTTTGGTTAAGTAAATGAATATTGAAAGGAGAAGTTCTTGCATTGACTAGTCAACATGATTTGGGTTTATTAAACCGGAAAAGAAAACGGATAAGGTGAACTAACATTGACTTTAAAATGCATAAGTTGTGTATTTTGAGTTTTTCCCTAGGATAGGTAGACAATATTGCTGAACAATGGGGTTAAAAAAGTAAATTAATTCTAAATTTAACGAGTGGCATGAGTAATTAAATATCTAATAATAACCAAATTTATTGTCTATTGTTTATATTGTTCAAGAAAGTCATTGGTTACCTAGCATAACTCTTTTCATAATCAAGTCCAAAATAAATAAACGCAATGTGAAGTCAAATATCTATTTTAATTTACGATAATCTTAGAGAAAAAAAATAAATTTATTTTATTTAGTAAATAAAACACGTTCAGGCTGATTTTACTAAATTTTTTTATTAAATATTTTCGTTTAATTTATTATTTATTGGCATTCAATATAAAGTAGTATTGCCAGCTAATTAGAGACGCCATAGTATTCTTCTAATACAATCCATAATTTCATCATGATGGTATTGTGTTATCTGTTATGCAAGTGTTGCAACCGCTAGGACGTGTATTGCACGGCAGATTAGAACAAACACGTTATGTGATGAACGGTTAAACCATGATCGCCCCGATAAACGGAATAAGAGATTATTCAATCCTAAAAGTGAAATATAATGCACTACGGACCTAAAATAATATGAGCGTAAGAAGTGCATATAAACATTAATAGGTACATGACATAGATATAATGCTAGTGAAAAGATATAGCTTTGTCTCCTTTCTCTTTCATGCTTTCCTTTTGTAAATAGGGATTGAATCATCCCGTGTGATGCGTGATAAGATGCAGCTTTCCCTTGTCCTTGTCTTTGTCCTTCAGCTAATCAATAAATGTGTATAAAGTGATAGCCACTTTCGAGTAACGCTCACTGGTACGGATATAGATTTTTCTTCACTCAAATTATTGAATTCCCCATCTAGAAATGTGAAAATAATGTTGCTTCGGCTAGATACTCTGTAATTTAGATATCGTTATATGAAGCTTCTTTCCTTGATGATGATGTTAGTTGCACTAGCTTTTTGATGCCTGAAGTTGAATGAAATCCAAGAAAATTATATTTTTTATTCATTGTGTATTTTCTGACAGGTGTGTTTATTTAAGGTGGTAGAATTACTTACATGGCTATCAGAACTTGATCTGATTGCAAGTTATTTGGTTCGGTGGCAATATTGGAAGTGCAGTTTTTCTTAAGTGGTCTAGATGGGGACTGGGGAAGAAAGCACAGCTAAACCTTCTAAACCATCGTCTACAACTCAGGTTCTTTCTTTACCATCTCCTTTTTCTTCTTCTGCTCCTTGCACCCATCTCATTATTGTTTCTGTTTACTTCTTACAGGAGATTGCACCGGCTCCTTCCTATCCTGATTGGTCAAGCTCTATGCAGGTTGGTGATCAAAGTTGTGCAATCTGGCTTTTGTATTTGTGATACCTAACATGTTGGGCTTTGGATTTAGGCTTATTATGCCCCTGGAGCTACTCCACCTCCTTTTTACGCCTCAACTGTTGCTTCTGCAGCTCCCCATCCCTATTTGTGGGGAGGCCAGGTAAATATCACATTTCATTTTTTGGTAGGTGTCTACCACATTCTGCCTCTACGAGTTTATCATTAAAGTTTTTTGTTTCTTTTTCAGCATCCTCTAATGCCACCATATGGTACTCCTGTTCCATATCCAGCTATATATCCTCCTGGGAGTGTCTATGCTCATCCTAGCATGGCAACGGTATTGCATTTTCTCCCTGGCATAAAAATATATAATATAATTTACCAATACCACTCACATGTTATTGGGAAATTTTATTTGCCAGGCCTGATATAGTTTGGAAGTTAATTAATGTTGGACATTTTTTTTTCTCTTTTTTTGTCTTCTCTTCAACATTTGGGTAGACTCCGAGTGCCCCACAGACCGACTTTGTAGGCAAGGTACCCAACGGAAAAGATCGGAATTCCGCTAAAAATTTGAAGGGAACTTCTGCCAATAATGGTTCTAAAGCAGGAGACAATGGAAAGGCAGGCTCGGGGTCAGGAAATGATGCCATCTCACAAAGGTTTGGGAAGCCACTGGTTAATTTTGATCTCTTCTGAGACTTCTTTCTCAGTTAGCTTGCTTAATATGGATTTTTCAAAAAAAAAATTCATTGACAGTGGTGAAAGCGGTTCTGAGGGATCATCCGATGACAGTGATGAGAATGCTAACCATCAGGTAAAAATTTACTATTCAGCATCAGCAATCACCCTTTGCAGTAAATAGTACTTCCTGAAATATATTTGGATTGTAGCTATTTTACACTTGGCTTCCTTTGCAACTTCATATATTTCACTAAAAGTAGATGGCTTAGTTGAAAGGAAGTTGATATTTTCCTGTTTTGTTTCTTGCTATCTTATGGGTTATATTTCTTTGTAGGAATCGGCTACAAACAAGAAAGGAAGCTTTGACAAAATGCTTGCTGATGGTATGTTGCATTCTTCTGCGTGTTTTCCTATCTTTAATTTTTACATGGTTACTCAAGCAATTTTGTCTTAATTGTGAACTTTTTCAGGAGCCAATGCACAGAACAATGCCGGAACTCAATCTTCTGGAAAGGCTGCTGTGTCAATGGCTGCAACTAATCTTAATATTGGAATGGACTTGTGGAATGCATCTTCTGCAGGTGCTGATGCTACAAAACTGAGAAACAATCAACCTGCCCCAGGAGCTGTCAACCCTCCTACTATAATGGGACGTGAAGTTGCACTTGGTGAACAGTGGATACAAGTATGATTTACACATTATCTTCTTGAACTTCAGGCCATATATTCCCTGTTTTCAAAAACATTTCCTTTTTATCTTTTGTGTGTCTCTTGGTTATTTCCTTTACCGTACTGAGCCTTAGCTTTCCTTTCCTATTTCGGTTTTTGTAGGACGAACGTGAGCTGAAGAGACAGAAAAGGAAACAGTCTAACAGAGAATCAGCTAGGAGGTCAAGACTACGCAAGCAGGTAGTTTACAGTTATCTTCATGCAAGCAATGGTTAAGGGATATCAATAATATTTCAGTGTTTTCAATGCTACAATTTGACATCCTTCAATGTTTTTCATTTGTTGTACCCAACAGGCCGAGTGTGAAGAGTTGCAAAAGAAGGTGGAGTCACTGGGAAACGAGAACCGAACTCTGAGAGAAGAACTTCAGAGAGTATCAGAAGAATGCGAGAAGCTTACAGCTGAAAATAATTCCATCAAGGTAAATTACACCTCCAATTTTATTGAACTGAATTAGCATTGACCAGGTTGTGGTCTTACAACCTTAGATTATGTCCTCTAACAATACTTTTGCTGTCAACACTCAACAGGAAGAGTTGGAAAGGTTATGTGGACCAGAAGCAGTTGCCAGCCTCGAATAAATCACCTTTTTGTTATCTTCATTATAAGGCAACCCCGAGGTTTGATCAATTCCCAGAGCTAGAAGAGACAGACTTGCAGCTGCAATTCTATCAATGCCGGTTCTATTAATTAATCGAGCATAGGATATAGTATAATTTTTCTTCTTTGTTCACTAATTTTATCATACCATTAATTAACCCTCAATTGTAATTCTCCTGATGTTATTATTATACACGTCATTTGTTGTAATATTTCATCTGCCCTGAAGCGTAGATTATGTTAGGATAATTGAGCATTTGTGCTCAGAAATTAGTTTTGCAACTCATGTCATGATAACGCTTATATCTCCCAGCACCGTGGGTGACTGGAACCACGTCTTTGTTCTCTCCTATATAATAATATCTGAGGATTTGAGGTGACTTGAGGTTTCATTATCAGATTCTGGTAACTTTATATAATGACAGCAACTAGCCAACTAATCTTACCTGTTATATATACTTTCAGCTCTTGATTTAAGCTTCGACAACTGAATAAAAGTTCAAGTTTTTTGCTTTTCCCCTTTTAACGTGCAAGAGTCATTCCCACTTTTCTAGGTTAGGTTAACACTCACAAACATGGCCCTTGCTTAAAATCAGGCAAGGTTTAGATTCCCTCTGCCTAATTCAATCTTTGAATACACGCCCCTACCTTTAGTAAAGAAGACCAACTTTTAATCAGGACTACAAAAATAAAAATGAAATAAATAATTATTTGTCATATGATCTGAAAATAATTTACTACGACTCAAAGTTCACAGTTCATGAAACTAAATAAACTTCAAATTTGAGAGGAATATTATGTCATATTGAGGTTGATAATACACGAGCAACAGCATGCGTGAATAAAAGGCTTGTAAGCAACACCACTGTACATTGTAGTTATCATGCTTTAGGCATCTAATTTCAACAAAATATTGACAGCTTCACAGTCACCTATGCAAAAAGCAGAAAATCTGACTAAAGGATTTAAGAAACATTTTAAAAACAAACCAATTAGTTATTATTTTGGTCAGGCTCAGCATCAGAGGGCACCGCAGGGTCTTCGGATGGATTAGGCTGCCTTGATCTATCTGATTCAGTTGTCCCTCCCAGCATATGATCCGCTAACAGGAAATTAAATTTGAAGGTTAGTAACTTATGTAATCAAGCACCAACTGTATTCCAGAGCTAAGAAACATAATCATCAACCTGAACCACTTATCTTCACCACCATGCTCCTGACAAACTGGATCTCTGCTTGATATGAACTCACAAGTTTGATCTGCAAACCACAAGACAAATTCTACTCTAAAAACAGCATTCTTATTTTCTTTATTGACCAACACATTGAAACAGGATCCTCAGAAGATTCTTCCTGTCAACCATTGGCAGATAAAACTACACAATTTGATACTTAGAATATAAACAAGCTGCAAGGTTTTTCCTTGATTTCACCATCTTTGAGGAGATTACAAGGTTTTTCTTCTGAAATTTATAGCATCCGTGAAACATACCACTTCACAAGATGCAATGCCTAAAACTTGATCAACTTTTGCCTGATGCCTTGACAAAAAAGGACGCAAATGCTTCATATATAATTGCTTTGCTCCCTGTTGAAGAACTAGCTTATCAGAATTCCGAGAGTTGGGCATCAAAGAGACATTGATATTCAATGGATGAATGTCCTAGAAGGCCAGGAATATAGTGCTAATAAAGAAAAACAATGCAAAATATTAAGAGGACAAAAGAAAGTCAATATATGGAGAAAAAGGAAAATTTTCTGGAGTTACAAGAGAAGAAAAAGAGAAAATAAAATTTGGGAATCAAGTTATGTCCCACAATGCCAATTGATTTCCACATTCTGAAATAATAAATGAACTACATGGTTACCAGGGCCTCAGAGCTTCATCTAACTGCAGCACTTATCAGCTATTAATCCTAACAGTCTTTGAATTTCAATTTCGTAGGGTTATATTTTGAACAATCTACCTTACCAAAATTCACAACTTCTTATGCTATTAGATTTGTATCTAGAGCTATGCAGTGTCAAACCATAACAACTGACCACTGATCCACACAACTCAATGGTTTTGCAGATTAGTTCTCTCTATGTCTACCTAATAGTTGTCCATACAGCATTTTCCAGATCCTAATACTTATTCATCTGACGAGTAGAGAGTAAAGACGCATTTCAAGCAAAAGAAAATGAAGAAATTTTGATTTTATCTAAGAAACTACCACACTTATCAAACATCTAGTGAACTGTTTGGTTTCTTTGGAAATCCCGATATAGAGGTAAGCAAATCAAGGAATAAAATGAAGAAAAAAATATAAAGATAATAAGAGTTATGACTTAGGGATGAAAAGAAAAAAAGATACGGACAGAAGATAGATTGGTGAAAAGTAATTGAGATGCAGATGAGTACAAATAAAGAGAAACCTAATTCTATGTCAAAATAAAACTCACATCGGTCGAAGGAAGTTGCAACCAAACAAGAAATGCAAACTTAATGTGATAGTACATAGGAAACCTGCAAAAATATTTAAAGAATTACAAGTGACTCGAACCAAGAAGTGCATGAAGCCAATAATCCAGATAAACATGCTCCTAATTTCAAATTGGCAAATAAATGAATGAGGAAACTACCAAACTTGAAAAGAAAAATTCTTATACAAAAATTCTTGTTAACTAGAAGGTAGTATCTCACATTAAAAAGAAAATGTAGACCATAGAACATTGAAAATTTTAGTGGGAATACCCAACTCACTAGAGTAGGATGACATCAAAATTAACCTAGAAATTTATACTAAAAGATAGGAGGGGAAAAAATAACCCTATACCAAGAAATAAGCTTGTCTGTGAATACTTCGACGAGGCTGAATGAGCCATAAGCTGCAAATTTCAGAAGGGGAGAAAAAATCATAAATAATGTAACAGAATCCATGTTAAGTTCAGACTTCAGACACTAACACTAAGAGGTTGAATCTAAAGTTAAAAACACTACACTATCTCTATCTTTGTTCAGTGGAAACTCATGTGCAATTGTTTTAATGTGAAGTTGATAATTAAAAATCGTTAAATGACAATTTAATCATGTATGTCAAATTATCTAAGGGTACTGAACTACAACTTCAGACAACTGTATATAGTTTCCAGCTTATTTAGGGGGTGATGCAAATATATTAGAAAACAAAATAAAACGAAAAGTGTAAGACTATAAGAGTAAAGGGGAAAAGGTACCTGCCCAGTAGAGAAGACACTTGCGTTGAGCATTTTGATCCCTATTTTCTATTGCCTTGAATGTAGAGTACACAGGCAAAGCAATTCCCACTGAACAGCTGCAACAAGAAGCACAAAGTAAAAGGGAGTAAATAGTTGAATAACAAATTGAACCAAATCTAGCGGAATGAGAAATATCATACCATGCAGTCCGAATTACAATGTTGGAGCCGAGAGGGCAGAGGAGTAAACGGAGTCCAACCTGCAACAACTAGTTCAGTTAACAACACACCTCAATCAATCCATCAAACGACAGAATTCATGTTTCAATTCCAATCGAGACTTTCCTGAAGCTATAGAAATCGGGAACACCATTGTAATTAAATAATTAAAAGAAAAGGGAAACAGTGGGGTGCAGATCAAATCCCTAGCTGATCAAAAACCAAAACAAGAGAGGGGAATAAGAAGAGAGAAGGGTGCAGACCTCGCCGGTTAAGTTTGATCCAAGCAGAGCCATGCCAATTCTAAACCCCTTCCAACTCCAGAACAATGCAAATTCAAGTTTTGTGGGGTTTTTTTTTTGTCGTTGGCCAATTAACTACACGGAATTCGAACCAGAGAGATGCTAATTGAGAGATGTAGAAGAAAGGCCGAAAGAGCAAACCATTGTTGCGGCCCAACATATGGATATTAAACAATTCGCTCCAGCCCAAAAGATGACCATGCCCTTTCACATTTTTTATTCAAGCATGTTTGGAATAAGAAATGATGTCAATTGAAAAAACAAATCAAACGATTTATTAATTAAATTGATTTACTTGTCGATAATAATCTTATTAATTAAATCAATTTAAATCCCAATAAATTCTATCAGGACAATAGAACTTCAAAATAAGTAAAATAAAGTTCTATGCAACACAATAAATTCTTCCTTCTCATTTTTTTGCGCACGGTATTTCCTAACCCAACAGGTCAAAAACTAATTTATTACGGATCTGAGCTCTATTTAAGAGTCTGTCACTAGCCAATAAATTATTACATGCACAAAAAAAAATTTGAACCGATAGTTATTTACTTTTAAAAAATTATAGAAATATAAGATAAAATAAATAATAAAAATTAAAAATATAATTATAAAAAATTGGTAATGATAATAAAAAATCAGTTGAATCTTCATTCAGTATTTTTGTATTCTTAATAAAAAAATATATAAAATATATTTTTATCGAGAATATGTTAAATTTTTTTTTTGTTATATAGGTGTCTTTAATGAGATTGTATAGTTCAAAGAAAGAAAAGACGTTAGTGTGTCAGCATTATGAAACTAATGGATATAGAGCTGACATATATTTAATGAATCGTGTGGGATTGATAGAATGTTGTTATCATTTGAAGCACTTAGTTAAAAAGAGATGACAAAATCTTCAAAAATTAAGAATTATGTATTATAGAGATAGTCAATCAGTCAATTAAAAATTACAAAAAATGGAGTGATATTTGATTTTTTGGATGTTGATGATTTTGTCGAAGATGATTAAAAATTAGTTTATTTCATCTGTTTAATACTTTTTCGTTGATACTCCACCTTGTTGTGTTGAATTTTTTGTTTCAAAAAAAAAATATACTAATTTAATATTACATAACACAATATTTTTATTAATATTTTATTTATCAAATACAATCTTGTATTTATGCAACTTATGCTTAAATTCTTATTTTCTATTTCAAGTGTCATAAGCTGCTCATAATAGTGCGTTAATTAAACAGTAAAGCTGCATGTATAATACTAAAATACAATGATTTCAAGAATTTATAATAATTATAATAACAAAATATGACACTGTGAAAGCTAGAGTAGAATCAAACTGGTATGCTAGGCTAGCAGCATTGGTTTTTCTCCCCCTTTGCTTTTGTGGAGATGCTCTCACCCGATGGAGGTGCTACAGAATGTTCTTCCTGCCCAGGCCAAACATATTTCTTCATGTGATCATGTGACGTCAAAGTCAAACAACAAAGCCAGTTTGGTTCTCAGAACATATTTTCATACCGCTAATAACAAAACCAGAAAGAAAGAACCATCATGTGATTATTCAAAGCTTATTATTCCATACTGAATATGCTCGATCGATCGTAATTCCACAAACCTTTGATTTCTCACTTTTGCAGCAAAATACCCCATACCATACCATAAGGCATAAAGAGATAGAAAGGACACTACTTCGAATTTTGACAACCAGCAAAGTTCATTAACATAACAAGAGCCACTGAAGCACAAAATGCAACAGACTTAGCTTATCTTCAACAAAGAAAGACGCCCCAATTTAACTGAACAAAACAAAATGGTGGGAATAAATACAAGTTTATCTACTTCCCCCCTTTCTTTTCTCTTTTTGTGTTTCTTTCCCCAATTCACTAATTAAAAACTACTGCGTTACGAGTTGCAAGTTGGAAGCTAATTACCCCTATATATATTATTATTGTTATTATTATTACAATTATTTGATTATGATGATTACAGTACTCTCTATTTTGGTTGTAGTGTAGTGA
>NC_029776.3:9365430-9481957 GCF_000817695.3 Arachis duranensis
ACATCGCCAAGCTGACGTGGCAACCATGGCCCTCTCGTGCCAGAAGAGCACAAGCTCAGCTTGGCGTTTTGCCACGTGGAAGCCCCTGATTTGCACCTTAGCCAGCAAGCACTCCGCCTGAAAATCTGCGAACTGGCTTAACTGCACCGGCCTCATTCCGGCACCATAGAAAGCCTCTCTCCACGGCGGAACCCTCCGCCCCGCTCCCTCCACCGCCGCTAGTATCTTCGGGCGCAGCAGAAGCATCTCGATCCTCCTCACCCACTCCCCTCCCGCAACCATCGACGCGTCCAGCGACTCCAGCATCATCGAGTAGAACTCTAGGCTGCTCACCACGCCGCGCCGGAACGACGC
The DNA here is from genome assembly GCF_000817695.3 of Arachis duranensis. Classification (NCBI taxonomy): domain Eukaryota; kingdom Viridiplantae; phylum Streptophyta; class Magnoliopsida; order Fabales; family Fabaceae; genus Arachis; species Arachis duranensis. Next base: position 9,365,785 of record NC_029776.3, read on the forward strand.
CGCTGCCGCAGCTTCCGTCCACCCCTCCCCGTCCACGAACACCACCACGCTCGGCGAAACCCTCCGAACGTCCGCCAGGAAGGCCGCGGTGCTCCCAGCGGAACCGAGCCGTCGGAATATCGCCGGCGAGAGAAGAACGGCGGTTTTCTCGCCATCGACGAACTTCACCGCCTTAAAAGACAGCGTCTCGAAGTTGCAGAGGGGCACAAACTCGACCTGGACGCGGATCCTGAGCTCGTGCGCGAACTGGCTGAGATTCTCCCGAATCAGTTTGCTCTCGACGGCGTACTCTTCGGGAACCACGGCGGTGATGCGCAGAAGCGGCGATCCGTGTTTCAAGGAATCCGCCTTTTCTGCAATCTCCTTCATGAGCGAAGCATACTGGATCCCTAATCCGATATCAAAATCAAGGACGTGCATGAAGGAGGAGCCATGAAAAGCCTCAAGGAGCGCCTGGTTGGTGGTGAAGATGGAGAACATAGGGATCGGCGAGATTCCAGAGAAGGCCTTGAATGTTCTGACGCAGTGGACGATCTCAACGAGGGAGGAGAAACGCGGAGTGCGATTGGAACCGGAGAGGAGGCCCTGGAGAGCTTCCTTGAAGTAGAAGGCGGCGCGTTGGAGAGGCTTTGCACCCGCAGGGGATCGGAGGCGTTGATTGAGTCGCTCCAATATGACGTGAGCGACGTGGAGGTGGTTGGTGTCGAAGCAATCGGCAGCACGGATGAGCTCTTCTATGAAATCGAAGCCGGTGGCGGCAGAATTATTGGAGGTGTCATGGAGGAGGTGGTCGAGGGTGGCAGTGGCGTTGGCGTAGTTGTAGGACATGGTTTGGATGTCTGGAAATTCGGAGTGTGGGTCGAAGGAAGGAGAGAAGTCAGGGACATTAGGGAGGGTGGTCTTGAACAAGGGTGGGTTGGAGTCTTCATGGAATCCAAGATCCTTCATGATGGAGTCCCAATCAAGATTGTGAAGCACATGGTCCTCCAGCTGGTCAAGACACTCTTGCTGTGTGTTGGGTGCAGTAGCCACCAGCGCAGCCACTGCCTTCTCAGGGGTGGGACTTCTACACAGGTCCAGCACCGATGTGGGCTCGAGGCCGATTGTGCTTTCTACGGGTTTCGGGTTTGATGTCGTGTTATTGTTAACTCTCATCTCTGGCTAAGCACCACCTCCTTTGCTCAAAGTGGATCGCAGGAGAAGGGAAGGCTTTTTGTTTCTGATGATTGTCGCCCTTTTTATCTTTGCGTCTCTATGCGCGCCCTCGCTCTGTTGGTGGGGTTACTTCTCTAACTTATCTATCTATGCCAAATTATATATAACACTATAAGGTGCCCATTAATTTACTATTTAGTTTATTAGCTACGTAAACAATTAAATATATAATATAATAATAACTTAAATTATATATATTCAAATATATTTTAAAAAATTTTGCACCAATTTTCAATATTTCTAATATATAACGCCTATGCATTAGTGATTTGTGTGCTAATTAAGTATGCTTGACATGGGTTAGTTACGTTGTTTCTTTTCCACCCTTTTTTATGGTCGCTTGTGAGACTTGAAGGTTAAGCCTTGTGGTGTTGCATGCCTTTTCTCTTTGCTTTTCTTGCTTGAAAGCTCAAAAGCTTATTTCCTTCAATTTAAACAGCCCCCCGGATATTTAATTTTAAATTTATCACATTGGAAATTCTGGTTAAAATTAAAATGCCTAACTTCATGTCTTAAACAACTTGCCCTGAAAGAAGGAAAAAAGATAATGGTATTGCTTTGTTGCGTCAAAATTGTCATAGATATATAACTGCCATACCTGCATTTTAGATTGAATGGCTTATATAACAAACTAATAATCCACACCAATTTCATCAGTAGAATCCCCATCCAACTCCCATCTCTGTCATAAAAATATTGTCGTCTAACCATAAACCCCTTTTAATTATAAACAATTTCTAATCACATGAGGAGGATATTACATTTAAATGAACAATGAAAGACGAGGGATCTATCCATGCCGGCGCCACACACTCAAAACTCTATCACATCTCTTTGTTATGAAACATCTATTTCATAGTTAAGGAAAAGTCTAGCGGCCACTAATTTTATCAAATTCTAAGCATGTAACTAACAAAAAAAGTGAATCATTAGATAAAATCTCATATAAATCTTACACCATTAAAAGTATTATTGATGATTATTTGATGATTATAAATCACAAAAATTACTACCCTAGCATTTCTCAAATTAAAATTGTTTATAGGGTGAACAAAAGCAGACAAATGAGAATAGTTGGCATCAAGTAAAAATGATTATTGGATTTTATGGAATTTTGAATAGTTATGTGTGTGGCTAAATTGTAAGAAATTATTTGTGTTTACGTAAAATAGGTACTTTAGATATTAGCTGAATTTATTGACTTTCTTATATAGTTATAAGTTTATTTAAAGTTGTCTTTTGGATGATTAATATTCTTAATGCCAATGTTAAAATAAAAAAAAAAATTTACTTTATTTAGTATTCATTAATTGTCGCAACAATTAATAAATGCTAAATAAGATAAATTATGGTCTTTTTGGCTGATTTTCTTTGGTTACCAAATATTTTCGCAAAGAAAAATATTAACTATGCATAAGCTACCTCAAATTTTTTTCTCTCTATTTAAATCGAACTTGTAACACAACTGATAGGGAAATAAAAAAATCTTTGCTATGGATTATGGAATGTGAAATGACATTACCTTCCCTCGTCATGACAAACGCGAAGGAAAATTGTTCGAAGTTATACAACATATTCCATTTTTTTTTTTTTTTGCTTAAAGTATCCCAAATATGATATTTTTTCTAAGGGTCAGATTAAAAGATTGCAAATTGGAATTGCAAAAATACTTTTTTTTATATATATACAAATGCACACTTTCAATTAAATACTCAGCTTCCACACGAGGAAAGAACGTTGTCAAGGATATATCACTAGTAGACGAAGTCCATTTAAAGAAAAATGTTTAGCTAACATATACTGTAAGAATAAACATTAAAGTTATTAACTAAAAAAATATAAAAAATTATACAAAATTTAAATTGTTAATTATGTATTTATTAAAATAAAATGCATAAAACATTCTGCTAATAGTAATATTTAGCTAAACCCTAAAAGATAAAATAAGTAAATATAAAAATAAATGGTTTAATAATTTGTTGTCTACTCAACAAAAGAATATGACCATTTTTTTAAATATTATCTGAAGAAATTATTTTGAACAAATTTATCATAATTGATAATTTTATTAATTATTTTTTAATATTCTTTATTTCATGTTATTTTTTAAATAATAATACTATACGAGTTAACTAAAAAACGCCTTAAGAGAATTGGTTAAAAATATGAAAATGAACTTAAATATATTTAATGTATAGAAAACATGAAAATTTTTGCATGACTTATATTTATAAACTTTATAATTATAATATTTTTAAAAAGTGCCATGCATTAAGATATCCATTAGTAAAACTCAATATTATTCTATCTAGGTTTTGCTTTCCTATTTTATTAAAATTATTTTGGTATAACTATATTATAACGATTGCAGTAATTATAATATTTTAAAAAATATTATTAAAATTCAAATAATAATTTTTATTGTTAAATAATATTATTTAAAAAATTATTAAAATATAAAAAATATAACTTTAATTTTAACCACACTTACATATTCATCTAGCTATCTAAATATATTCAGACTACAATCTACCATTTTATTACGATGAAGTAACCTCCAGGAACAAGTGATGCTAAAGTGGAAGTATATAGGTGCATGTCAAAACATCTTTCTACCATGAAACGACAAGAGAGTCAAATAGCGGGCGTTAAAGCCTAAAAGCAAGCAAGTTAAGTCGTCTCTTCTTTAAGGTGTGGTCCCACAGAAGTTCTAACTGGACCCCTAGACAACCCTAGCACCACCCATCTTTATTTATACCCTCGGGAAAAAAAGAGAAGAAAGGAAAAAAAAAGCTTTGGGAAAGGTCCATCATTAACAACTTTGTAGAGGGGGCATGGTTTGCGGAAAGTTTTGGCAATGATGGGTCCCTCTACCTGGTAGTAAATATTAGCCGCTAAAGAACCTTACTTAAATATATGAATTACGAGTCTTTGTGATGAACTAAATCACCTTTGTTTCGCCTAGGGTTATTCCGGGCTTAATTTGGATTAATTTTGAGCCAAAAATTTATCTGTTTTAAATATTAATTTTATTTATAGTTCGATTTAAATTGGATGATTTTTTTTAAAAAATCTGATTCGATCCGATTCAATTTTAAGCAATTTAAATTAGGTTGAATTTATGGTTTTGTAAATTAAAAAAATTAAATATATATAATAAATTTTAATATCAAATTTTAAATAATTAACAATAATATAACAAGTTTTAACAATATGCTATAATATTCAAGTAATTATAAATCGTATTTGAACTGTAGATTATGAGTTTAAAAATTTTAACATACCTATTACCATTGTTTTTTAGTGTCAAACACCAAAAAGTGTCATTCAAGAACACCTCACTTAATTTGTGCGTTTGTATTTTATAACTTATAAGCAAGATATAACATTTACGTATTTTTTAATTTCTATCAATTTAAATTTAAAAAAGAATGATAACATAATTTGATATCATTTTTTATAATAAAAAAATTTAAAATTTGATCTTTGTTATCACTCTAAAATAATTAGCATAAAAAATCTAATTCAAAAAACTTTCTTACGTAAAACTCAAATTTATATTAGAAATATAACCAATAACCTAAAAATTATCAATATGGTTCAACCAAAACATACAGTCCTCAATTTTCTAGAAGAAAAGCAAACAAATCTTTTCCCTTAATACATAACTCTTACAATTATTACAATGAGGTTATTTATTTAACATAAAAATTGTTAAATATTTTTATAACTATCAAATAAAGAAATATAAGTTATAATAAATTGTTTAGTGGAGAAGAGTTTAAATATGTGTAACATGTATGAAGTCTTGGATTTAAATTATATTATGGTAAAAAACTAACCAAACGATAAAAGAAAAATATTTACCTTTTATAAGATCTTTAGTGTATATTACTTGCATCTGTTATTTATTAATTATTTTATTTAGGCTTGTTTGGAAATTTTAGAAGTAATATTTTTTAACTTTTGACTTATGAAAAGTAGTAATATTAATGTTTGGTGTAATTTTTAAAACCAAATTGTACCTTTTTTAGAAGCTATTTAGGAGTTTATAGAGAAGTTTAAAAAAATGACTTCTCTTATAATACTTTTACTTTTCATCACATTTATATAAAATAAGCATTTTTAGAATTAAAAATTCAAATACAAAATAACTTATTTATTATAAGTTACTTTTCACAGAGTCATTTATTGTTTAAGTTATTTTATCAAAAAGAACTTAATTAAGTTGGTTACCTAAACTGAACCTTAATACTACTTGTTGTAGTTGGAAATAAATGCTCAACTTTAAATGCTCAACTTATGTTTTATTTATAAAGTTATTTGCAGAAGATAAAAACTCTCTCTTATAATTATTTCTTTGTATTATGTCTCTTTTCTCCTTAATATATAATACACATATGATTAAAACTAACTTTGGTTAATTTAATAGTTAATATATTAGTCCGTTTAAGTAAATATTTAGTGTTTAAATCTCATCTAATATATATAACAATCTATTGATTAATAATAAATTCTTAAATATAATTTTAATTTGTAATAAATTAATCTTTGACCTATTAAGTTAAAAAATAGGATGAAAACTAAAAAAATATACATATCATTAAAAAACATAGTTACCGCTATAATTTTCTTTTCCAAAAATAAATGTAAGACATGTAAGTTGAAGTTTATTTCTAACTGAAATAATATTCCCAACACCATTTATAATTTCTTTTGTTACGATATTACATAATTAAACTTTCTCCAATCAGATTATTTCTGACGAACTCAAGTTTTTGCATGCTCGTGTTCCATTGAATCATATGAATCAGTTCGTACAAAAGGGTAGTGGTAAGCTTAGCTTTATTCTTGTGTGGAAATTAACGTAACAGATCCATGACTGGTGACATTTTTTATTTCCAGGATACTTTGTTTCTTCATTTTTCCTTGCCTTATTTGACATTTTAATCCTTAATTCAATATCACAAAGCTTAATCACTTGAATCTTCGAGTCGACGACTTCACAAGAATAGTTTAACTAGGAACTTAAGGAAGCACTCCTTGTGCTGAAATGGTAATTAATTATAGTATTTATTAAAAAAGGTCTAATTATAGTAATTTCCTTAGGTAATGCAACTATATCTAGTACAATTATATTAATTTAAATAAATTACATTATCATTTTGGAATATGCATCTGGGTATTTATTATTTAACTTGTTTAATGATCATCATTGTAAACTTAACAATGAAGTAGAGAATACATACTCGTGATGTTTGAGTGGGATTTGTTATGTTCATTTTATTTCCTTATCATTTTCACTTTAGTTAAGGGTCGGTTTATTATTATCATATTTAATGGACGATAATACTAAAGGAACCATAAAAAATAACTCTAAACAATTTAAACTTATCTTATTCATAAACATTATTGTTCTACGATTTAAGCACTTAAGCCACACAAAAAAGAGCAAGGGGGAAGCATAGACGTACTTGTCAAGATTCCAGCAGCGTTCACACTAGCTATGGGTTATGGCCAATGAAAATCACTAATTTTTCTATGATTATCTACCGTTTCCTTCTTAATATAATAGTAACCTTCACTTTTAGACACATTAAAAACATCATTAATATTTATTTACATTCATTTGTTTTAATAAATCGAAAAAAAAAACATCAATTGTCTTAAAATGAGTATATATTATTAAATCTTTGTCAGTAAATTAAAGTTATCATAAATATTATTTTTTAAATTTATTTTAAATGTGATTTTCTTTTTTATATTTATTAATATTGAATAATTTAATATCACATTTATGCACATTAACTCTTTGATATCAAATTTAAATTACTTAATTAAACATTTTTTGAGAATTGTTTTTAGAAAAATATTACATAACCTATAAAATTTATTATTTTTTACTAATATTTAGTCAATAAAAATATTTTTATATTAAATTTTAATTAAATTAGTAAAAATTCGTATATAGTTATTATTCATACCTTGATCCAAAACTCAAGCCAGATCCAAACACAGAGAAAACTCAAAAGGCATTTACTAAATAAGCCGACCTCCTAAGAGGTTGGACAAGAACGCTACCAAGTACTAGTGACAACTCCCTCCTAAAGGAGTTATAACTAATTCCTACTATCACTCACCTACTTTTAGAAGAGAGATCTCAACAACTCCTAGATAAAAGGGGATGGTTATCCACCACTAATGGTGGAACTTCTCCAACGGTGGTTATTGGCTCATCACCTATAAATACCCTGACTCCTTTCATGTATACTTAAGATCCAATCTACTATAAACCTGCTTGTATCCTTGCTAACTTAGGCATCAGAGTGTCTTGCAGGTACCACCTCCCATCTCCCCACGAACAACTCGGACGCAGCCACTTGACACAGGATAAGTCAGACGCTGCCTCACTAGAAGTCTTGACCTCACGTTCAACCCCAAATTCCATCCAGTTTCAGGTAACCCTCGGAACATTGGTGTCGTTGTCGGGGACATGGGAATTAACACCCCATGACGGACGATCACTTGAAAGATGGATGTACAACGTCCGAAATCAGATCCAGAGTACCAAAATGAGGGCAACAATGACCAAGCCATCGTGATACCCACTCAGAGAACAGAAGGACCACATGGTGAAAGCACCTCAAACCCACCTCGTAGGAGAATTAGTTCTGAGATTCACCACCCAGAAGATGAAGATCAACCCCATTCTACCGAACTTGTGGGACTAGTGCACGGACATCACGACCGACTTGAACAACTCAAATAGGAGATAGAGCGATAAAGGGAGGCGGAGATAAATCTGAGGAAATAAATTAAACGACGGAGTGAGTTGGAAGAAAAGTTCTCAAAGTTGGAATCCGACCTTCGAAGTAGGAATCCACGCATGACTCGGGAAAACACCCCTTTAGGAGGGGGAGACCCTTTCATCGAATACATCATGCGGGCAAGGGTTCTTAGAAACTTTAAAAGCCCTTATAGGAGCCTTTATGATGGAACGACCGATTCAAGACACCATTTAAGAATGTATTTGGCCGATACCTCAGATGCGACTCGTTGCAAGGCATTCCCAACAACCCTAACCAAATCGGCAATGAAGTGGTTTGATAATCTGCCACCTAGCTCGGTCACCAGCTTCGACGACCTTGTAAGAAAATTTCTCACCCGATTTTCAATTCAAAAAGACAAGGTCAAACACGCACCTAGTCTGCTTGGAGTCAAACAAGAGATCGGAGAATCCCTCAGAGACTACATGGAGAGATTTAACAAGGCATGTCTGGAGATCCAGAATTTACCCACCGAAGCGGTAATAATGGGGTTGGTCAATGGCCTCCGAGAGGGGCCTTTTTCCCAATCTATTTTAAAGTGTCATCTGACCTCTTTAAATGATGTAAAAGAGTGAGCTGAAAAGTACATTAACATTGAGGAAAATGTCAGGCTTTGTGAACCTAATTTCCGACGAGCACATCCTTATCAAGCTCAAGAAAAGGAGAAAGAACCCAAAAAGAAGGAAGAATACAACTTGGAAAAGCCAAGGAGGTACCACAATTACACCCCGCTGTGAGTTTTCCTTGTAGACATTTATAGGAAAATTTTCCATGCGAGAAAACTATATGGACATTTCACAAATAACTGTTACAACTTAAAAAATGTGATAAAAAATAACTGACCAAAAAAGGTCGGTTGGATAAATACCCAAACTCCAAAAAGATATATCCATATGATAGCGGGTGGATTTGCCAGAAGAGGGCTAAAAAAGTCATCCCGAAAGAGACACATAAAAGAAGTCTATCAAGTGGAGGAAGAAACTTCTGACTTTCCAACCATTTCTTTCACAAAAGAAGACGCGCAAGATATAATACCCGGGCATGATGACCCTGTGATAATCACCATGATACTTGCTAATGCAAACCTTCATAGGACTTTGGTGGACCAAGAAAGCTCAGCTGACATTCTATTCAAGCTTGCTTTCAACAAACTAGGGTTGGAAAAGAAAGAACTGAAGGCATACCCAGACTGCCAGACACCCTCTTCGAGCTAGTGGATACGCCTATCAAACCATTGGGCTTCATTCCCTTACATACTACCTTTGGAAAAAGGATGAGGTCCAAAATCCTGAATATTGACTACATTGTTGTTGATGTAGCTTCAGCCTATAATGCCTTGATAGGTTAGACGACCCTGAATCGACTATGAGCTGTTGTCTCCACCTCTCACCTCTGCATGAAATTCCCGATGCAATAAGGGATTGATATGGTAAGGGGAGATCAAAAGTTAGCAAGAAAATGCTACAATGAAAGTTTGAATCTGTGTGGCAAAGGTAAAAAATTCAATTCAATTGAACTCGGTGGAGTCCGAGGAAAAGACGACCTAAGACCACAGCCTGAAGAAAAGACGGAGGTAGTGCAGGTCGGAGATGAAGTCAGAAAAAATACCAACATAGAAATAAACCTAGGGGCAGATTTAAAAGAGGGTCTCATCAAGCTCCTATGCAAAAATTTCGACCTCTTCTCTTGGAAAATGGCCGACATGTCTAGAATTGATCTTGAGCTCATGACTCACAGGCTAGCAGTATATTCTGGGTCCCAGCCTGTTCAGCAAAAAGGGCATAAACTTGGACCTGAACGAGCTCAAGTGGTTGAAGAACAAGTTCAAGTATTGCTAGAAGTCGGGTTCATCAGGGAGGTTAAATACCCATTATGCTTGGCAAATGTCGTGTTGGTAAAAAAGTAAAACGGGAAGTGGAAGATGTGCCTCGACTACACCGACCTCAATAAAGCCTGTCCAAAGGATCCATACCCTCTTCCCAATATTGATACTTTAGTAGATTCATCTTCAGAATATCATTACTTATCATTTATGGATGCATACTCAGGATATAATCAAATCCCGATGTTCAAGTCGGATCAGGAGAAGACGTCATTCATCACTTTAAGAGCAAACTACTGTTACGTGGTCATGCCATTTGGTTTAAAAAGTGCCACATATCAGATATTGATAAACAAAGTATTTGCACCTCACCTCGAAAACTTAATGAAAGCATATGTAGATGACATGTTGATAAAAACCAAGAAAAAAACAAATATCCTGTCCAATCTCTCACAAGTATTTGATATCATAAGGAAGCATGGAATGAGATTAAATCCCACAAAGTGCACCTTTCCGATGGAAGCAATAAAATTTTTGGAGTTCATACTCACACAAAGGAGAATTGAAATCAATCCCGACAAGTGCAGAGCTATCTTAGATATGAGGAGCCCGACCTGTATGAAGGAAGTCCAACAGTTGAATGGCCGGCTTGCGGCACTATCCAAATTTTTGGCAGGATTAGCTTTAAGATCCTTGCTTCTTTTCTCACTACTCAAAAGAGGATTCCAATTTGAATGGACTCTAGAGTGCGAAAAAGCTTTTCAACAATTCAAAACCTTTTTAAGCCAACCACCCATCTTTACTCGGCTTAAAATAGGGGAGGAACTGGTACTATACTTAGGGTGTGTTTGGGGTTCACATTGGGGAATAGAAAAGCCCGTTTAAGCATTTTGAACGTTCCATTGTTACGTTTGGCAACTTTTTGGAATCTCTAACCCAGAAGTGCTTTCACCTCTAAACGTACGTTCACGTGAAGCTAAAAATTCTAGCTTCTGCGTTCATGTTGGAAAGGTTAATTACCGTTAAATGAATTAGGTAAGAAATTTATTCCATATCTACCAACTATACCCTTCATTTTTTCTACAAAAAGGATGCACATAACCACATAATTTCACAATAATTCTCTATATGTTCTTCGTTACAGATTTTTTTTCCATCAAACATTTTCAGATTTGTTTCCATCACTGCCAAGGTAAAGATAATTTTTTCTTATTTTTTTAGTTCTCTCTTTTATATTTTAATTTTTATGTTTTTTATTATTTTTTATTTATATGATAAATATTTTTCATATTATTTTTTTAGTGTTCTGTTGTTATTTTTTTAGTTTTCTATTGTTATATTTTTATTGTATTTTTTTATTTATATGACAAATATTGTTGATATAAATTTTTATTTTTATTAATTTTTATGATATTTTTATTATTTTTTGTTTATATAAATTTTTTTTCTATCCTTTATTGTACTATATTTATGTTGTGTATAAAATAAGTAACAAAAGAGTTATAAATAATAAAAATATATAGTCCAAAATGATACTAAATTAAAGAGTACTAACGGCACTAAAATAAATTATAAAATATTTTCTTTTTGTTTGACATTATAAAATGTATAGTACTCTCTTTCATATTTTTATTTCTTATTGTTTTTTAGTTCATTTGAATTTTTTTATCATTTACTATTCTTTATGTTTAATATTTAAAGTGTCTTTTTTTATTTTTATTTGACTTTGTTTTTTTTTTTTACTTATTTTTGTCATTGATCTTTTTTATATTATTTTTTTCAGTGTTCTAATCGCTCAGGTATGTTATTAATTTTTTTATGGTATTTTTATTATTTCTTATTCATATGAATTATATTTTTTTGTCTTTTTTATGCACTGTGTTTATATGCTATACGAAGTTTATTTATTTTTTCTTATTTGATATAGTTCATATGAATTTTTTTTATTTTTTATTATATTTCTTTTATTCATATGATATATATTGTTGCTTTTATAAAATTTTTATCGTTTTTTATTTACATGAGTTCTCTTTTTATATTTTTATTATACTTTATTTTTGTTTCGGCTGAAATTTTTTATTTTTTATTCGACTATGTAAAATTTATAATTATAATTCTCATATATTATGTTTTATTGTAACTTTTTTTATAATATAGATTAATTGATCCCATTAAAAAAGACAAACTAAATAAATAATTATTCATAAGTATTAATAAAATCATAAATATTAGATGCCAAAAAAGTCTTATAAGAATAAAAGTATTGAGAGTAGGGAAGACACTGCGCATGATACTTGTGTATTTGATAATACTATTACAACTCCTACCATAAAATTTTTGCATCCTACTCGAGGTTAATTTTTATCATTTTCTTACAAATAAGCTATATTTGCTTGGTTATCATGTAACTAATTTGATTGCTCATTAGGTAAATATTATTTGGTAAATGCCGGTTATCCAACACCGAAAGAATATATTGGTCCATATAAATGTGAGCGCTATCATCTACAGATTTTAATCAATATGAACGTGCAAACATTCTTGATGGACAAGATAATAGTTATGTTGGTGAAAGCTCACATCAAACTCTAACCATTAGCTCTTCTGCAGAAATAGATCGTGTTCGAGACTCGATTAAGGATCAAATTATTAATCACATGCAGTAGAAATAATAGTGTTCTTATGTACTAATTTTGTATAAGATATTACTTTTTATGTATTTTATTAGTGTTTTATCTTTTAATTTAATATTTATTAATGTTTTTATGTATTAAAATATATTTTGTCAACTTTTATATGTTACTTTAATTTAGTAAGTAAATATTAATTTTATTATAAAATAAATTAATAAGATCTATTCAAATATCTAAAGTAAAATAATAGAATAATATAAAAATTATTTTAATTGATGTCTCTTTTAGTAATTTTTTATGTAAAAGTGATTTTGAGTAGTATAATCCGAACAATATTTATTTTACTATAATTCATTTTGATATAAAGATTGCCAAACATAAATTATGTTAACACAAACTTACTTTTCATCAAAATCAAGTTTGCAAAATTAATTTTATGCAAACTCCTATTTGCAAACTATAATCCAAACACACACTTAGCCGTCACTAACAAGGCAGTAGCTTTAGCTCTGATACAGGAAGATGAATATGGACAACATCCCATCTACTTCACCAGCAAGGTCTTATAGGGACCAGAATTGAGGTACCAAAAAATAAAAAAATTTGCATATGTCTTAATCCTGGCGTCTAGAAGGCTCTGACCTTATTTCCAAGCACACACCATAAAGGTCCGAACAAATCAACCCATGAAGCAGATCCTCCAAAAAACAGACATAGCAGGTCAGATGGTATAATAGGTCATAGTGTTGTCCAAGTTCGACCTAAAATATGAAACTCGGACAGCTATTAAGACCCAATGCCTCACTGATTTTTTAGTAGAATACACTGGTGACAAGGCTAAAACCTCTGTGACCTGGAGCCTATAGGTGGATGGATCTTTCAATATAGTCGGGAGCAGCAGTGCTGGCATCATCTTGGTCAGCGAAGAAAGGACTCAAATTGAGCTCTTCTTAAAATTTGAATTCCCTGCTTCTAACAACCAGGTCGAGTATGAAACCATGATTGCAGGCTTAAAACTTGCCAAAGAAGTCGAAGCAACAAATGTCGTAGTCTTTAGTGACTCTCAGATAGCAACCTCTCAAATCAATGGAGAATATCAAGCGAAGGACCCCAACATGAAAATATACTTAGAGAAAACACTCAAACAACTTCAATAATTCCTTGAGATGGAGGTCCGACATATAGCTCGAAAGCTTAATAGTAGAGCTGATGCCCTTTTCCAAATTGGCAAGCACTAAGCCAGGAGGAAATAACAGGAGCTTGATTCAAGAAACTCTCAAAGAGCCATCAGTCAGCAAAATAGACCACAAGTCGGACGTTTTACCCATCTTCAGCATGAATCTCGGATGGATGACTCCTCTTATCGAATATTTGAAATTCGACATCCTCCCCGAGGAACAAAAGGAAGCCAAAAGAATCTAAAAGGAAGCACAAAACTATACCTTAGTACACAATGTCCTTTACAGAAGAGGGATATCAACGCCCATGCTAAAATGTGTCCCGACTTGCAGAACTGAAGAAGTCTTGGAAGAAATACACAATGGCATATATGAGGACCACCTCGGAGCTCGGTCACTAGCCCGAAAAGCAATCCGAACTGGATTCTATTGGCCGACCTTACAAAGAGATGCGATCGATTTTGTCAAAAGATGTCCTCCTTGTCAAATGCATGCTAACTTTCACGTTGCTCCTCCTAAAGAACTCATCAGCATAACCTCCCCATGATCTTTTGCAAAATGGGGGTTAGACCTACTCGGGCCTTTCTCCCAAGCTCCTAGACAAGTCAAGTACCTTATCGTGGGAGTGGATTACTTTATCTAATGGATTGAAGCTGAACCACTGGCTATTATCACGGCCCAAAAAAGCCAAAAATTCCTGTATAGGAATATTATTTCTCGGTTTGGGTCCCACACTCCATCACCACAGATAATGGTACTCAGTTCACCAACTCTACTTTCAGGAGCTTAGTGGCGAGTATGAAGATCAAACATCAGTTCACATCGGTGGAGTATCCCCAAGCTATTGGACAAGCAGAAGCAGCAAATAAAGTCATATTAGCTGGATTGAAGAAAATGTTACAGGATACAAAGGGAGCATGGGCAGAAGAACTTTCACAAGTCCTACGGGCTTCTCGGACGACTCCTTACTCGACAAATATGGAGACCCCATTCCGACTTGTATATGGGGTAGAGGCCATAATTCCCGTTGAAGTCAATGAACAAATTCCACCGGAAAGATTCTATGATGACGTAGAAAACATCCAAGCCTATAAAGAGGAACTCGACCTCCTCCCAGAAGTTCGAGAACAAGTTCAGATAAGAGAAGCCGCGTTAAAGCAAAGAATGTCGACCAGATACAATAAGAAGGTCATTCGGAGAAGCTTCACCACAACCGACCTAGTTCTGATAAAAAATGACATCAGAGTAACCGATTCGGGTGAAGAGAAGCTCGCTGCTAATTGGAAAAGACTTTTTAAGATAACTGAAGTCTTAGAAAAAGGCTACTACAAGGTGTCCGACCTAAACGGAACCGAGCTCTCAAGGTCGTGGCACGCATGCAACATGAAGAGATATTATAGGTAGAAGCGCACCTCGCTCCCTAATGTACTCTTTTCCCTGACTTCATGGTTTTTTTCTCGAAAAGGATTTTCTTGTAGTGGGTTTTAGCGAGGCATCAAAGCAACAGTTAGGGGCAGGAAAAATTACCACCCTTAGTAGCAGAAGCATTTTTGTAAATTACTCTTCATTAATGATAAAATCTTTTTAATCCCATTGTTTATCCTACGATACGCATTGACTTAAGCTTGAAAAAATGCGAAACTCTGTTGTCTGACCTAAGTGGTCGGCAAGACAAAGCGACGAGGTCCAAGTCGATGTAAAGAGGTTATGTACGTCGACCATAAAAGCTCATAATTCACGACTTATAAGTCGGAAGGTGATTGGGCCCCCCAAAATACATCGCAAAAATAATTTAAGTTTTGATATAGCCGACTTGTAAGAAGAGATCGGCCATCTGAGTATGACAATGGAAAGGTCTTAAAAACAGATTCTAAGTTAAATAAGAGTAATCACTCCCAGCATGCAACAAAACTTTATGAAGCTTCACAAACTATCAAAATAGAAACTTCAACATAAATATCTGAAGTATTTAAAAAAGTTGTTAAAAAAGTTGCTAAAACCCTAGGAAAAAGGACTGGCATCCACAAATGTACGCAAAAAACATACAAAAAAGGTGTTCGTAAGGGATCCACAAGTTAGGCCTTGAAAAAAGCAAACTAAACAGGACCAATGAGAGGATTCTGATCATCAGGAGTCACGGCAGTAGCGGAAGTCGGCACATTCTCCTCGGCTAAAACAACTTCAGGCTGAGGAGAGGAAGTCAGCTCGGATGGAACGACTTCAGGGTGAGAAGACTATCCGATAAGCCCCCCAGTAGCTTTCAGATCGGATAATTGATTGTCCCCTTCTTGAGGAGGAGGGACGATCTTCCCATCAATCACGACCATGTCTTGGTTAAGAGGTGAGGTGTCCAACTCAGGAGCGATAACCCGAAGCTGAGCCTTCAAATTTTCAAACATCTCCTTCGTACCTTCCGCAACCGACTCCTCCAACTCGGTGTACTCATCCCTAAGTCAGTTTACCTCTTCATGCAAGTCCCAATTTTCTCCAAAAACTTGGGTATAATCTTCCTGGTTTTTTTTATTCAGACTCTCAGCCAAAGCATAAGAAGCTACAGCCTACTTCTCACTTTTCCGAGCCTTAATGAGGTCAGATTCCAACTTAGACTTCTCCTCCTCCCACTCGTTCTTTGCTTCACGGAAGGAGGCCACCTCGGCTTGCAAAGCCTCCAAAGAACGATGAAGCTATGAGAAATGATGTATTTGTCACAAAAACTCACCCTCATCAAAGCCAATATCATAAATATGACGCTTCCAAACTCTGAGGTCTTTCATTTTTTAGAACTCGAATTTGAGACAAGAGGGACGAGAGGGGTAACAATAAAAAAAGGAGGAGGAGGAGGAGGAGGAAGAACGGACACCGGCTTAGGCTGAGATGAAGTTCTTGAGTCTGACTTATTCGGGGAAGGAGTATCCGACCTTCTCGAGTCGTGGAGCTGTATGACCCGAGCTTTAGTGTTCCTTTTAGCCTTTTGAACTTTCTGGTAGGCTTTCGGACCACTCTTCATTATTTTTGCACAAGAACATTGATAGTTAGAAATAACTCGGATCAACAAACAAGTATTTACAAATAATATCAATAACTACCTAGCTCGGTACGAACATAACTCGACTTTTCAAGAAGAAATTTTTTCATATCAAGGTTTGGAGCTCGTCCCCAAGTCTCTCGGAAGAATTCTACAATAGCTTCCTCAACCTCATCCAAGTCTACCAGGTTATACTTATCAATAGGAGTTGATTGTACCCAATATAATTGGACGCAAGGTTCATTATTTTCATCCAAGAAAAAGGACGGTGATCCTTAGCAGCTCGAACTTTAAAATAAAAATTTTTAAAATCATGGAATAACTCATCAAAAATAGATAATACTTTTCGACCTTATATAGTTCGAAAATAAACTCATTGTTGATTATTGGTGGAACTGACAGGTCTTATGAGTTGAAATAAGAAGAAAAAGATCTTTAAGGAGATTGGAAAGTCAAGCTCACGACTTATGAGCTGGTAGATTTTTAGAAAATCCCAGAAATTCGGGTGAAGTTGGGTAGGAGCCACTTTACAAAAAGACAAGATGTCAATTTCAAAGTTGGAAAATAAAAAAACCACCCCAAGTCGGATAAAAAGGCAATCATACATAAAAATAAAATTAGGCTCCCACATGATAACTCGGTTAAAACATACTTGGTCCTCAGGATTAGGGGAAACTATCTCATATTTCCCCTTATCATCCCTAAACCACAAATCCTATGGTGTTTACGAAAATCATCTACAAAAACATTATCTATTACGGGAACTGCGAAAAGAACCGAGATATCTACCCATCTCAACAAATCCTCAGGGACATTGGACGACATTTTCAAGACAGTTGAACGAGATATATAAAAGAGATATACCTACATTATAAAATAGAAATGATCACTATGAGTCGAAAACAAGCACAAGGCCTTTTTCAGACAAAAAGAAGCAACAACAAACACAGAAGGAGCACCTCTGGAAAAAGAAAAATGACATTATTTTCAAAAGCCAAACAATTTTATTTAAGGACATCACAACATGCAAAGAAGATAACAACAATGTCACAACAGTATAATAAACCAAAAAAAAATGTGGAAGAATCAATTTTCATGTAAATACAAAAGGCAAACACTACGAAAACAACAAGTCCAAAAAATAGCAATGTCAACAAACAAGATTTCATATTTATGCAAGATTTTTCAGTTCTAAATCAAATGCACAAAACAGTTCGCAAAAAAAAAAAAAGAAAACAAAAGCAACCACACAGTAAACGTACAAAGAAAAAAAGAAAGGCCAACTTGGAGGAAGAAATAAATGACCCCTGCAAACAGCAAATAGCAAACGAAAGATTCTAACACCTTAAGGAACAGCACGAGAAGATGCTCAGCACTAGAAATACAACACAAGAAGGAAGTTCTTTGTAGAAGAAAAACGATGTATAAAAATAATAGAAGGCGAAAAGCTTGAGAGAGAAGTTGAGGAAACGAAAAAAGAAGAATGAGAAGAGGGAAAGGTATTTATAAGACAATGTAAAACCATCCCTCATTTAAAGACGTGTACAGTTGTTACCAATGTAACCATACCTAACTTGTCAAAGTTGAAAGGCAACAGGCACAACGGTTGACGTTTCAAAAACCCGACATGATAATTCTACTTACCAATGCTTGTCCGACTTCTCATATGCTTGAGTACGACCTAAGTAAAAGATCGTAATCAAGAAGGGGTATTGTTCATACCCTGACCCAAAACTCAAGCCAGGCCCAAAAACAGAGAAAGCCCAAAAGGCAGTTACCAAATAAGCCGACCTCCTAAGAGGTCGGACAAGAACGTTACCAAGTGACAACTCCCTCTTGAAGAAGTTATAACTAATCCTTACTATTACTCACCTACTTCTAGAAGAGAGATCTCAACAACTCCTAGATAAAAGGGGACGGTTATCCACCACTAATGGTAGAACTACTCCAACGATGGTTATTGGCTCATCACCTTTAAATACCCTGACTCCTTTCAGATATACTTAAGATCCAAACTTCTATAAACCTGCTTGTATCTTTGCTGACTTAGGCATTGGAATGTCTTACAGGTACCACTCCTCATGTCCCTATGAACAACTCGGATGGCAGCCACCTGACACAGGATAAATCAGACGCTGCCTTACTAGGAGTCTAAACCTCACGTTCAGGAACAAATTCCATCCAATTTTAGATAACCATCGGAACAATTATCTTCATCCGAAACTAATTATTGAGAATCGTAGATAATTTATTATTTTTTATTAAATTATTTTCTAATTACTTTTAATTATTAATTTTATATAAAATCAACTTCATGTATGTAAAATTTCGTCTTTTAAATTCTAACAGAATAAATATAAAATATTGATTTAAAATATTAATTAATAACGAAAAAATTAACTCTTTAATATTTATATTATTTTAAACATGATCAAACTCAAATTTAATAGTTAAATTTTAAATTATTTTTTTAAAAAAGAAATTAAGAAATGGGGTAATTGTAATTTATTAAGTGAATCTTTTCCTAAGATGGGCCCAGCAGATGACGTGGAATTATGACGTAATTGGTTAAGGGTTGAGATGTTAAAGGGCCCCACTGGTAAAGTTTTGGTCGGATATGCATGGCTTGCTATTTGTTGTTGAATGGGGTAAGCGCGTGAATCGGGTGGCGCGTGGTATGTCAAGAAGCAAAGAGTGATGAAGGGAATATGTTCGGAGGCATGATATTGATACGTGACAGGGCATCGATTTTCTTTCTTTGTTGTTAGATAAATAAATACGTCCGTTCATTTACGTACCCAATAGACACCCCAAATATCCTTATCTACTACCCCTCTATTATTTTCTTAAAACATACAACCGTTATATACTTTTTACTTTTTTCAAAATTATTTTTTCTCTCTATCATTGTTCATGCCCACTTTAACAGAAAGTTTGGCCACCTAAAAAATAAAGTGCCTTTTATGTCCATTTGCTTATCAAAATATAAAGTTAATAATCAAAATAGTTTTCGAAAAATAATAAATTTGGTTAAATAATAATATGTAGTTTAATCATCTTGCGACATATTGTGATCTAAGTCGTCTAATTGAAATGACCAATTTAATTCACAATTATAATTTTTAAAGATTATTAGACGTTTGATGCATTCAATGACCAATTTTGTAGGATTTCAATTTTCTTAAGAATTGGTTGTTATTGTTAATTAAATAATTAGTCATATAGTAGTATATGTAATCTCTTAGATTGGAATCACACATTCTAGCAGTAAATTAATAAAAAAGATAGATGTTGTTTACACTACTTTGTGTGTGTATCTCTTTGAATATTTTTTTATAGTATAAAAGATAAAATGTTTATCTGATTTTATTTTTTTAATCAATCACTTTAAGATTTAATATTAAACAAATGTATAAAAATATATACAATACTAATACACATAATATTCCGCTAATTAAACTAATTTGGGGCATGTGGTGGAATAAACTAATACACATAATACTCATACATACTATAGTTTTGAAGGATCCAATGCTAGTTATCCGTTGTAAGAAAAAAAAAAAGTTATCGATCTCCTTTGTTCTTGTATATTCTTCTCTTACCATACAATATTACTTTTTTTTTCCTTCTCTTTTTATCCATATAATAAAAATAATCATTTTTGACATCCTATTCCCCGTTTTATTCATCAAATTTTGGAAATTCAATTACACATAATTCAGCCAAGAGTTGATGAGAGATTCTATATGCATAACCCTAGGTCAATTCTGTTGTCCATGTTGAATTTCCCAATTAGCTTATTTGTTGTATTTCTAACAATAGATAAATAAAAAATTAAAAACACATGCCTATAAATACTCCCTGCTCATGAATTTTTGTCTTTGGTAGTTGTGGGTTTTGATGATCATATCTATCATAGTTTTTAGTTTTAGGGTTATTGTTTCGTGGGTTATACAAGGGTGTGTTTAGAAATATTAATTGATAAGTGGTTGTGTTATTAGTTTTTCTCATAATTAGTATCTATTTTATTTGGGATGCTTCAGTTTACACATTGAAAAAAAAATGTTAAATGCTCTGATAATTATCTCAAAAGATAACAAGATTTTTGATAAAAAAATATTCAATTTGACTTCTAAACTTTATTTTTATGGAACTAATTAACTCTAACACAAAAAAATTAAATATTATTTTTTTTCACAAGAATTAATCAGTCAAAAAAATATCAAGAGTCGAATTGAGTATTTTTTTTGGTTAAAAATTTTGTAATCTTTTTAAAATAATTTTTAAAGGCCGAATTAGATATTCACTAAAAAAAATCGTTTAGAAAAGAAAAAGCATTTAGAGATAAAGAATTACGCAATAACCAAACGTGTCTGAAGTTTGCATGAATTGGATTGCTCAATACTGATTAAAGTACACAAAAAATAAAAAATATTGAAATAAATTACTCCATCATGCATGATTCGATTACGATTCCAAAATCATAGAGCTAATGAGTGATACTTTGTGTTTTTTAAAGGTAGTGTGAAGCTAATCTGATTTTAACGCGAGTGTTGTATGTATATATGAATATTATAATAATCTTTATTAAATACGTGTATATAAAAATAAAGATTTATGATGTATGTATAGTTGCCTTAGCGATTAAGGTTGTAAGGAAAGAAGAAGAACACGAGCCTGACGCGGTGGGGATAGAGAGGGAAGCTTGTGTGAGACAAAAGAAGAGAGAGAAAGAGAGAGGAGTTGAAGGAGTAATAAGAGAGATTCTAGTTTATATCATGGGTCACATAAAAAAAAAAAGTGCCTAGGTCCATTCACCTCCACTTCCACTCCAAAAGGAAAAGAAAATAAAAACAAAAGGCTAAAAGGTTGAGAGGGTTGAGGAAGTGGAGGATGTGATTTTTCTTTTCTTTTTTTTTTTGGGTGGAA
Source organism: Arachis duranensis (assembly GCF_000817695.3). Classification (NCBI taxonomy): domain Eukaryota; kingdom Viridiplantae; phylum Streptophyta; class Magnoliopsida; order Fabales; family Fabaceae; genus Arachis; species Arachis duranensis. The sequence continues at coordinate 9,387,414 of NC_029776.3, forward strand.
TAATAGTGGAGGATCTTCTATCTTCTCTTATATATGGTATGATGCATGGCACACACCCAGAGCTTTTTTACCATATGGGATCCATAAGGATATGTTGTTGTCTTTCATAAGTATAAAGATACACTCATTATGTATTATATTCAATTATACTATTAATGTTATTTGATTTTTTGGTAGAAAAAAATCACATTTTGGTGGAAGGGAAGGTGATTATATTCCTACTCCACAAAATTACGTGGTCTTCTTTATGTGATATAATGTGTGTTATTGATGTGAGACAGTATGGAACACGTTTGTGGTGTGAGATGAAAGTCTGAATTAGATTTGTTCTTCTGCTATTTGTTTTGTTTTCGGCCACTTCAATTTATGACGTTACCAACTCAGATGGTTCACTTCTAAAAGCAGTTTTTGTCGTCCGAATCACAAATAGTTTCGTTTCATTTAAGATAAGACTGCCTCCATCATTTTCCTTCTCCAGTTTTACTGCTATATATAGAAGATGTGTTATCTTGTAAATTAGTGTTATTAAGAAAAACAAAAATGAAATTTGGGTGTTTACTCATAACCAAAAATAAAAATCAATTGACATAAAGAGTTGAAGACATAGAATTCGATCTCCCTAACATAAATAAATAAAGGACTAAAGAGTGAATCATCATATTTTCAACATCCCAATGATGATAATTTTTTAAAAGAATAATATAATATTTTAAATAATATGAGAACCATACAAACATATGTCTAGCTTGACGTGACTATTCTAATAATTTATATTCCGTCTTCGCAATTGTTCATCATAATAAAATCAAGAAAGTAGGGTATTCGCGAATCGGATCGGATTAGATATGGCCAAAAATTCGATTCGATCCGCACAATTTTTATCGGATTGGATATGATATCCGTACTTTTTTTTTGTGTCGGATTTGATATCGGATATATCCACATAATTAAATCTTTTCTTTTTAATCATATTTCAATGTAAAAAAATTCAATAAAAATATTTCTTTGATACTTTTAAACTTATTTATTCCTAAAATATTTTTAATCAAACTCTTTCTAAATAATAAAAATAAAATAATACAATATATGAATAATAATTACTAACTAAACATACAAATAAGTAAATATAATACCAAACATATATATTTATTTGTTTTTTAATTATTATTGTACGGATCTGCGGATCCGCAGATGTAGAGCAGATATCCGCGATCCGATCCGCAAATTCAATCCGATCCGATCCGATCAATTTGCAGATCGGATTGTATCCGTAATTTTTGGATCGGATGCGGATATTTACCGCGGATATGATCCGATTGATGGACACCCCTACAAAAAAGCTTAAATTTCAAATAATAATAATAAGTTTTTTAATGTGTGTGTTTATTGTTTGAAAAGTTTTACAAAATACAAACAAAATAAATAAAAATGCTAATTATAATTATACTTTTTTTTATTTAGGATCACTATAAAAATTCCAACCGATAACAGCGGAATTTTTGCCATGATTAACAAAACCCGCTACAAGTAAAATATTATGGCGGTTAATGCATCAAAATATGTTGGCGATACTATATTATCAGAATTGTTGGCACGGCAAAAAAATCTTTATGCAGCCAAATTTGTTGCGTTTAGTAGCAGTTGGAGCAGAACCGTCGCTATTTAGTTTACTTAGCGGCGATCTTCTTTTAAATTGTCGTAAAATTATATAGTCTTTATACATAGTTTGTATGTTGTTCCTTATTAAAAAATTAATAAAGTATAATCATAATATATTCACACAAAATTTCTTTAATATTGTGCTAATCTAATGTTACCTTTGATGAAATTAAAAGTTTTATTTACTACTTAAATTGAGTTTATCCGTATTTAATTTTCATTATATATATATATACTAAAACTTATTTCTCAAAATTTATTTGAATCAATGTTACTTAAATTTTGACATTAATTTTGTATTTATAATAGGATAAGAAAAAAGAAATTAAAAGATTAAAAGCAATATATTGTTTACGTTTCGTTAATTGTTTAAATTAAAAATTAAAAAATACTTTTTTTGAATTTATAGTATAATTTCACAAAATATAAATTGTTGCCAAAAAAATTTTTAAAAAAATTAATATTTAAATTCTTTTATCATGTGTATAAATTTACTAATTAAATTTTCTCCTTAATATAAGATCTTTTAAATTTGTATTTAGACATAAATTTAAAAGGAAAAAAAAAGTGATGAATGTCTAAAATAAATTTATAAAAATAAAACAAAGTTTAATTAAGCATAAATTAAGGTTTCTTTTAAGTTGTACCTTATTTAACCTTAGTAAAATATTTATATCGTAGACAAATATCTAATACTATGACCCTAACAATCAAAATATGATAAATCAATCCAAGTCTTGAAAAAAAAAATTAAAATTCTATTACATCATCAACTACTAATGCTTTGTTCAGCTTAAATTTTTCTTAAAACATCCTATTGATTTGGCCAATAATACTCTGGCAGGGATCTACATGTTTTATGTGCTAGAAAATTTAATAAGTCATCTCAAACTATAGTTCTTTATTCAGATTGAAGCTCCTATCTACAGCTTGTATATCATCTTTTATTTGTTATCCATCTCAAGCTCCATGTCTTTTTCCGAAACCTTATTGAGATTGAAATGCATGGTGTCAGTCTCACGAGAGATGACCTCAACTGAATTGTTATGTGTCCCAGCCTCTTCTCCATTTAATTAATCCTAACTATTTTGCCTGGCTCTTTAGTTAACTCTAAATTTTTAACATGTATAAAACAATATAAATCTACTCAAATCATAAGTAAGAACTTTCAAATTGAATTAGATGCTGATTTAGAGAAAAAAAAAGGTACTTTAAAATGTTAAGACATTTTCTAAAGCTAAATAAAGTAACCAGCAAGTACCAACAACCTTATTAGGAGTGGTAGTAAATTTTTTAATAATTTTGGAGCTATTTTTTTTCTCATATAAAAATGTTCTGTAAGGTATAATTTTATAATATTTATTTTTTCTGTGATACAATATCTAACTCAATAAGATGTTTGTTTGTATGTTCCGTCTACCCAATAAAAATATAGTTTAGGTTTTTAAATTTTTACGTAAAACACATCATCACAAAATGATAAATTTTTTATATAAGAGATTTATTTATTTACCTTCAATTCAATAAGTATATTTTTAGAGTTATTTTTAGATGTACATGGGACAAAAATATACCTAAATTTTTTTGTGGTACTTTGATTTCCATTATTCACATAGTCCTTACAAGTTTCAATTTTAACGTAAAAAATAGCTTTGGAGTAATAGCCTAGATCAAGTTTATACATATTTTTCATAATGCAACAAAAATTTTAAAGGGTAGCATATTAGAGAGCAAACCTGTATCATAGATTCAGTCGTCGTCGTTAAATATTAGTTAAAACAAGAGCATGTTGATATAACTTTCAACGAACACGTAACATTAATTTTATTAAACCATATTTTCTGACAATAGAAATTGTATGTTTCATTGATGGTACTAAATAAATAAGTTATTGTTCGATAAAGTACCTTGATGATATGAAAGGTTTTATGTTATAATATTAAAATTTAAAATTTTTATGGCTTAATTATTTTTTATTTGTTTTTGTTATTCAAAAAACCATTAGTTTGAAGATTTAATTGAGACGGTCACAAAAATATTCACTGACCCGGTATTCACAAAAACCAAACAAGCCTTATAAATGTAACAAAAAATAATTGGTCCATTGCATTGTAATGCTGTGTTTGTGAATATTTTTTGATTGGGCCAATAACAAAATACTTCTTTAAAGTACAAAAAGATAACCAAGTTGGGTTGGTCTAGTGGTTAGCTCACTAGTCCGCTTAAGCAAGTGTCGGGGGTTCAAATCCCGCCTTGTGCATGCAGCAACCCATTGGCCAGCGGCAAACCCTTAAATGGAGCTCAGTACCGCGGCGGATTAGTCCTTAACCTGCCGGGTTGGGGGATACCGTGGGAAACCAAAAAAAAAAAAGTACAAAAAGATAAAGCCCAATTATTCCCTCAACGGGTTTAATCGTTTAGGCTCCGTTTGGTTGGTGGGTGGTAATAGTAATACATAAGACATAGACATAAAGACATAAAATGATATAGACACATTAGTACATAAAGTCTTAAACTTGTTTGGTATTTAAGTACATGACCTTGCATTCAAATTACAATTTTAATAAAATGACACTAATAACCCTACCATCATTATCACTTCTCTATCTCTATCACCGTCACCATTATCATGATAATTCAAATTATCACTATTAATAATTTTTAATGCAATTACAGATTCAATTCAACAAATCAACAAACTAACACAAAATTACTCTAACAACAAGATTAATCAAAATTTAAATAAAAAATAAATAAAAAAATAGAGAACTCTCCCCTCAATTATCTTCTTCTCATCTTGCATGCAAAAAGCATGATCTAATTATAGTCACAAACAAAAAATTGAAAGTAAAATTAAAAACAGACAATTATTCTCATCACAAAAAAAAACCTCAAAGAACAGGAAAGAAAAAAACAGCAAAATAGATGACTATATGGTGGAAGGGAGGCAGCGGCGTGAAAGAGAGACGGAGGCAGATCTGGAAAGAGAGGTGCGAGTTTGATTTGGAAATTCCTCAATATCAAACATGGAAGGAAGCCTCAACAACAACAATGAGGCAGAGAACGGAGGAGACAACCACGGCGGAGGCAGTGTGACAAAGGAACATGACAGTGGTTGCGACAACGTATGAAGGAAGAGATGACAGTAGTGGCAACGGCGATGGCGGCGAAGAAGTGCAATGGAGAGAGACTGTGGTTAAATGAAAAAAGAGTAGGAGAAGAAGATGAGAGTGTATGATAGAAGGAGGTGAATCAGAAAAAGAGAAAGGAGAAGATGAGAGGGTAAGGAAAAAAGGATAAAATTGGAATTAAAAAAAGAAGGGATAAGATTAGAAAAGTTTGTGTCTTATAATTTGTGTCTTAGTGTCTTAGGTTAAAGGAGAGACACTAAAGACACGTATTTTATGTGCTTCTGTTTGTCACCGTGTCTATCGAAAATTTATGTCTAATGAACCAAACGGTGGACATGTACCACCGTGTCCATCTCTTGATGGACATGTATGACAAAACAAACACTGCCTTATATTCTGAAAAAATACTCTCTCCGAACATCAAAAGAAATTCCCGGATACCAACGCAAGTTGGCACAGATGGATGAGAGTCTGTGTCACTTAACTAGGACTAGAAGTGAGTCGAGTTGAGTTGAGTTAGACCAAACTCAGGCTCGACTCACAAAAATTGAGTTTGGCTCACGGCTCGACTCATTAACAATAGAGTCTATTTTTTAAGCTCAAGCTCGATTCACTGAAAGCTCACGAACTAGCTCAAATAATATAAATATAAATACATAATCTATAATTCTATATCAATAAATTATAACATCACGAACTAATAAGCTGAGCTTATCCAAACTCAAACTCGACTCATTTAATTTATGAGATTAATTTCAAATTCAAGTTTGCCTTACTAGCTCACGAATTTAGCTTATCAAGCTATTAACGAGTCGAACTCAAGTTAGCTCGTAAGCTGGCTTGACTCACTTCCAACCCTAACCTTAACTATTTTTCTTGGTTTCGATATTCGTTGAAAGATAAAAATGGAACTTACTTATTTAGAAGAATTACCTACTTTATCTCAAATTAGTTATTGAGTTTCTAGCCTAATGAATATCCTAGTGCCAAAAAAAAAAAATCCCCGGATTACCAAAATTTTCAATGTAATATCTGCTCTCTCTTTTATGTTTTTCTTTTTGTGATCATGGTTTCATAGTGATCTTGATCGAGTCTGAATCCCAAGTGTTTGGAATTTTGTGGTATAGACTTGGACACCTTAATAACTGGCCATCTGTTTAAATAATGCACGTGTCTGAACAAAATTACATGCAGTTTTCGAAAACTAGTATATAGAGCCACCTTTCCAATCTTGGGAACTCACTTGTACTCCTTTCACCTCCTCCTTTTTTTGTGTTAAAAATGGAGCTTCGCAAAGCCATCTTAGCCTTTGTGTTGGTCTTATTGTATGGCGGGGTTAAGGCATTGAGTAGAAGGGACTACTCTTTGGTAGAGAAGAGTGAGAGGAGACCTTTAGTTGTTTCTGAATATGGAACGGTCTCCGCCGTTGATGTCCAAGCTGGGCATGGTGCACCCTTACACCATCTTCAGTTCATCACATTGGAACCTAACTCTCTCTTCCTTCCCGTCCTTCTCCATGCAGATATGCTCTTATATGTCCACACAGGTACCCTTCACTTGCTTATTGCTCTATCTTCTCATGTATTTATCCTATGCGATTGATTTCAGGGAGTGGAAGATTGACTAGCGCAGATGAAGATGGAACAAAGAGCATTGATTTACGTGTAGGAGATCTGTGCAAGCTGGATGAAGGAACTGTTTTTCATATACAGAGCAACTCTCATGAACTTACCCTCTATGCCATGTTTGCCAATTCAGACGATCACACTTATGTAACAAGTGCTTCTGCTAATCTACTTTTTAACTAGTCTAACTAGTTTATAATTAAGCTTTAATTTCTTTCAATGCAGGATCCTTCAATCGGTGCTTACTCAAGGGTCAACGAACTCATCAAAGGCTTTGACAAGAGAATCATTCAAGCAGCATTTCAGGTCATCTTATACTCATATTGCTCAGCATTGAGTGAGTAGTGTAATTCTGATATTGTGAATTTTGAAGGTTCCGGAGGATTTGGTTGAGGCGATCACAAAGAAGAGCAGCATCCCAGGTATAGTGCATAGCAAGAATGCGACTTCAGAGGAGCAGCATGCTCCAAAGGATGAGATAGACCTGGAGGCTTCTCTTCTTGGAAACATTTTAGGGATTCATAGCAGCAACAAAGAGAAAACCAAATACAACATCTTTAAACATGACCCTGATTTCAGAAACCGCCACGGTTGGACCCTAACCGTCACTAAAAAGCAGCTCAAAGCATTGAAGCACACCAACCTTGGATTTCTCATGGTCAATTTGACAGCGGTAATTACCTTATACTATATACTATATACTCGTCATAACAACTTCAATTTGATTGATTGATTTATTTTATAATGGAAGGGATCAATGTTGGGACCACATTGGAACCCAAGGTCTGCAGAAATAGCAGTGGTGTTGTACGGACGAGGCATGGTTCGTGTGTTATGTGGAAGCAGCAGCAGCAATGATGTTGATAAGCAGAGAAGGAGGAGAGAATGCAAGAATAGGAGGTTTAAGGTTGAGGAAGGTGAGGTGTTTGTGGTGCCTAGGTATCATGCAATGGCTCAGATGTCGTTCCAGAATGAGTCACTGGTGTTTCTGGGGTTCACCACAAGTTCTAAAAAGCATACCGATGTTCGGTTCTTGGCTGGAGACACGTCCGTGCTTCAAAACATGAACAGAGATGTATTGGCCACCTCTCTTGGCGTCAGTAACGCCACCGTTGGCAGGCTTCTTCGTAATCAGAACGAGTCTGTGATATTCGCCTGTAATTCTTGTGCGGAGGAAGAGAGAAGAAGAGAGGAGGAAGAGGATGCAAGAGAGAAGGAGAGAGAAGAAGAACAAGAAGAAGAAGAGAAGGAAAGGAAGCGACAAGAGGAGGAGGAGGAGGAGGAAGAAGCAAGGAGAAGGGAAGAGGAAGAGAGAAGAAGAGAGGAGGAGAAGGAGAAGGAGAAGGAGGAAGAGGATACAAGAGAGAAGGAGAGAGAAGAAGAAGAGAGGGAAAGGAAGCGACAAGAGGAGGAGGAGGAAGCAAGGAGAAGAGAAGAGAAAGAGAGGGAAAGGAAGCGACAAGAGGAGGAGGAGGAGGAAGCAAGGAGAAGGGAAGAAGCAAGGAGAGAGAAAGAGAGGAGAAGAGAAGAGGAAGAAAGGAGAAGAGAAGAAGAAGAAGAGAGGGGATCAGAGGCAGAGAGAGCTCAAGAGGAAGCTAGAAAAGAGAGGCAAAGGAGAAGAGAAGAAGAAGAGATAGAAAGGGAGAAACAAGAGGAAGAAAGGAGAAGGGAGTTTGAAAGGAGAAGAGAAGAAGCTGCTGAGAGGGAAAGACAAGAAGGAGGAGGAGAGAGGGAGAGAAAGCGCCAAGAGGGCGGTGGTGGTGGTAATCATGTTCCAGTGGAAACACAAGTAGAAGGAAGGAGAGTGTTGAAGGCACGCCATGTCTGAAGAGAGTTGTTTTATGGGTGTACTTATGTGTGTATACAATAACCAGTAACAACCCATCACCATCTCTTTGTTTTCTTCTGTCTATGCATGTGTGCGCGTGTGGATTACATCACACTACTAAGAATAACAACTCCATCAATCTCTTGTCTTGTCGTCTTCATGTGTGTTTCACTTAGCTCTTTGCACCTACCCAAACAGGTGTTTGCTACCATCTGCCACCGAAATAATATCTCTGTTTTATTTACCCGCCACTTTGACTGCATCATTCTTACTTTTTTTTTACATAGTAATTAATAAAAAAAGAAATCGTCGTAAAAATGATGCAAATATAATTTTACTATTTTTAAGAGAATTGTTTCACCTTTTTCTTTTCTGGGTTGGGGGACTAGATCACTACACAGTTCCTACCCCTATTCAACTCGGCAAAATTGAAGGCAACGGTTACAAGTTTAGGTTAAGCACATGATTCAAGGAAATTTATAATTTCTTTACAATGTTCTCCCTCATTGCATGACTAAAAGATGTAAAAAAAAAATGTACATTTTATTATAAATACGCACAATTCTTTTTCTGTTACCAAACATGACCGAAATTTATATAAAATGGACCTTATATAAACAAGAGAATTGATCAACTAATCAACTAACTTTAGAAGATTACATGATCTTGCTCTAGTTTTTTATCGTCTCATTCCCCATGGTTTGGTTTGGTTTTAGTCTTTCAGAAGATTACATATGGGGTGATAACTAAATTCTCATGGTTAACATTACATGTGCCTATATTTTAGATAACATTCAATCATTCATGATGACCTAGTAAAACTGGAAGTAGTGAAGAGACAAAGCAAACAAAGCCGTTTAAGATTATTGATCACTGTAGGTAGCTCTAGTTTGAGATAGTAAAGCAGTGTTAGAGAATATGAGTGTGTGCATTCAGGTCAAAATTGACATGTAGGCCTGGCCACTGCAAAGAACAAATCAAAATTTACAAAATGAATAAAAGATGGCAAGGAACCAGCTCACTCACTAGTTGAGCTGGTTATATATGACACAACAACAGTAATGTCGTCAAGCTTGCCGCCGTAGTATCGGAATCCAGCCTCCTGAGCAGCAGCAGCAAACGGCGACAGCCTAGTCTTGTCGAGTGCTCGCTCGCGAGCTAGTGCCGCTATCCTCTGAGCGGTTACTTGGGGTTCTAGTCCTGCTCTAACCGCATGCACAACCACTGCACTGATCTCATTGTTGTACAAGTTGTCAAATAACCCATCTGTTCCAGCAACTATGACATCTCCTGGGGCCACAGGTATTACAAAAACCTGCATGTATTATTGCAAAAGATATCCTCAGTGCACAGAATTGATGAACTTGTTCTGAAGAGAAGAACATGAATATCATTTCCCACAAGTCTTACTAGGGAAGAAACTAGGCTCATAATCGTGCAAGAACAGAAAAATGAATGAAATTGGAAAGGAGGAATTTGGAGCAATGAAAGCTTTGAAAAGCAAATATTCTTTCAATTGAAAATGAGGGAAAGTTGAAAATGGTATGCACCTTATATTCATTTTTTACTCCCTCTACCAAACACCAGCAAGGGAAAAACAAAACCTCTACGAATTAGGCCTTAATTTTCAGATTCTCAATGTTGTTATGTGAGCTTTACCTCAGCAGAGCTAGGTAGGTCACCACCATTGCCACTCTCCAATTGATATGTGAAATTGAAGTCATGCTGTTGAACAGGGGACCTGAAAATGGTGCTACCATCTCTAACCACAATGAATCCACTGTCACCTAAATTGATAGCATGTAATCCCTGGACCAAATGTAAATAAATCACTTGATGTTACTTTTCTGTTCTATAATCTATACTAGCTGAAGCAAGCAGAATAATTTTACTGGCTAAGAAAGAAATGAGCCTTATTCAATTAATAATTTAGAATAATGCATTGTGCTTGAAAAGCCAAGCATTGCCAAAACATGAAGCACAAGATGCTGATAGAACCCCAACATGGTTTAGGTCGATTTTTATTTTCACATTGAAAGAAGCCTAATGGTAGACATGCTAGTGTCATCAATCAATATCATCATAATTGTAGTGTTGAATCATTATTTTTATTATAAAAGAATTTTACTTCAAATTCATGTAACATGAACATAAAACAACAAAAAGATGTTCCGGTTATAGAACATAAAGTACAATTCATTCATAGAGTCAAAATAATGTTTATCCTGAGTTCAACATAATTTTCACAATGCTCACAGCACGGCAGTTTTAAGTTGTAGAAAAACTTCATGATGATGCAGATTTGAAGATTAAAGTCATCCAAATCTAGAGTCACATTAATATTCTCTAGAGAGAAAAGGTTTAGCCATTTTTTATTTATCAAAGCATAGATTAGGTACTATGATACCTTATCAGTAAGGGCAATGATACAAGCTGTTGATGAACCCTTAGACTTGGTACATGAATGAGCCTTCTCTAACACCCTTTTTGGATCAAAAGAACCTTTAGGCTCCTCTTGAATTGCTCTCACTGAATTGGATATAAGCTCCTGGGCAAAGAGCCCCGCATTAACACCAACGTCTGCCCAGCCACCAACACCATCTGCAACACCAATTGCTTGTTCTTCTCTGCAAATGAAATGAGCATCCTCTCCCCCTGTCTCCTCCTTATCTGGGTGAGGTAGGTAACATGATCCTGAAATCATCTTCAATGTCTTTCCACTGAAAAATAACACTGCTTGTTAGTAACTACTCAGGAATCAGGATAACCACAATTTGTCAAATAAGAAAGATAAGATAATGTTTACTACTCAAATATTTTTAGCTTCCAGCAGCATTGTCAACCTCTCTTTCAAACAATTTATATAGGACCAACATCATTAACATCTAAATTGGCATGTAAAGAAAAGGTTCTTGCTGAAGCAAAACTTTAAAACATAAGGAATAAGAACCACATACTATTCAGGAGATATGGTAGAAGTTGCAAGCTGTTCTTCAGGTTGGCTTCCCTCAAATGAAAGACCATGTGGAGCACCAGCCGAGCAGGAAGTAGAAGATGAGGAACAGAAACTCTTCAACCATGGTCCATGAAGCGAACCCGAATTCCGGCTCCTCCAATCAGAATCAAAGGCAGAGGAGCACCCAAAACTTAGAGAACCACACAAAATCTGTGGCCTCCTTAAATTCACACTAGCTCTCAAGCACCCTCTCTGAGTCCTGTCCTTGAAGTACACACCAGCAGGCTTTGTGAAATCCACACCACTGCTGCAACTGGAGACCAAGTCATCAACATAAACATCTCCAAGCACAGCTTTGGAAGGTGAAGTAGCCATTGATTTTCTATAAACCTTGTGGCCTGAAGAAAGAGACAGAACTGGATTCCTGTGCAATAATGGTGTTGGCACTGCTTGTTGCCGTGTAATTGCTTCCTGAATGCGTTGACAGTAAATGGTAGTGTTCACCTTTGAGAGAATGCCAGATAGCATCTTAGACCCTTATGCAAGAGCTTCTGCGTTTCTTTTAACTAAGTTGAGAAAGCTCATTTCTTTCCCCGCCACCCAGAAAACCTTTCCCAAAGAGAATTGAACTGCACGCAGATTCTGAATCCAAGAGATATATTGATTTGAAATTTCAACTATTAATCACTTCAAAGTTTCAAACTTTATAAAGAACAAGAACATGGCACTGATGGAAAAGGGAAACCGACTTGATGAAAAATAAAGAATTAAATCTGAAATGTAAGGAGGAGCTTCGAAGAGTCAAGGATTGTTACCTGTTTTGCTATGAATTTTTTGGGATTTTGAGTGTTGTTCTGTGTGCCCCTATCTCCACAAAAACCTAAAGAAACGTCAGTGAATGAATGCTGATATATCTATAGTTTCAAATTTTTTCAGAACACCGCTATCAAATGCCTCCTTGTCTTTTTCGCCCCCATTCTGTCTCCCCATTTTTTTTTTTTAAAGAAAAAGAACTTAGAAAATTAACAACCTTATCTGAATTTTAGTTTTATTATTTTAGCAACAAACAAGGATAATTTGGATATCATTCTCGGATTAGATTTTCCTTCGGCTTTTGTTCTTGGCCTTGTAATAATCTACCAGATTTAGATTTTGGATTTTTCCCTTTTGCCTGATTTTATCTCCCCAAACATGTACATGGCTTTGAAAGGGACGTTAGCGGTTTAGGTAAATGGTGCAGGTTGTGTTTCTATTTGAATAGCATTTTATATTTCATCAAGTGATAAATCTGTCACTGAAATGAGATCAAATAAAATAAAATCCTGTCTTGGTCTTTGTCCTTGAAATTAGAAATATTAATTTGATTATATTATAGCTTAACCTAGATTTATTTTTATGAAAACAAATGCCCTTTGTATGTCTGAATAGGAACAATATCTGAATAGGATCTCTACTCATTAATTGTACAAGAGCCACATGGTTTACTCAATTCAAGTAAGAGATGTTGAAAGCCTAGCTCAAATTAATCTCATTCTGTTCCTGACAAGTGCATAAGCTAATAGAAAAGTAATTACAACCCTAGAAATTAGTATTGGAACTATTTACAGTAATTTACAAGTTGTTGTTAATTAGGTAGTTATTATATAGGATTTAGCTAACAAACGAGGTGTTAAATATGAAAAGTTTTAACCAACTTCTTTCGTCAGTTTATTTGTTCGCTTAAACAAGTATTGGAAATTTGAATTTAACAATTTATTGATCAGTGACAAACTTTTAAATAAAATTTAGAATTGTGATAAATTAGTCTTTGACCTATCGAATTGAAAAAATCATAAACAACAAAAAAATATGAAAAATTTTATTGAAAATCCAAAAATTTAAAGTTTCTAATGTTTTTGTAGTACATTTATCTTTTTTGTTTAAATGTTTAAATTTTAAAAGCTGGCACCATTACATTGTTATTGAAGCTACATGTTGTATATGCTAAATGAGAAATTTCTCACCTAACAAGGGTGTTGCTTTTATGTAGTTAGTAGTTACTGAAAATGTATGTTGAACAGCCGAATGAAACTAGTTGAAGAAACAATCAAATAATGGCACATAGATCTCGAGTTAATACTCAAAATTATCACTGAAATTTGATTCCGACTCAATTTTCAATTGACTCAAATTATATTCTAAAATTTTAAAGAGTGATTCAAGTTGGTCATTCCGTCTATTTCCGTCACTAGAAAAATGACGTGACACAATTAAACGCGTCGTTTTGCTGTTTGTCCCTAAACAACGTTGTTTTACTCTTGTTTCCTCTTCTTTTTTCTACTCTTCAATGTCTGAACCACCCACCACCTTATTGTCACCATTCTCAATCATACATTCCCAATCTCACCACCACCTCCTCCTCACCTCCCCCTCACCTCACCACGTCGTTTAAATTTAGCATTAATAATTAGCTCTGTTTTACCATTACTAGATCTGAGTGAATGAATATATCAAAATCATTTTTTTCATCCAAATCCACATAACCAAATAGGTTACATCATTAGAAGTATGGACAAATAAATAAGTGAATAACAACTAAACCTCGTCAAAGAACCTTCATCTTCAATGTATAACTCGTAGCTCCACCTTCATACACTATTATCCAAATCTTTGAAGAAATGGAAAATGGAACATTTAAGAAATTCTTATCTAAATCTTTGCCTCTAAACAATATCATGAAAAGGTGAGGAGAGGGGGAGGGGGTTTGGTGGTGAGAGTGGAGTTAAAAAGATATGATTGAGGGTGGTGACAATGGGATGGTAAGAGGTTCAGACATGGAGAAGGAGGAAGAAAAGAGGAAGAGTAAAACGACGTCGTTCAGATACAAATAACAAAACGACGTCGTTTAATCATGCTACATCATTTTTCCATTGATGGAAATAGACGGAAAAGCCAACTTCAGTCATGTCTTAAAATTTCAGAATATAATTTAGATGAAGTCAAATTTCAAGGATCATTTCGAAGATCATTTTGAGTATTAACTCCATTGATCTCCTTGCAAAGTTGTGCTACTACATTAGTAACCTTGCATTGTATGTCCCAAAAGATTGAAGAGCGAGACCCTGCATCCGTGGTTGAGGATTCATTTATGGAGAAAAATGAACTTGAATGGAATACATACAATTCTGTACAACATAATGAGAAATTGATATGAAAGTTCATATACGAGATTGATTTTATATCCAACCAACCGCGTACTGCCAAATTCCACCTTGTGACAATAAATTTCAACCGTCAACATAAAACACAAACATCAAAAGTTTCCTAATTCATGCCTACATGCTACAGCCACTGACCAACCAAAATAATCCAAAAGGATTTCACTACTTGATCAAAAATGTATATGCTCAAGAAGCAAAAACATCTTTTAGATGTGTACCCTTCAAAACTCGTCATTGTCGCCATAGCCTACGACACCAATACATACATCAAATTCCAACCTTTTAGTTCACCCAGATAGTGTGGTCCGGACAAAGCTATTTACTACGAACAAAAGCTCTGGCCCTTTTCATTTTTACTATAATAGTGTCTTTTCCCACTCATATTAGAGGCATAAATAACCCTTTTTTCACAATGCTTGATGCACTGCATATTAGGATCATATACTATATCTTACTAATCCTCCCTCCCTGATGCATTGCAGATTCATATTGTACAAAAGACCATACAATTCTGTACAACCAGAACTTCAAGGCCCTGAAAAAATATATGCAGTCCTTGCACCAAAATTATCATGTGCTCCGCCCAATGTCTTTGCCAGAAAACTCTCCGTTTCCAAAAGATGCTGCTGCTGCAGCACTAACATCCAAACCACCACCAATAGATGTGATGAGTGCCGACAAGCCTCCACCAGGAGTTCCCCCAGCAGCCATCCCCAATCCTAGAAAATCGAGGGTGGTATGCTTTGGACCAAACATGGAAGGAGTCCCCATCATTAATTCCTTTAGTCCAGAGCCACTGTCAAAAGACAGCCCAAGTCCAAGCCCCGCCGGAACCGAGGCACTCTCTGGTTCAGCCGGCTGCTGACCCCATTGCAAGCCATCTTGCTGAGCTGGTGAAGACGAAGCAGAAGAGGACACTATACCTAAACCACGAAGCAGCGAGGCATTGGTTGCAGCCGCACCCATTTGAGCTGCTTTTTGCAGCAAAGCAGTGGCAGACATGGTTGGCTGTGGCGGTGGTGCATATTGGCGGCGCTCCTGCCCTCCTGTTCCAAAAATTGACGAGCCATGATTAGTGGCAAGGCACAAAGAAATGGGCTCCGAGGAGGATGGCCCTGGGAGATCTGTTGGATGATCAGGGGGCCCCATGGCCCTAACGAGGTCGGTAAATGCAGGTGGTGTTTGGGATTGCAGGTTACCCGATGCAGTTGATGAAGCGAACAAACTTGCAAATACACTGCTGCTAGTACCACCATTGCTTGTTGAGCTAGTGCTGCTGCTACAGCTCCCATTCAGAGCAGTGTTAGCTTGTGGCTCTTCTATGATTTGTGGGGAATTTTCTGGCAACTCTGAAATAGGTGGAGGAAACAGTAGTGACATTAATAATAATCGTTGATACTAGTATTAACAAGAGGGAGAAGTGAAGAGCAAAAGCAACCACTTAAGAAGCATAATGGTTCAGGACTTGGAAAGCATGCACCTTTCTTTTATGTGTTATATAAAATAAAGTGCAGTAGCGAAAAGAACATATAATAGTTTCCTTTTTCTCAAATCCACTCCCCTTTCCCTTAAAAAACAAAGCTTTTCTCTTTTTAGCTTTTGGATCTTTTGAGTTTCTTCGTCCACAATTGCATAGTTTAGATCTCACAGTACCGAAGAACACAATTTTTATTATACTTAATTAGCTCTCCGAATCTCTTGCCACTGAACTTCGGTGTTAAGAATAACAAACAAATTGAAAAACCACAGATGAAAACAAAGAAAGATAACCCAAAAAAAAAAACTAAGTTCCAAGATCAGATAGAGATAGAAAACAAAGTCAACAAAAACAGAGTTCTTATTTGTTTTCTAGTTTTAACCACATCATACCCGACAAAATAAGCCGAAAATTTGTTTAAAAAAATAAAAATCAACCCTTTTTCCAGAGTCGGATATGATCTACCTGGATTCTGAGTCTGCAAAACCAGTGGCACAACAACACTGTTTGGCTGGGTGGTGGTGGTAGTAGTAGTAGTGGCCGGCAGTGGCGGAGCTTCCGGCTGAACCGGAGGAGGCGGCGGTGGTGGAGCAGGAGCAGGAGTAGTAGCAGGAGGTGGAGGTGTCGGCTGAGGCGACGAAGATTCAGCGTTAACAGCCTTAGAATCTGATTCAGAACTAACCTTAACACCAATCTGAGACTGAGTAGTTTGTGAATGAGTCTGAGATCTCGCACTTTCCTCCGCCAACGCATCACAAAAAGCCCTATGCGTGATGAAGCTATCCCTCCTTCAAAAACATAAAAAACGAAAACTTTTAAAAACCCCAAATCCCTAAAAAGAAAAGATTAGACACCATCGTTGAAAAACAAGAGAGAAACCTTGAGAACAAAGTGCCACAATCGCATTTGTACTCTCTAGTGCCGCAAATCTTAGAGTGAGCCTTCCAATCTGATTGAACAGCGTATTTCTTAGAGCACTTGTCGCATTTCCACTTCTTCTCCCCGTGCTTTCTGCAGAAGTGCTTCTTGATTCCGGTGAGATCCCCGAGCGCGCGTGAAGGATCGTGGTGAACGCACGTTGGCTCGGGGCACACGTACACCCTCTTCTTCACCTCCTTGCTCGACCTCTGCCTCAGCTTCCATGGAAGGTTGTGACCCCTTCGATGGAGCTGAAGGTTCTGATCCCTCTGGAAACCCTTGTTGCAGATTTCGCACACGAATCTGTTCGTCGCCAATAGGGTCTTCGGAGACAGAGCAATCACCTCTGCATCTGGATCTGTAAAAGTGAAAGGTTATACATATATTTTAAGGAATTACGCTTTTTCTTGGTGGCTGATTTTGAAGGTACTGTCTGATTGCCAGAGGAAGAAACACTAGCTTCCCCTGAAGCTGTTGAAACATTGTCTAAATCAACCGGCATGGCAAAATTTTCTTCTTTATAAATCTCAGGGCATTTACCCCTCTCTATAAAAATTTCAAAGCTACGTTTTTTTCTCTCTTCTGAGCTATAAAGTTTCAATTTTTTTTTTCCCTTTCCCCTCTTTCTCTCTGTTTGTTCTTGTTCTAGGGTTTTCTTTTTTGTTTCCCCTGCCCTGTAAGCTTCTCCCACTTTCCCCCCTCTCTCTTTCTATCTATATCTACCAGTCAACCTTTGATTTGTTTTTCTTCTTTCTACCTCTTTTTTTTTCTGAATTTTCGCACCACCTACCAGCTCTGATGATGGGGTCTCTGACCAAAATTCACGTTATCCAAAGAGCTCAAATGATTAAACCCAATAGTGGCACCTTAAACAACTCTGCCTGAAGCCATAAAAAGAGAGAAAAAAAGGAAGGAAAACCCTCTTAACCGGAAATCACTCTGATCGAAAATTGGACAAAGAGAGTGTCCTAATAAGGTGGCGGCGCCCCCAATGAGAAAGAAAAGCAGAACCCCCTCAATATCTCTCTCCCCTTCTCTTGTTTGTTCCTAAAGTTTGTAACTTTTTATTTTGTTTGAGCCGAGTTAAATGAAAAAGTCTGAGGGGAGGGGCAGCTATAATTATAATTGGATAATTAGATTAGTGTAGTAGTTATAGTAACTGATTACTGATGAGATTGATTGATTAGTGGAATTCATTAAGCATGGTGGTTGTGTGTGAGAGCGTGGTTAATGAAACGAGACTCATTTATTATTATTGGGCTGGGTCGTAGAAAATTTGAG
Source organism: Arachis duranensis (assembly GCF_000817695.3). Lineage (NCBI taxonomy): Eukaryota > Viridiplantae > Streptophyta > Magnoliopsida > Fabales > Fabaceae > Arachis > Arachis duranensis. The sequence continues at coordinate 9,405,489 of NC_029776.3, forward strand.
AGAGAGAGAGAGAGAGAGAATGAATGAGGGTAAGAAAAATCTTTTCTTGGTGTCCAAGTTCGTATCCTCTTCCACTTTGAATGAATTTGCAAATTGGGAACACAGCACAGTCTCGTTGGAAGTGTGTTTACTCTAATGTTTGTCGTTTTGTGATTTGTTTGGACCCTTATTTCTGTACAAACCGACAGGGACACACCATTTCACAGGTACACTATAATCAGTTTTATATAAATGGTAATAAAAACAAACAAACTAATATAATGTAATCGAATTAATGGATTAAAAAAACCGTGAAAGCAAAATCAATTTTCAAAGATTGTACAAAGTCAGAGAACTTTAGTCTATAAAATTGAACGGGAACTTTTCACTGTTTTGGACCACTAAGAAATTGCCACGTACCCTTGGTTCCTGTGCATTACACCATTCATCACTGTAATTTCTTTTCTGCACAAGTTAAAATTTCGATATAAGTGATAATAGAAACGTAACAAGGTTAACAAAGACGTGCCTAAATGTTTCTCAGTGGGTCAAAGATGTATGTTAATAGCACATGGGTTTCTGATGGTAGCTTATTATTGAATTATTATTCCCCCTTTTCCCTATTTTCTCTGTGTAGGTCTATAACTTTGGCAAAATGTTCACACTTCACCCTAACAATTTACAATGAGCAGGTTCCTTATCGCCAAGAGGAAAGGTAGCTGGCCACCACATAATACAAGAATATATTATTCTATTGTGTTTAGGGCACGAGCATGACTTTTATCAATATTCATGAATCCATTAGCCACCGTTGACATTATCATCATTATTTACTATTTCTAATTTAATTTCTTTGGCATCATTCAGATTATATGATGAACCATATTTAGAAGAATTTAATACAGAGAATCTCTTTTCTTTTTTTTTTTTGTACCTATCTAATCAATCATGCCCCTTTTTCTACTATAGTTTATACTACTACTACTACGTTGCATGTTTACCTATGGGGAAAGCCACTTGCCGTCCGAGTTTGAATAATATAATGATAATTATGTATTTTGTTTTTTTGACGATATATGTTCTATTTTAATGTGTTGAGTTATTTTATTTTTTTAAAAAAAATGTAATTTAATAATATTTGTTAATTTACAAACGATGATGTAAAGTGTAAACTAATTAATCTCATCTTCTTTAGCTTCAAAGTTTAAATCCGAAGTCTCGTGCCCTTATCCCTTCAACCAATTACCAAAAAAGAGTGGTCGATTGAATGAATCATAATAATCTTAGAGAGAAGTTAAGATTATTTTGATAATCCATCACTTATTTCATATAATTGAATATATAAAAAATTATTATCATATTTGTTGGCACATCAAGTTGCTTAGTGTCAATGGTGGAAGTTCTTATAATGGACACGTCTGCTAGTAAATCTCTACCTTTTGCAATGGCAATTAAAGTCCTGTAATGATCTGATCCAGTATTATAATTTTCAAATTGGTTTCGTTGTCCCTTTCAACTTTTGGTAAATCCAAGTCCATAGTATTTGATCCTATCCTCGTAAATAACAGGTAGCAAGTGCTTGCTGGATACGGACATTAGCCATTCTAAAATTAATAATTAACCATGATTACTACTATGCAGTATATGTTTAAGTTTAACACTACTTAAGCTAAATTAATTAAACTTAACTAGAAGGATCAGCTAGGGAATTGAAGATATCAAACTTCATAACCAAAAAGCCGGCACATGTTGTATGATTACTTTTTAATATATATAAAAATAATTTTTAAAACTTGTGCCTGCACTATTTATCCATCATGGTTAGCATTGACTTAAATTGTTATTTTTCTTTTATAGTTCAAAGTTCAAACAATGCATTATTTTTGGGCACAGGAATGGGCCCTTTAATTTGTTTAAGGTGTTCAACTTTCTTGCTTTACATCCAAGAGGAAACCAATCACTGTCTTTTGAGTTTTGAGTCAGCACTCAACGTAGCTATATTCACATTAACTTACACATTCAAATTCAAGCCCATTCAGTTACGTATACTCCGGAACTTAATTAAGGATATGTTTTGATTGATATTTTTTATTTTTTTATGAAAGTTTACAAAGAAAAATACTGAAAAGAAAAACAAACACTAAAGATGTCTAAATATTCCAAATCTGATCATGACAATAAACTCCTTTTAGCAGAATGTGAACTTTCATATGTGATGGGTTCAAATTATGACATCTAACTCCTTTTCTTTTATAGCAGGGTGAAGAATTAACCTAGAATCATTCTTCTGCATATGATATTCTTTTCTAGTTACTTTTTTTTCCCCGGAAATTGAAGAAAAAAGATAGAGAGGAGGATTGGTGAAATAAAAAAGATAATAAGACTGCATTTATTTTTTAAAATAGAATAAGATAAAATATTAGGAACAAAACATAATAAATAGAGATATAAAATTTTGTATTCTTATAAAAATAATAAAATAAAAAATAATTTATATTTTTTGTTAGCATCTCTGTATTTTTTTTATTATAATAGATATAAAATATACTAATTCAGTGTCTTTAAACATAATATCTCTATTTACGTTTCATCTATCAAATAAACGCAGGCTAAATGAAAGCATTGCAACCAACATGGGCGATCTACTATCTTGATTTTCCAAAACTTAAGGAATAAATTAATTAGAAAAAAAATCAGGTATCAAATTGATAGTTAATTATTCAGAAAATAAAATAGTTATAGAACTTTGATCGGCTTCTTAGTTCTTACTAAAAGAGAAACAACAAGGAATGGGTTACTTTTTTGCAAACTCCATGGGTGGATGCATGATCGTTAAAGCATCCATTTAGGATCATTAGACCACGACCACAATTTTGGTGTGTAATTACTTTTTTGCTTTGTTTGTGGAACTCCACTTCTTTCATCCCAAGTAATGAATGAACTAAAGCAAAGGATGGGTCCTTGGTCCACCAATCAAACTCAACGTTCTTAAATCTTAAGTTGTACCATATATGGTTATCTAAAATGCAATGCACCGGAAATTAAAAGTGAAGTACTCAATACTAATAATAATTAGTATATCTAATCGTGTCATGTAGACTTTCAAACTCATAATAGTGTATATAAGGTACGAAAAGTTCACAAATGAGAAGCTTTTTGCAAACCATTATTCTAGACTTTTAGATGCAAAATCAAATACGCCACCAATGTAATTAATATAATTAAATTAGTTATAACACACGATGAAGTCATCAAAATTCTCTACCTATATCATCATCATCTTCATTGAATTTTCTCTTATTTATGAATTAATGTACAATCATTTTGAAAAATATAATAACAAAATTATATATGAATTTGTTTAATACGCTAATAATAAAATTCAATCATATTCATTTTTTGATAATTATTTATAATTATAAAAAAATTAGTTATTTTTACTAATACAATAATATATAATTAAATATATATGTAAATTTTTTTACATTTCTAGTATATTAAAATTAAATTTTTTATTACTTAGAAAATGATGTAATGTAAAATAGTTTTTCAATACTTAGATAAGCATAACAATTAAATGGAGGTATACTAATTTTTTTAGAAATTATTTTATTAAACTTATTATTATACATATTTATGTATATTAAAATTAACTATCAAAATCAGCTATTAATATAAAATATATGTTAAAATATAAATATATATTGAAAATAGTATATTTGTGGGCAGCAAGAATGTTGTTAATGGTAATAATAGGATAGCATGTCAATCACAAGTTTGCCTCTCCCACTAATGACTATAGGGTTGGATAAGAATGGAGGATTTGGACGGTGAACGTAACAATTCTTTTAGGAAGCTCGCATCTGCATTTGACAGAGACGTTAGTAAAAAGGAAAATTCCATCAAAATTTCTCTTTTGTGAGATGCGATGGCGACTATAGATGCCCATACTTTCAACAATGCCACCCCCTTCTCTCGTGTAATAAAGAGAACATAGAAGTAGATAACTTTTTTATTTGATTAGACTCATGCAGTATCAATTTTAATAAATTAAACTAATGAGTTCTATACTGGAAATGAAATTTGTTACTTTACCACTTTAATAATTAATCTTACTTTATACTGTTTTTTATTTTAGGTATTGGAATGAAATTCTTTTGTGCTAGTCTTTCTTGTGTGGCATTATTATAATTTTGATGTTGAAGTGTGCCCTGAAAGAGGTTCAAAGGTGTAGTGATTAAAGATCCAATCGTCTTTGACTCCCATTCTAGCAGCAACTATTGGCTCTTTTAATTCGTAATGCCAAAGAAAACATAAAATCCTAATAGGAAATTCATCAGCAAAAGCAAATAATCTATTCATAGTTCACTAAGTGGTAGTAGTTACAACTCACAACTTTTGCCTTTGCCTTTCTCGATGGTTTTGGGACCAAGTGAAGTTTGGGGTCTCTCCATCTTCCTATATATAATAGGAGACTAGTGGTTGATTTGGTGCTCGACAAGTGGTGGATCTATTCACCCGACACGTGTTGAGTCATATGATAAAGAAAAAAAATAATATTTACTAACAAATTTCAACAAAAAATAAAAGACAAGGATCCAGTAAAGGTCTTCATTTTTCTCTTTTTGTACTCTCTTTCCATCTGTATCATATAAAATCCCATCTGAAAGAAGAATTACATGCACAAATCATTCTCACAAGTAAACAAAAAAAAGAAGGGAAAATGTCTCAAACCTTTGATTACCTGGCTGATTTAAATGCAAGAAAACTGCAATGGAATTTCAAAGTATATGTAATACGTGTGTGGGAACTCCCTAACAGATACAATGAAGGAGAAGTTGGCACCATTGAAGTGATTATTGAAGATAGTCAGGTAAATATATTTACTCTATTCAAAAGTTTCAAAATTTTGCGTGATATAAGCAAGTTCTAAATATATTCAAATAACTGCAGGGCACAAGGTTGCAAGTCTCGATCCCTAAATCCCTGGTGAGCAAGTGGCGGGGTGTCTTGGTTCAGTTTCAAATGTACATTATGACCAACTTCATTGTTGTTGACAACCAAAAGGGTAACATATCAAGGGGAAAGTATTTATTATTCTTCAGTCATAGGACAATCGTCAGTCATGTTGAGAATCCCAGTTTTCCGCTAAATGCTTTTCGATTTAGAACCATCCGTGAGTTACTAAATGCTGAGAAGATCGATGACTCTGCATTGTTTGGTAAGTTGGTTTTATTAAATAGTTGTTCAACTTCTTTCATATTCAAATGCAATGCCTAGCTATGGTTCTCTCAAATGTGTGTACTGTTTATTTTTTTTTTTAGACATGATTGGTGAAGTAGTTGGTAAAGAAGATCCAAAAGAGTTGATCACCAGCAAAGGAAAGGAGACTAAACGACTGACTGTTATCTTGGAGGACTTAGAGTATGTACATTCAACACTATAACAACTATATTTCTGTGCGTATGTAGAAATTTCTATTTTCAAAGAGTTAATGTGATGTCTTTTATATTTATAATGTTTCAGAAACAATAGGATTGGGTGCACTATATTTGGTGAAATGGTTGACCAGCTACTTCGTCACATGCAAGATGGAAGGGTTGAGCCACTAATAGTTGTGGTCCAGTATTTTAAGGCAACCAGATGGAATGGCAAGACATCTGTCCAAAGCCATTTTGACATTTCACAGCTGCACATAGACTCCAACCTTAAAGATGTTGCTGAATTTAGGAGCAGGTTAGTTGAGTCTATCTTATATAATCACTAAAGTGGCTTGCTTTTATACTTTGTATGAAAAATTCTGTGGTCTATATGTATATTTGTTGATGAAGTTGATGATCCTTTTGAACCAATGTGTAGGCTGCTTGGCGGTGAACCATCATCCTCTGTGAGGATTAGTCAAGTTCCATCAAAAACAGCTTGGTCAGGGGTTGAGGAGCTTAAACAAGGTGCTGTGTCAGTGAAAACAATTGAAGAAGTCCTTATCCAACATGAGGTAATCACAACTATGTTTTTTCAAATTTTTGTTGCCCAATGTCTATTTAGATTGGTTGCTGATGCAAAAATACTTGACATTTTAATATGGCTTAATAGGAAGGTCCAGCTTGGATTGCTGCAAGTATTGTTGCGATTAATGTTACGAAGGATGATTGGTTCTATAAATCATGTAGAAAATGTCCAAAGAAAGTAGAAACTCCTATTGGAAACAGATATGAATGTGGGAAGTGTGACCATACACATGGATCTGCAGCCCTAAGGTTCTTTTGTATAATATTTGTATGGAACTTTTTAAATAAATACATGTTCATTTGTATTTTGTTTGTATTATAGGTTCAAAGTCGAGGTGATGGTTTTTGATGGAACTGGTAGCATCCGATTGCTACTATGGGACAAGGAAACAAGTATGCTATGTGGGAAGAGAGCTGAACAGATTATGGAGGACGATGTAAGCACCTATTGTTATTCTTAAGAATTGCTATCTATAAGCTATATAGCAAGAGTGAAGTGTTTTATTTGTGTACAGGTTATAGTGGGAGATGAATATCCCAAGACACTTGATAACATGATGGAAAAAAGAGTCCTTTTCAAGATAAATATCAAAGAAGCCAACATTAATCAATTTGATCATGTGTACACGGTTATGAAAATCTGTGATGATGAGGATATCATTGACAAAAATCTTCCCAAAGAGTTGTCTACTAATCTTCCGAGTAATGTCAGTGTAAGTTCTTTAAACAATTTAGTGCTACCGATAAGCGTATATTCTTATACATGGTCAATTCACTGTAACATCTAAGCAGACTAATTCATTCCCTAAACACAGGAAGATGGCTGCAACAACTATTTGGAAATTTCAGAAAATGTGGCTAATCTTAAAACTGACTGTGATACTGAGTCTTCTATGGTATGTTCAAAATATCTATTTTCTTTTATATTGTTACAAACAAGTGCAGATTTCTTGGCAGCTTTTAAGATGAATTGTTTAACCTGATAGTTTTCTGTTATTTATGTGTTATAGGATGTTGTGGAGGAGTGCATCTCATCCCTCAAGTACAAAACACCATCCAAAAATATTACCAATGGATTGAAGAATTCTCCTCTAAGTCTGAATGAAGATGAGGAAGAAGGCCAGCTATCAACCAACAGGTTCAGTAGGAAGATGGGAAAGAGACAGAAATGTGTTAACCTTGATGCAGATATATGAGTAATTGAAAATTTGATTTATATTTTGAGTAGTAAAAGAAACTCTATTGCAGTCACCTAATTATGTGTTTTGTAATTGTATGACTTTCTTATTATCTTTTTATCATGTAAGACTTGGTTAGTCAGGTGGCATTCAATTTATGATGAACTTACCTTAGAAACTTGATTGATTCCTAATTTTATTTCTAAATACTTTGCTTTGTTTTGACATGGTCAGTAAGTACCTGTATATACACCTTAAAAGAATTGTTTTTAGTAAGAATTCTTCTGAATGAATTTAATCATCTAATGTATACTATGGCTAATTTCGGTATGTACACCAACTAAAATTGTTTCACATGGTTAGAAATAAACTATGTACACATTAGAGTAAAAAGAAGTATGCATTCACTATGAAATTTTGATATGGCCCGTACAACTACTTAGATAATAGTGTGAAATATGTATGAAATGCTAGATATTAAAATATAATAATTTCTAAACTACGTATGAAAAGTTACTATATGCATCGTGATTGAGTCAAAATAGTATTTTACACGTGATATTAGAACAAAAAGTAGATAAGGATAAAAAAATCATTTAAATACAATTACATTCTTATCTTATAACACTAATAGAATTTAATTTAATAGAAAAGATGGTCAGGTAGAATATAAAGCAATATCCAGCTGAAATACATAAACTATCTATTTATGATGGACTATGTTACGCAAATTTTTATAGGTGAAAGGATACATATAATTCAGTTTCATATTAAATTTCTAACTTATATGTATCTTTACTAAAGTGGGTTCACTAAATATGGTTTGAGTTGTACCTAAGTGATTAAATATGTTTTTTGTTTAATAGATATATTAAATGAAATAAATATGCCATAAATTGGAACATAGTGAAATGTGACCTTTATGAATTTATTTGTTAGGGATATTGACAAATAATTAATCTGATTTAAGCTATTTAATATACTAACTTTGGCAATAGAGGTAAAATTTTTGAAATGAGAACTATCTATATGTTAAATTTAATCCAATTTCAAAACAATGAATATAAATATTTAAAATGTAACTATCAGAGTTTTATTATCAATGAAGAAATTTGTTGGTCACATGATCAATTTTAATTTATAGTATAAGAGATATTACGTAAAGTATAGACCCTAAAGCTTTTTCTGAAATATAGCCACAGTATACAATAAAAAAACTAACTTTATTTCAAGTAATCCCTGTGTACATTACGTGAAAAAGAAAGGTCAAAACATGTAAAAACATGTTAAACCAGATACAATGAAAAAAAGCATGATGGATACTCTAATAATTTTTCTACGCTATAGACACAATATAGATAGTAAAAGATAAATTTATTAATTGTTATTATAATCAAGTCCTTCCTATGTACATTGCGTAAAGAAGAAGCGTCTTCAATATGTACAAAAACTTAACAAAGCAGTGTTAAATGAGGTTATCGATGTACATGTTTTTAATATACATTACCATACATTGCTAACAAATAACACCACAGATTAAAGTAATATTGTTGATACCACTTTTGTCATTTATAAAATGTCAACTAAGACAGTCTACCGCTGAACCTATGGTCAATAATCGGATAGCTTTTAATGAGCTATGATAGTTGTGTAAAGTGCTATTGATTTTACATAGTAATATATATTATTCGAAATTTTCAAAGCTTGGAGTTTATCTAAAAGGATGAAAGTTAAATAAAGCCAACCCCTATTAACTGCATATCTTAGGTTCAGGAGGACATCACGCGATGCTATATGACCCGGTAGTTAATTTATTTTTGTTAAAATAACCTTCTCAGACTAATATAAAATGTTACACATTAAATAAGTTTTGTGTTTACAAATTTTGTGTTTATCATTTATCTATCATCCATTACAACTTACAAGGACCAACTAAATAAAGACTTAGCTTAGATAGGTATGGTCAGAATCGTAAGAATTTATATACTCTTTTTAATCCCAAGTCTCTTCAAAATCACAGCAAAATAGGTATTTTCAAATTTGGCTTTTTCAATCGTTGCATTGCAAATAAAAACATTAAATATATTAGGAAATTACAATCATGATTGTGATAAGGAAGAATTGAAAAAAAGATTTAATAAGTACATGACAATTTTAATCATCCTAATTCAATATTGAAATATTGGATTATGTATATTGATAATTCAACCATTAAATGCATTAGCATAGCACGTACTAAGTAGAGTTATTAACATAGAAATTTAAATTAAATCTAAATGTAATTTGACGAAAGAAAGAATTGTAAAAATTTATTGTAAGTCATTCTCACTGATAATTTACAATAGGTGAAATACTTGCAGTTAAAGCAGATATAATTTTTACATAAAAAAGTGAATAAGATTGATAAGACAAAAGTCTCTCAGAAGTAGAATATTTCAAATGTATCTCATAGGAACTACATCCAAGATGAATTAGTTATTCACAAAATGGGAATATATATATATATATATATAAATAGCAAAGATAAAAGCATAAAACTACAAAATAAAAGTAAAGATATCTAGCAATGGGCCACATTATGTCTTATATCCACTAAAGCAACTCCATGGAATATTAATACAGCATCACATCAGTCAATATAAGATGAATGCATTCTAAATCATTTTTTGAAGTTGTATATATTTAAAATAAATTGTCAATTATATAATGTTCCGGTAAAATTCATAATATAGCTACACGAGCATATAGTCATGTATTTGCCCATTTCCTAAATTATTTTATTATACAGATGGGGAAAATGTCAGATATTTTGTTTTTAAAAATTTAAACTACTATAAAATCAAAACTTATAAAAATATTATGTGTGATTCCAAATGGCTCTACTGAATACTTTTTGACCGTTGAACATGGCTTGAAAATATTATTTCCTATAAAAAAATTGCTTTAAAAGTTGATCTCCTAATATAGTTGCAGAGTATGTATTTGATAATGTCTTACTTTTTATGGTTTGCATAAAATTATAAATAATATTGAAAAGTGATACTTATACTCGGAAGGAATATCAACCATAAGGATGATATAGGCACTACATTCAAGGTGCACCAATCAATCACAAAATTTGTATAGATATCTATAGTAGACCGATATATTATTACTGAAAAATATGATTAAAATATAATATAAAGTTATAAGTAATATACTCAGATATGCCTTCTAACTACTTCGTTCATACTAAGAAGGTACTGTTCGACATATACTATAAGTCATGGCAGTTAATAAAAAAATGTCCATATTTAGCGTTAATAAAAAATGATGGTTAGGAGATTAAACTAAGAATAGAATGTGGTAATTTCTATAAAGCTTATATCCATAATAAAAATCACATATTTTCAAAGGATAAAATATTAGATTTTATGTATTATATTTGTCTTTGTAATGTTGGTAAAAAATAAGTTCAGGTACAAAAATTTAGATATTTTAAAAGATGAATGAAACACTTCTATAAGAATCATCAGTTACTATGTATATAGGTGCATGTGCCACCTTTTATTGAGGTTTAAATATAACTTATAAAAGAGAACAGCACAACGCCATAATTTCTTCTTAATTAGGATATTCATTTATAAATGTCATTTACGGCCTTATGGATGAATCCACCAAAAAATCTATTACTAATCATTTGTCTAACCTAGCTAAAAGCCTTTTCAAAATCATTTCTAATATGAGTGACATTACACACAAGAGAGTCCCCCTTCCCCATATCAACGATGAATTGTTGTGGAAAATTTTCAGCAAGTCTCATCATAAAACTGTTGGGAAGTGCAGAATGCTGAGCAAAAAATGGAGGCACAAGCTATCGAGCCCATACTTTGTCAAACAACATTTCATGGAGAACAAGCTCAGGGATAAGCAAATGATCATTGGGGTTGGTTATCTTCCTTTTGATGAAAAATCTAAGTGGTTTCTGTGCGTTGATGTTGCAAGCGGACAACAGTTCGATTTCAACATTCCTATACCCATAGACAACTTTGGCTATTATGTTCTCATTGGTTCTGACCAGGGCAACATTTGTCTGAAATTTTCACAAGGTGGCTTCAACTCTACACTTATGATATTGAATCCTCTCACCAGGAGGATGGCTTTTGTTACTGACAAGGCTAGAAAGCATTGCTCACATGCGGTCTCTCTATATGCTTTTAGTTATGTGCTTGATACCATTGAGTATCGCATAGTGCATGTTTACAAGAAGCACTACAAAGACAAAGTACTCTCATGGACTCTCTACAATTCTTACGAAGCAGAGTGGACCTACTCCGGTAATTTCCAAACCAAGACTCAAAAACTTGGCCCAAAGAATATTGTAGACAAAGGTGTTGTCTATTGGATAGGTTGGGAAGGGGTTAGATTTGAAGAACCAACCTCTATAATCACTTTCTCTCTGCAAAGCAGATTATTTTCTGAAGTTAATGTTCCACATGAAGTGAGATCATCAAATAATTCACTCACAAACTTCAATAATGGCGTTGGTTTCATATCATATAACAATATTGGATTCACAAGGGAGGTTGTTGTCTGGGAAATCACTCCCAAAGCTAATGATAAACTTGGGTGGGAGAAAATGATCAAGGTATCGGGAATTGGTATCCCATACAACCCAACTATCTTTGTGGGAAAGGACATTATTTCTGTTATGGAGTTTCGGGATAGCTTTGGGAGTGCGAATGACTCTGAGAGCACAGATCTTCTTATATCAAGATTTAAGTTCATGACTGCCCGCAGGAAGCATCTTCTCCATAGGAACTGGAACGAGAATGTTTATGTTAAGTCTATTTCTATGCACTTGCAAGGACTCTATCCAGTTTGAATCACTTCCAGAAACCTCCTCCATATATTAGTGTGTTCTACTCTACTATTCTATGTGTGTGTAATTTGGAGTTAAATGTTTATGGCAATGTTTTTAATTTTTATTATGTGACGATGTCTTTATATATAAAAACCAATTAAAATAGCAAAATAAACTTCATAAAATTGATATAACAAATCCATTACATAGATTATAAAAAATATAGAATGAACCTCTGTTAATTTAAAGGAATTCAGGCCATCAGATGTGCAATATATATACTTAGAAAAAGGAGGTTAATAACCTATAGGATTTATGAGGATAAACCATTCTCAACAGGCATCTATATGGTTTTCCATAATATGGATTCGCATCTTGCCATTAAAACTCTATGCAATACTTATAAAACCTTTAAACATCTTTTAAGTATATAAACAAATTAGTAATGTCAATTATAATTTGACTCGAGCAAAAAGTAAAATTTCATTTGATTATCTAAATTAGCTTATTAAGGAGTATCATACTTTATGTCACCGAACGGTTTTTTATTCCTACCAATAGCTATTACCAATACTCAATAATAAGTTAGTGGTATCAATTAAAATCTGCTTTGCCATCAGGTGATAGAACTTGGTCACTTGAAGCAAAAAATCCCACAAATACCAAGAAAGTTCCATCATATTATCTGCCCGATTACCCCTCATGTAATACTAACAAAAAAAAGTTTGTGAACATTGGTTGTTTAAGTCAATCATCAACACTGGCTTAACATGGAGAATATACAAAAGATGGAAAAAGCAAATGCTTCCATAGCAAGAAGAGAAAGGAGAGCTATTATTGAAGAGAAGAGGAAGAAGGCAAGGATATCAAACGAAGTTCACACTGGTTCTCAAAAGGAGTGCAGAAATCCTCTTCAAACAATAAACTTAAACTCAGACACATCCTCTTCAGGTATCATATTCGTGCATAAGCATATGGGTTATTAATGTCATTTATTTTAAAATATACTATGAACAAAACTCAGATTATAGAAGAATGAATACAGAATGCAAAATGATGTTTATTGGTTTAAAAATCGTTAAATCTTTAGGTTCATTACATGGCCAGCTGACAAAGTACATATTGTGTTCGGATATGTCAAACTTTCTAAGAGGATAATATAATTTGTATATTTGGTTTCAGGAGAAATACATACATATTTAAAGAACAAGAGGAAAGTTGATGTGTCGGATCTATATGATAATATTAGGACACCAACAAAGAAGATAATGGGACCGACAATATCTCGAGATAGTGAACTAAATCATATGATGGGAACTCCTTTGTCAAGTAATAACTAATACTCTTACTAAATAATAACTTTATACTTTGACACCATGGAAATTGCTAATACATTTAAGCCATGCGCGTCCGATTCAATCAGGTTCCATACAACTATATAAAAATTACCTTGCAGGAAAAGAGAATAATATTTATTGGAAAAATGGTGACACAAGCATACAAACTTCCATAAGGTTAGAAGGCACGGTCAACAACGAACCTAATTTGGGTTTTCCTGTAGAAAGAAATCTAGCAAGCAAGACACCTGACTCAAGAGGTATTTTATATTAGCAAAAATAATATTAAGGTTGTTTTGATAAATCTACTTCTATGATACAAAGACCATCATTAACTCATGGTGGTTGTTGTAGTTACAATCATTTATATCTTGACAATATTTTTCATGCATTATAACTGAAAATGCAATTACTGTACATTATCATTAAGCAAAGTAGTTAATACTTCAAATCTACACAGATGATGCCAAGAATGCCAGACGAGAGAGAGCTTTGAAACTAGTTGGAAAAAGGCAAACCATTCATAAAAAATCTGCGGGAGGTATTCCACTATTGTTATCAAAGCTTAATAGACAAGTGTATTTGCAAATAAGAGGGCGATAATAAATATCTGTATTTTTAGGCAGGAGAGATTCTAGCATTATTGAACTAGACTTGAGCTCAATAACAAGTACACAAGAAGTTAGTCTCGATCAAAGTACAAATCCAGACATAGGGAAAATGAACAATATGGAGGTTAATTCATTTCGGTGCAGCAATGAGTTTTCAGGCAATTCAATTTTTTTAATATATGTTTAGTGGTTTTATATTATATATATGATCCTTGATTAAATTGTACTTAGTCTAGAATTTGAATAATATACTATATTTATATTGACCCAGTAGAACAAAGGAAGTTTATTAGGGGACCAACGACATCGCCACCAGTTGTAGGATCCAACACACGAACACTACAAGCTGGAAAAGGTATTAGAAGTTTTTCAACATGAGTAAAATTAAAAGTTTTGTTATGTTTATATCTCACTTTATATAGCATTGCTAAACAGATACAAGTATTATAAGACTGTTGAAAAACAAGCCCAAAACAACACATAACAATGCAAGCTCAGGTGCAGTGACTTTGGCTATTTTAGTATAAGATAGTGAATTTTGTCTAGAATACTATGTAATATGTTAATTATTTGTTTATAGGTCCTGAATACTTGAGCATTGGAGATCCAATGCATCAATGTGAGTATTGTAATGCACTCTTTTGGTATGATGAACGCACAAACAAGCACTACAAAGCAACTGAACCTAAATATACAAATTGTTGCAAAGGAGGCCAAGTTCAAATACCCCATTTACAAGATGCTCCAAAGGAACTATACAATTTGTTGTATGAAGATAGTCCTAAAAGCAAGCACTTTCGTGACAACATTAGAGCTTATAATAACATGTTCCAATTCACTTCAATGGGTGCAAAGATAGACCGAAGCATCAATCGCAGCAAAGGACCGGCTACCTTCATTCTTTGTGGAGAAAATTATCACTTGATGGGTAGCCTCATACCACCAGAAGGCAATGTCGCCAAGTTTGCTCAGCTATATGTGTATGATACACAGAATGAAATCCAGAATCGTATGAACATTTTCAGGTTTGTAACAAAATACTAAAATTTAACGACAAATTCCTGTTAGGATTCTATAATGGAGAGTATAGAGACTTCTTATTTAGAAAATGTTAAATATCTTATGTACATTGTTGTTGGTGTACAGCAGAGCAGAAAACCAGTTAATTCATGAAGATATTGTAAAGGATTTAAAGAAGATGCTAGACGAGCACAATGTCCTGGTAAAGGCCTTTCGTATGGTTAGGGAGTCGATGAGAGTTGACTCACGTAATTCTGTGAAGCTTAGGCTCTTGGGTAAAAGGGGTAAGGATGGTAGACGCTATAATCTTCCGTCAACAAATGAGATTGCTGCACTAATAGTGGGTGATTTTGATATTGATAAGAATGACAGAGACATTGTCGTAGAGACACAGACTGGGAAATTACAACAGATTAATCAACTTAATCCAGCTTATCTTGGATTACAATACCCTCTTTTATTTCCTTATGGTGAGGATGGTTTCAAGGAAGATATCTCTCTCAGCAAACCTACATCTAATGATGGAAAAGGGAGACAACACATGTCTATGAGAGAATTTTTTGCTTTTAGAATACAAGAGAGACTAGTAGATGGATCTCCATTGTTGTATTCAAGGAGGCTCTTCCAACAGTTCTTGGTGGATGCTTATTCAATGATTGAATCATCTAGATTGAATTATATACGTCATAATCAAGACAAATTTAGATGTGAAATGTACAAACGAATAAAAGATGCTGTTTTGAATGGTGAAACTACACCCTCATGTAAAGGGAAGCGAATTATACTACCTTTTTCATTTACTGGTGGTCCTAGGTATATGATACAGAATTATCAAGATGCAATGGCAATTTGCAAAGTTGTGGGTTATCCAGATTTCATTTACTGGTGGTCCTAGGTATATGATACAGAATTATCAAGATGCAATGGCAATTTGCAAAGTTGTGGGTTATCCAGACCTATTTATTACATTTACATGTAATCCTAAATGGCCAGAGCTTGAAGATTTTTTTGACAATAGAGAACTACGTGCAGAAGATAGACCAGACATGGTTTGCAGGGCTTTTAAGGTGAAGTTGGATTGTCTCATCAAGGACATCAAAGCAAATCGCATTTTTGGGAGGGTTAGTGCAGGTGACTCACTGACTATACTCCAAATTATATTTTTTTAGCAACTTTATTTTACACCTGTTTATAAATATAGGGTTAATTTTGATATGCAGAACCTGAAAAATAGAGATATTTTTCTATGAATATAAACCTTTTATTTGAGCAAGTTATATGTCTTTTGCATTAAAATGTGATCATATTGAAAGTGAATAGAGTGCTTTAGAGCAGTTTAGATGCAGTCACATGTTAATTTATTAATGAGTGATGATTTTTATCCATTTCATAGCTTATAATAATGAGTCATTAGCTATTAGATAAACAATCATTATACCAAGTAAAGGCTGACATAATAAATTTTTATATTTTTAGTGGTGTACACGATTGAATTCCAAAAACGCGGATTGCCTCATGCCCACATACTAATTTTCCTACACCCAGATGATAAGTATCCCACTGGAGAAGAGATAGACCAGATTATTTCAGCTGAGATTCCAGATAGAGAAAAAGATCCTGTTTATTTTGATGCCGTTGAAAAACATATGATGCATGGTCCATGTGGCAATTTTAGAAAACAATCACCGTGCATGGAAAATGGAAAATGCATAAGGCACTTTCCAAAAATATTTGTTGATGAGACAACAGTTGATGAAGATGGCTATCCATTATACAGGCGCAGAGATGATGGGAGGATTATTAATAAAAGTGGTGTTGATCTCGATAACTGTTACGTAGTCCCACATAATAGGTTTTTGCTGCTGAGGTATGGTGCACACATTAATGTTGAGTGGTGTAATCAATCGAGATCAATTAAATATTTGTTTAAGTATGTGAATAAAGGGAATGATCGTGTAACTACTGCATTTTACAAAAGTGTTGGTGAAGACGTAGAAAGTGATGAAATCGATGAGATTAGTATGTACTATGATTGTAGATACATATCTCCATGTGAAGCAGTTTGGAGGATTTTCGGTTATAGCATTCACTATAGAGATCCTTCAGTCGTTAGGTTGGGGTTTCATTTGCCGGATGAGCAAAATGTGATATTCAAAGACCATGACAACTTAGATGAGGTAGCTAGAGAGGCTTCGGTAAAGGAATCTATGTTTCTTGGTTGGTTTGAAGCAAATAAAGAATATCGAGAGGCTAGGTCCCTAACATTTGCTGAGCTTCCTACTAAGTTTGTATGGAAAGCCCAAGAACGGATATGGGTTCCACGAAAATCGCATGCAGTCATTGGAAGAATTTTTTTTGTGCCTCCTGGATCTGGTGAAATTTACTATTTAAGACTACTGTTGAATTTAGTCAAAGGCCCTACTTGCTATGAAGATATCAGAACTGTTGACGGAACTGTGTACTCAACTTTCAGAGATGCATGTTATGCACGTGGCCTTTTAGATGATGACAGAGAATATATTGATGCAATACAAGAAGCAAATAATTGGGGTTCCGGAGAATATTTGAGAAAATTGTTTGCAACACTTTTGTTTTCAAATTCTATGACAAGGCCAGAATATGTATGGGACAACACGTGGCATATTTTATCTGATGATATTCTACATAGGCAAAAGAGAATTCTTGACAATCCAGGTATTCTAAAGTTGATTTACCCCTAAGTTATCTGACATACTATTAATTTGTACATAATACAACTGGCCAATACATATTAATAGGTCGGATTAGGTTTATAATGTTGTTTTGGTTGGTTTATTACATTAGTGTTTGGTTAAAAAAAATGTATTATAGAATAAAAGAGTGGTAATAGAGAATAAAAAGTTCTCATGATATAAAAAATTAGTTGAACAAAGTCTAATTTTTTTTGTAAATTAGGCATTAACAATGACTACTTCATACGAGACAGTAAGATTTTATGATCAAAAAGAAATTATTATCAACAATGTTTGTTCATATTTAGAATGTATACAATCAATATTAATGTAAAGAAATAGAAGAAAAAAGATATTTTACTCTGTATAACTACTCAAAAAGTTAAATTACCATTTAATGTGTTTATGAATATGAAATCATGTATATTGTAAAATGATAATAATTTGAAAAGTGATCTTGATAGTAGTTTCTTCTATGTGTTTTTACACATTTAACTCTCTCCATTACGTTGGTGTCTTTCACAGATTTAAGTTTAACAGAGCAGGAATTGAAGGATCTAACTCTTATAGATATTGAGAATAAATTGAAGACTTACAACAAGAGTCTAAAAGAGTTCTCTTCCATGCCATTTCCAGATATGGAAATGTGTTCCTCTCATTTGGTTTCAAGCGGCATCAATCGGTTAATTTCTGATGAGCAACAATATGATAGACACAGATTAGCTGATGAACATAGCCTTTATTTACAACAGCTGACAAATGAACAACACCATGTTTATGATAGGATTATGCAATCTGTCAATGATGGAGTAGGTGGTGTTTACTTTTTATATGGATATGGTGGAACAGGAAAAACTTTTGTTTGGAAGACATTGGCATCAGGGTTAAGATCAAGAGGTCAAATTGTCTTGACGGTGGCTTCAAGTGGCATAGCTGCTTTGTTATTACCAGGTGGTAGAACAGCTCATTCAAGATTTGCAATACCACTTAATGTTGATGAGTTTTCCACTTGCAATATAAAACAGGGCAGTGCATTGGCAGAATTGATCATAAAAACAAAACTTATTATTTGGGATGAAGCTCCCATGGTCAATAAGCATTGTATATAAGCACTTGATAGGACAATGCGAGATTTATTGAGATTCAAGAATGTTCATAGTGAAGAGCAACCTTTTGGAGGGAAAACAATTGTGTTTGGTGGTGACTTTAGACAGATACTCCCTGTTATACCCAAAGGAAGCAGGCAGGATATTGTGAATGCGACTATCAATTCATCCTACATTTGGAATAGTTGCAACATGTTGAAACTAACAAGAAATATGCGGCTACAAGCGGATGATGCTAATGTACATTCGTCTGAGTTAAAGGATTTTGCAGAATGGATACTAAGCATTGGCGATGGTAAATGCGGGGAGTCTAAAGATGGAATTGATACAATTCAAATTCCCAATGACATTCTGATAAAAGAATGGGAGGATCCTATAGCTGCTATATGTAGAGCAATTTATCCCGAGATGTTTTGGCCTTCAAATTCTGTTTATGAAGTCGAAGATCGAGCTATCCTTGCCCCAACATTGCAAATAGTAGATGAGATTAACCGATACATGATGAGTTTAAATCCATGTGAATCACAAACATACTATAGTTCTGACAAAGCATGTCCAACAGAGCCATCTAATGAGTTAATCGCATCAATACACACTCCAGAATTTCTAAACACAATTAGGTGTTCGGGGATTCCAAACCATGAGTTGACAGTCAAGGTAGGAACACCTATCATGTTACTACGGAATATTGATCACTCGGCTGGATTATGCAATGGAACCCGATTGGTGATAACAAAGCTAGGAAAACACATTATTGAAGCTAAAAGCATGACAGGAAAGAATGCTGGTCAGAAAGTTTTTATTCCAAGGATGACCCTTAGTCCATCTGACCATAGAATACCATTCAAGTTTCAACGCAGACAGTTCCCTATAATGGTATCCTATGCCATGACAATTAATAAGAGTCAAGGACAATCCTTATCAAAAGTTGGATTGATTTTAAAGAAGCCTGTTTTTACCCACGGACAATTGTATGTGGCTATTTCGAGAGTTACAAATAAAAAAGGTCTTAAGATACTCTTATGTCATGAAGAAGAAAGGAGCAATGAGACAGATAATGTTGTTTTCAAAGAAGTGTTTAGGAATGTTTGACAAAGGCTATATGTCTGCCACATTTTATATCAAAGTTCATCTCAGGTAATTTATAGATTTGAAGAGTTTTATTTAAGCATTCTATATTATTTTGGATAGACTCGCCCAAATCACCACAAATTTCATATTGAACCACGCTATCTTTATATATTCAATTATTGATGTGCACTAATGAACATTTTTATCTTTAGGTGCCTGGTGTAAACAAATTAATTGAGTTCACTTACTATTGTGTGAGGAGACAATTCAAAAAAGAGAGACGGAGAATGTTATGTCACGAGAGGTATTCTCCATTAGTTTCTAGAGATTGCAGTGGATAATTCTCAACATATTTTTGCTCTCAGCTTATATTTTAATAAGCTGAAAGATCAATTATTTTTTCATTATTTAAAAATTTCTGGAATTCGACATATTTTTTTGTTCTAATCATGATTATGATTTTCATGTTATTTGTAGCAAGTTTTTATTTGAATAGTGCATATACATATATACTAAAACAGTAACAATGTGATCAACTATAACAAGAAAAACACTACTCACAAATCAATTGAACTATAACAAAAAAAAACACTACTCACAAATCAATTATTAGTCAGACTAAAACAAAATTATCACCTAAATCTGAACTAATATATACATAACTAATAAAACACATAATTATTGTCCACAACACACAACAAAGATAACCCAATCAAATGCTCAAATAATATTATGAAACATCAAGGCATGAAAAATACAAGTTAAAAGATGAATATTATGAATCAGTAACATACCTGGTGTGCCAGTATAGTTCTCACCATGAGAGAAATGTAGTTAATGACAGCACCTTCTATCAAAATAACAATGTATTCCCACTGTTCCTCTTAATTATGTTGTAAAACAACACTATACACGCAAAGAAAATTTCAATTAGGCCTAAAAAATACACTCACACATGGATGTAACAACATTTAAAGAGAATTAGCAATAGAATCGTTATCCAGCGAGTTGCATTGATTAGTTGGCTGAAATCAATTTATTTAAAAATCATCTACCTTAAAACAATCAATGACTATTTAAATATCAACATTTATCAATATGATAAATAAACATTTCAAATTTAAAAGTGATTATTTACACTTCAAAGTTACAATAAATTTATCCAGATGATAAGTTTTGGCAAAATATCATTACAAAACCATCTCTATGTAAAATTGTATTATTTTACATGGAAGCAATATCCCTAAAAAATCTCTTACATTATCAGTTGTTCGAACATATGAGATTTCACAAATTGGATGAAGCTAAATAGAAACATAGAAGCATATAAAAAGGCAAATAGATAAAAGTATGCAAAACAATTAAGCCAACTGCCATTATCATGTATAACAGATAAAAAGGCAAATCAATAAACATATAATCATACAATTGTAATAAAAACTATCAACTATACTCACAAAAAAACATCATGTTCTTATATTGTTTACTTTTTAATTACCTCATGGTATGAAGCTTCTGTCATGAGTGGTCACCACTTTGT
The DNA here is from genome assembly GCF_000817695.3 of Arachis duranensis. NCBI lineage: Eukaryota > Viridiplantae > Streptophyta > Magnoliopsida > Fabales > Fabaceae > Arachis > Arachis duranensis. The sequence continues at coordinate 9,426,893 of NC_029776.3, forward strand.
TAACAAAACTTTATCTACAATCTTGCCAATTTTCATCTAAATATCATCCTATCCACCATTGTCAGGAGCAGGACTCTCCACACAAATTAAGAGAGAAACACGTAATAAAAGTCAAAAAAAAAATTATATAAAATTTACAGAAACATTAACAATAGATTTAATTTAATTTGTTAAATTTAAAGATGGAGGCATAATCTATTAATTTAAACAGATCAAGTTATGCAGGCACATTTTGAGAATCTCACTAACTTACTTATAATCTGGTGAAGAAGTAGATCGACGCAAATCCCATAACCAACCCGTTAAATTCATCAGTATCATCTATAAATCTGCAATATCTCTGCATCAGATAAACTATGTTAGTGAAAACCAACATGTGTAAAACTAAATCTATTCAACAGAAACCCAATTTGAAAAATCAAAAACAAAAATAATATAATTTGGTGATCTCCGAAAAAAAGATACACCTGTTATTATTAGAAATAGAACGCTCTTATAATCGGAGACTCTCAAATCAGATCTCATAAGTACCTTTATATTTCAGATGGCTGCTCATGGGGTAAGCTACAAATCTCCTGTAGAATTATGGCGGATGGCATGGTAAAAAAATTGCAGAAATTGCATCATCAGTTGCACCGTTATTAGCACCGTCAACACCATCAACGGTAATCCTTTCCTTGACAAGGTCAACAACTCCAAGAAGGAGAAGACCACTGGTGACAAGAAAGTGATCTATTTCTCTTGATTTTTCTTAATGCGTGTAATTAGTGAGGAGAACTTCTGATCTAAATCCACTAAGACTCAAGAACTATAGTTCCTGATCTGATCCAGCTTTCTAACTCTTGAGCATCCCAAGTTCCCAACTCTCCTGACTGTTTAATATTCTAACCTATTAAAAGTTGCATCTTTTTCTTGATTGGTGAAAAGTTAGGTGCCAATTTAAATTTGAATGGTAGTAATAGTAAATATGTGTATATCTGTATATACAAGTGGGAGTGGAAGAGAGAAAGATACGTTTTTTTATTATTATTAAAATGTTTTATTCATGACAATAAGTTTGAAAATGATTTTTAAGCGGGAGTTATGATCTTCTCTAATTCAATTAGTATATATAGTATTATAATAAATTTAAATATTTAGTTCACCAATTATTAGAAAGTTATAATATAGTTATCAAACAAAAAAAATAAATTAAAAAAATTAAAATATATTTTTTATTTTTAAAATATGTAAATTTTTTTAAAAAGATTTTATTTTATTTTAATTTATTTTTATCTCAACAATTTTTAATTTACATTAAATATATTTTTAATTACTATTTTTTTATTAAATTTTGAACTAATTTAACAAAAAGTTAACAAAAATAATTCTTAACACAAGTTAATCAAATATGGTTGTCATATATTATTATTGGATAGATCATAATTTTTTTAAAAATTTTAATTGTCAAGTCTATACTTTTAAGATAAAATTAAAATAAATTAAAATTTTAAATATTTGATTAACTTTTAAAAAATTTTAAAAATAAAAAATACATTTTACTCTTATTAAAATATATCAACTTAAAAATTATTTTTTTTAGTTGACGTAACAAAAAGCTTATAATTCTTTTGAATAATTATTTCTTATTAAATATTAAAATTATTTCAAATACAAAAATCTACTGTCCTTTAATTTTTTTTCAAATGATACATGTGCAATAACGTTAACTAATATTTTCAAATTGTTAATTATTTTATTAATATACTTTATATAAATTAGACCATTTACTTGAATGAATTTTCTATGAATCGAAATCATCGATCTAACGAATATTTTAATGTATACATTATACCCAAACCGCGTATAGTGCGGGCACTAAATTAGTTGATGTTGATAATGATACACACATGAGTGAAACGCCATAGTAAACTAATCATAATGGTTGGCAACTTATTCACAGGGATTGTTCAATTCCCAACTTGGCATGACTCAACTTATTTTTGTTAGGTTTAGAATGTAGAAGTTGTTCCGATGTTTAATGCCTAAAATTCTATTATTTTTATTTTTGAATTTTTATGTTATCATTGTTTAAAATAAGTTCTAATTTAATTAAGTTGTTTTAATATTATTATTCTTTATAAGTCAAAATTAAAAAAAAAAATTGAAATTTTTCAAACGGCCCTTAAAGAATAATTTGAGAATTCTATTTAATATTTTATGGTTTAGATAATTTGTTTGCAAAAATTTATCTCTTTTGATATAAAGTCAATTTTGTTTTTTTATCGATAAATTTTTAATATTTTTAATTTTTATAAGTAGAAACGATAGTTTAATATATATACAAAAATATAAAATCAATTTGTTTTTAATTTTGAAGAAAAACTGGGACTATCCGCCTATTTTGTTTGAATTTTTGCTTGGCTCAAGTTCAAAATATTTAAGTGGTACGTTAAAATTCAAAAATTAAAATAACAGTTTTTTTTTAATTCTCACTGTATTTTTCATCTTGATAGATTAAGGATTAATCTGGTATGAATTTAAACTCTATTTAAGAATTTATTATTGGTCAATGAAATGCTACTAGAACTGGCAATAATAGAGTTTGGACTATATTATAACCCTACTCAAAAGTTAAAAGCTTTCTTAAAATTCAATCATACTCTATCTATATTTTAAATTTCTCAACCCTATTCACAGAGTCACAGGAAAATAAAATTTTTTAAGCAAATATAAAATTTAATAATTCTATATTTTATACATATTAATAAAATAAAAAATAAAAAATTAAGTTCAAATTGAAATAAAAAAATTTTAAAAAATTTAACATAAAATTATAAATAGCATAATTATTAAGTTTTTAATAAAATTAAAATTACACAAACAAAAATAATTTATTTTGTCACTCTTCTTCTAATTCTCAATTCTTATAAAATTACTCTTTAAATAACAAACGTAATAAATTAGTAATTTAAATGATTTGCTTAATGGTTATTTTGAGATTTTACAAAAAGGAGGTTGTGGCTTTAATATTCTACCACAATAAGTCCTAATCGAATCGAATTGGGTATCCGCACATAAAGTATGGTCAGTCCTAGTTGCTGTTGGCCTACTACATTCTACATACACAAATTAGGATGCGAACTAACCATTAATGTCTAGTACAATTTTTAAAATTAAATTGTAGTTTTCTAAGAAGCTATTTATTAAGTGTTTATGGAAAAATTAAAAAAATGACTTCTTTCATAATAAATTTTTTTATCACATTTCTTTTAAAATAAACACTTTTAGAACTAAAAAATTAAACACAAAGTGTGTGTTTGGATTACAGTTTGCAAACGAGAGTTTGCATAAAATTGATTTTGTAAATTTGATTTTAATGAAAAATAAGTTTGTGTTAACGTGATTTATGTTTGGTAATCTTTATATTAAATGGGTTATAGTAAAATAAATGTTGTTCGGATTATACTATTCAAAATCACTTTTAAATGAAAAATTACTAAAAGAGACATCAATTAAAATAATTTTTTATATTATTCTATTATTTTACTTTAGATATTTAAATAGATCTTATTAATTCATTTTATAATAAAGTTAATATTTACTTACTAAATTAAAGTAACATATAAAAATTGACAAAATATATTTTAATACATAAAAACACTAATAAATATTAAATTAAAAGATAAAACACTCATGAAATACATAAAAAATAATATCTTATACAAAATTAGTACATAAGAACACTATTATTTCTACTGCATGTGATTAATAATTTGATCCCTAATCGAGTCTCGAATACGGTCCACTTCTGCAGAAGAGTTAATGGTTAGAGTTTGATCTGAATTTTCACTAACATAACTATTATCTTCTCCATCAAGAATGTTTGCATGTTCATATTGATTAAACTCAGTATTTGTTTTAAAATGTCTTCTAATAAAATTATGAATAAACATTGTTGCACATACTATCTGCACTTGAGTTTTAATTTTGGACTTCGGCATGTGTCGCAAGATAGCAAATCTATATTTCTACACTCCAAAAATATTTTTTATTGTGCATCTTAAATTTGAGTGATAATAATTAAATACTTCATTATGATTTGTAAATCCAGAAGAACGCCTAAAATCTGCAAGATAATAGCGTTCACATTTATATGGACCAATATATCTTTTCGGTGTTGGATAACTGGCATCTACCAAATAATATTTACCTAACGAGGAATAAAATTAATTATATGATAACCAAGTAAATATAGCTTATTTGTAAGAAAATTATAAAAATTAACTTTGAAGAGTACGCGGAAAATTCATGGTAAGAATTGTAATAACATTATCAAATACACGAGCATCATATATGCACAGAGCACAGTGCCTTCCCATCCAGGTAAAGTAAAAATAAAGCACATATCACAATCACATATAGTCATTATATTTTGTGTTGGATATCATTTTCTTTCAATAAATTTGGATTGATCACTTGGGCTCACCACACATGAGATATGAGTATCATCAATTGCTCCTATAGCATTTTTAAAAAATAGCCAATATCGTTGGTTATTTTTTATTTTGCTATGAACATTTTGAAACTTAGAATCCGATGGCTTAATATATTTAATAGATAATCTCAAGCAAGCAACCAATACCTCATGAAAATGTCTACTTACTGTCTCTCCAAAATGTTAAAACCTTTCTTGTATCATCCTATTACCCACTCCATGACCAACTGTATTTAAGAACATTGCAACCATTTTCTAAACTCTCATTTGTCTTGTACATTTTAATTCATTTTCAACTAATTCATCACAAAATTTAAAAAAAAAAACATGTTTTTCTATCTGAAACATTTCATAACAACGAATACCATGGCCACATAAAATTTCTTACACCGATAAATAACCTGTTTGTTTACTAGTTTTGCATGGTTTTTTACACAAATAATTGACTGCATATTGACCAATTAATGTAAAAATATTTTCAATTTATCTGTTTCTTCTTTTATAATGGAAAGTAATTTTAATTCTTTATGTTGTTCTTTTTCATACTCTTCAAATAAATACTCCATATTCATTCCAAATTAATTAACAAAAATTAAGTTATACATAAAAATATAAATAAATTCTTATCAATATCAAGCTAAGAAATAAATTATATATAATAAAAACAATAATTAAATACCACAAACATTATATTATAAAATGATAAATAAGCAACACACAAATTTTTCTATTATCTTATTCTAGCATAACAAAAAATTTATAAACAAATTAAGATAGAGTACAATAATAACTTAATTAGTTTTGTATGAAAATTACAAAAAAAATTGTATGAATGGTGGTAGATTATATGATGCATGTTTGAGCCAATCCAACAATTTTTGCTCATATTCTTTTAAGAATACAAACATTTCTCTAGCAATTTTAAACATCATTAGTTGACAATAACGACTATGAAAATCAGAATCATTAGTGATCATTTTCATCTTTTGAATATCAGTCATTACTTTCCCACTAGATGCACTGGGTACTAGAAATGTGGACACAATAGTTGAGCGTGATTCAGATACAGAGGCAATTCTACTTATTACATCTGCAATTTGCTTTGAGGCAGGAACTCTTTTGTTACTTATAATTAGTATATAATAAAAACAAAAATAAAGTACAATAAAAAAAAATTTATACAAACATAGTATATAATAATTACAACCAACAACATATATTATATGAAAAAAAAATTATAATAAAAAGTAAATAAAATTTATATGAATAAAATCAAATAAAAAATAAAAAATTTTATACACAATATAAATATAGGACAATAAATGATAAAAGATAATTTATATAAACAAAAATAAAAATTTATATCAACAATGGTTGTCATATAAATAAAAAATACAATAAAAATATAACAATAAAAAATTAAAAAATAATATCAGAATATTAAAAAAATAATATGAAAAATATTTATCATATAAATAAAAAATACAATAAAAAACATAAAAATTAAAATATGAAAGAAAGAATTAAAAATAATGAAAAAAATTAAAATCTTTACTTTGGCAGTGATGGAAACAAATCTGAAAGAGTTTGATGGAAAAAAATCTGTAACAAAAAACATACAGAGAATTACTGTAAAATTATGTGGTTATGTGCATCCTTTTTATAGAAGAAATGAAGGGTACAGTTGGTAGATATGGAATAAATTTATTACCTAATTCCTCCAATAGTAATTAGCCTTCCCAACGTGAACGCAGAAGTTAGAATTTTTAGTTTTACGTGAACTTACGTTCAGAGGTGAAAGCACTTATGGGTTAGTGGTTCCAAAAAGTTGCCAAACGTAACAATGAGAAGTTCAAAACGCTCAAACAGACTTTTTTATTCCCCAACGTGAACCTCAGACACACCCAAAATAACTTATTTATAAGCTACTTTTAATATAAACATTTATTTTTTAAGTTATTTTTTCAAAAAGAGTTTAATTAAAGTATTTATCCAAACTAGACCTTAATATGACCTTAAGTCCAACTTCTAATTTCACTCTACACTACCACTCTTTCAATCTCAAACCTTGTCACTACTCTCATCCCTAACTACCACCATCACTGCTATAATCACCTTCACCACCACCCTCGAACTGGCCCCAAAGCACCAATTTCTTCCTAATCCACTTCATCGAGAAGCACTGGAACATTTTCGGCCGCATCCTCCCTACCTCCTCCCACTCCATCGTCGTCAAATAAAGCAGTAGAATCAAGATCATCAAGCATAGCATGTTCAACGAGAACAACGACTTCAGTCCACCAACCATCAGCACCATCGCGTGACCTCCATCAGCCACGGCGAGCCGACATTGCAAAACGCGAGGATGCGGTCTCTGACGTGAATCGGATTTTGTGGCTTTGCAGGAAGATTAGAAGAGAATTTCATCTATTAGTAATTGTTGTCGCCAGAGAAATAGAAGGTGGCGAGTTTGGTGAGGACCATTATCAGTGGCTTTAACGTTTGATTATGCGATGGTACCCTTCAAACTCTTCATATCTTCTCTCATTTTTCTGTTACCCATTTCCAATTTAACGCCAAAACCATAATCAAGCTCTTATCTTTTGAAGCTTTGGAGGAGAAGGAAAATTGTAGTGTGTTTTAGGTTAGTAGTTCACTTTGCGATTTAAAATTTATGGAATGGATATTTGTGTTGAATTTGAAGGATGAAATAGAAGGGGAGGAGGTGACGGAATTGGAGTTTCAGAAAGGGGAGGAAAGTGACGGGGAAGGAGAGCCTACAGTTGAGGTCGGGATCGAAGAGGTGGAGGGAGGAAGAAGGGTAGTGATGGTGATGATGGCGACAGTGATGGTGGCAGTTGAGAAGGACTGAAAGAGAATGGTGGTAGAGTTTGGGATTGGAGTAGTGGCGTGGAGTAAAATTAGAAGTTATAGTTAGGTTCTATAAAATACGAACACTTCGCTGAATTGCCGTATTCGCGTGTCAAACACATTTCGGACACGACACTTATCAACACTCGTTCAACACGTGTGTTTGCTGTATCCAACTGTGTCTTAATAAAAAATAAAAAATAATTCTCCGGACACACTTGGACATACCTAAATACCATCACGTGTCAACGTGTCTAATCTTATTCTTAACATATATTCTTGAAATAAATTTAGATATAATATATATTATTATTTATTAAAATAAAAAATATTTTAAATACTTGATATAATTAAAATAAGACATTAAAAATAATTAAAAAATTAAAAAATATATTTTAATATTAATAAAACATCAAAATATCATTATGATTTATCTAAAAAATGCTATATATTTTATATGTATGTGTGTGTTCGTATCTTATAAGATTTTAAAATTTGTGTGTCGGCGTATCTCGTATTGTGTCGTATTCCGTGTCTGTGTCAGTGTCCATGCATCATAAGTTAGATTATATTAGAGGATAATTTAAAAATTTTATTTAATTTTTTAAGGTTTGTATAATTTTATTTGTAAAAATTTATCTTTTATTTTTTATAAGTATAAAGTTAATTTTATTTTTTTTTGTTAATAAATTTGTCAACATTTTAAATTTTTATAGATAAAAATAATAATTTATTCAATCTCTATATAGATATCAAATAACATATAGAAAACTTGTAGTAAAAATATATCATTTGATTTTAAAGAAATTAGCACGTGATGACAAAAGAAGGAAGAAGTGTGAGCTTTTTTATATAATTAAATATCTAAAAAACATTAATTTCCAGAACAAGCACCGCATTAAATTGTTTCTGAAATATTCAGGGCCAACTCCAGGCTGTCACCTGCGAAATGGAGTTTCTCATCAACTCACTCCCGACGTTCGCGAAATGGACCTGATAGCAGCAGGGCCCATGTCTGGTGCGGCGCAGACAAAATGGTGGAGAAGCCATTTAGTGGCTGACATCCGCGAATTGGAAAAATTTGGGGCGACGGTCACGAATTGGTTCCAAGTCAGTGTCAGTACTTGCGAGATGGCGCACTTCATGTGTACTGCCCACGAAGTGGGATCTTAATGTGCCTATATAAACGCTGGTGGATCATCTACGAAAGAAGTCATTCTATCTCCACTCTCCTCCTACTCTCCAAAATTGCTCTCAATGTCACAACTTTCTCCCTCTCTAAAAAATTTGTGGGTGTTAAGATTGGTTTGATTTGTGTATGGCTTCGGAGAACGTTTATGTGATTATATACCCTAATGGAGAAATTTCTCATACAACAGAAGGTGTTACATTCGTTTGCGACGATCAACTGTGGATAATGATTCCGCCACAGACATCGTTGCAAGATCTGAAAAATCTGATTCTGATGCATATTGGAATGGTTGGGAAAAAAGAAATCACGAATCTGACTTACAGGATGTCGGTTGCAGTGGCCAACTTGTTTGCGTATCAAAAAATGCAGATAAAATCTGATCAGCATGTGTCGATGATGTTTTCTTATCATCGCAGCACATGAAGCATCTATTCGTTGGAGTTTTGTCTGAATCTTCAGGATATTGGTGGAAGCTTGTCCAGTTCCAATAATGTTGAGGGTGTGAGAAATCTAGAAGCGGCTAATTTTTGTTCCGGGTCGAGATACTAGTAGAGTCCATAGTCCAAGCTTCAACACGTTTGTTACGCGGGGACAGAATGCAAATATTCGTGAAGCACGCCCCTCCCCTTCTACCCTTGTTGGGTTCGATAGGTATCCTGATGCTGGCATTGTAGAAACGTCTGACGAGGATGAGATTGAAGATTTCAGCGGTGATGAGGTAGAAGCCGTTCCGAAAACGCAGCCTTTGCATGGCGATTCTATTCCTCCAATACGTGTCGAACCGGGAGGTGGTGGTGTTTCCTCCAGCACATTAGCACACTACCTGTCTTTAAATCTTGGAGCAATGCATTCGAGTAACGCAGAGGACAGACCGAGCAGCTACGCTTTGTCAGGCGAGATGGAGCTCGAGATTGAGTTGAAGTTTCTCAACAGGAAAATAGCGATGTTGGCAGTCAAAAACTACAGCATCCAGAGGAGTGCATAATATAAGGTGGTAGAGTCAGACCAAAGTAGGTATGTATGTCGATGCAAGCAGTTCGGGGATCAATGTCGTTGGATGGTACGGGTTGGAAAGACAAGGTCTTCCAGATTTTGGGAAATTCGAAAATACGAAGGGCCTTATAATTGCTTGGCAAGTTCGATGTCTCAAGACCACGCTCAACTAGATAGTAATATGATCTGCCAGCACATATTCCCCATGGTGCATGCTGATGCGACAATTTGTGTAAAGGTGTTGCAAGGATCGGTAGAGTCAGCGTACGGGTACAAAATGTCTTACAAGAAGGTTTGGCACGCGAAGCAGAAGGCAATCACAAGGATCTATGGTGATTGGGACGATTCGTATGACCAGCTACTAGATACTTCAATGCGCTGCAAGCTTTCATCCCAGGTATTACTTGCATTTTACTATCGTATGGTCTTTTCTATTCATTGTCCATTTACTCCTTCACATGTTTGACTAAGTAATCATTTTTGCACCAGGGACAATTGTTGACCTCCAAACGCGGCCGATGGCATCATAGTCAGCCAATAACGGCAGATATCGAACACCGTTGGCCTTGTCCGAAAAAAGCACACCTCCCAACAAGTAAAGTATGTAACAACGTGCATACTGCATGATGCCATTATCTTCTAAGTCAAGCGGCATCTGCTGAAGACGAGTTCTGAGCCACTTCAACTTGATGTTGAATTTCGTTGTCCCTACGTGGCCGGCGGAAACCTCACCTAGAAGTTCATGACACCATTTCCAAATATCTCTTTGGTGAAACTTGCTCAATGACCTCAAAGTACCACTAACAGGCTGACCATCAACAGGTAGACCTAACTGCATTACTACATCCTCCAAGGTTATCGTACACTCACCCCAAGGGAGGTGAAATGTGTGTGTCTCCGGTTGCCATCGTTCGACAAAGGCACTAATAAGTGGATTGTCGTACTCGAAGCACTTGATCAAAGAGGCATGGTAAAATCCGGTGTGTCTTAGATAAGGCTCAAGCCTCTACCGCCTAATTTCCATGCTTGGATCTGCAGGATCTAACATGAAAACATCGACGAGTGTGCCATGAGGAGTAAGAACACGCGTGGGCTGCAACATAAGGTAGCAAGAAAGACAATAGTTAAAAATACTATAACAAATTTTTAATATCGAAAAAATTAATTCTAACAATCGCTAACAACATCAATCAGCTTAACGACCTAAACTAACCTTATGGAATAAATGTGCCGCTATATGAAGTTCGTCCAACCGGTTCAAGTTCTCCTCCACGTTAACCCCACCCCCACTCATATTAAGTTAATTTTTTTTTCAAACTCAGCACCACAAACCCACCTCCTAGATTTCTTTTATCACTCTAACAAATTTTTTTCCTCCCAACCCTTTTATAATTGTCTTGGCTCCCTTTCCAAGTGTCTCCTGCCACCCAACACACCCAATGCATGTGAGGTACGGTTTCTGCTGCTGCCACTTTGACCAGCCATTTCATGGGCGCCACACACGAAGCTCTCCAATTCGTGGTCGCCGCCAGTGCATTGGCCATTTCATTGCCGCTGGCCTTGACATGCTCCAATTCGTGTGCCCCTGGCATGGAATGCTGCATTTCGTTGATGGCAGCCACGAAATGGTAAAGCCTGCCTCAGCTCCATTTAGCTGGCGACCCCTGAAGTTGACGTGCAAACTCATTTCGCAAGCACCTCCGAAGATGTAGTCCTGCGCATAAAAAAAAAAAACAGAGGAACAAACGAGCCGGGCTTGAGCATTGGGCCGGAAACGTAACTAATTACTCGTAGAAATTAGTTTTGGTTCGTGTTCGTCACGCCTTGGGGATTTTGTTTTGGAAGCAGCAACCGCCAAACCTCAAATGCAGCACTGAGAACGCAGTGTGTGAGTGATACAGACAGTTGAAAAAATGGACATAGACGAGGTCGAAGCCACGGGCAAACTCCCTTCTCGAGTCACCAAATTCGCGCCAAAATCCTCCAAGCCTAAAACCAAACCTAAACCCCCATCCGAACCTCACCTACAACCTAAACCTGAACCCCAACCACCACCCCCCTTCAAACCAGAGCCACAGGAATTCGCAGCCAAGAAGGAAGATGTTGACGAAATTGTCGCACCAACAACTCACACGAAGCCCGAGCCCAACCACACCGCCAATACCGAGCTGGCACCCAAGTCCGAGGCCCAAGATGAAACTGACCAAGTCGATTCCATGTCCCTGGATCTTCCGGAAGAAACCGCCGAGGACACCGTCGTTCGCGAATTCGACGTCTTCTTTGGTCCTTCTGTCGATGCTGCCACTCAGGTATGTTTACACATGCTTACGCGAATTCGTTTACGCGCGCGGTTGCTCCTTAGGAGTCTGATGTGTATATTTTCTTCGCTGCTTTTGTTAGTTATACGTTTTGCAATATCCGTTGAGACCGCGCTGGCGGCCATATGAGCTAGAAGAACGATGCGAAGAGGTGCGGTTCTTTTTTCTTCTTGTTTGGTCCTTGTGTTAAATGAAGAATCGAGCTAGGTATTGTCATTGTGTTTTTTTGCTTTTGATTGGTAGGTAAGGTTGAATCCTAAGAGTTCAAACATGGAGATTGATTTATCTGTTGATTTGGACTCAAGTAATATTGACACTGAGACTGCTAGCAGATTCAACTTCACTAAGCAGGTTTGTTCATTAGTTGAAGTTCGCTTCTTTCTTTCTTTTATTTTATTTTTTTCAACAAGCATTCAACTGGAGCTCCAACTTGCTTGTATTTTGAATGCAAGAGTTCACTTGGGTTTTGATGTAGCAATAAAATCGTGCTTTTTTTTTAATTGTAATGAGAAAGGTTCATGATCTCTTGTTGAATACTAAGTAAGTTAGGATCCATGATTCCAAGATATGGTACAATACATTTATTTATTTAGTTATTCTTCTTTCAGACTTTAGCAACTAAGTGGAATCCATCTTCTGCAAACTGCTATGCTGTTGGACTTCTCAAGGGTGATAAGGTATTATGTCTCACATTCTGTTCTGTGATGTCAGTCTAACTTAGGTTCAGGGTGGTATATTATTCGAGCAGTTAGATGTACTGTTACGTATGCCGATACTAAGTGGAAGATTGTTTTACTATAGTTGAACATATGATACTTTCTTCTATTAAAATAGGCAGATGGATTTTCCGCTGGAAATACTCCTGATGATGACTTTCTTATTTACAAGAAATTATTCTTGTGTTACTTAATAGATAGATATTGCAGCAAGGATTGGGTTACATGGTATGTTCGAATTAGGTGTGGAAGTGGAAAATTAGTAAGATCAGATGCACAAATAAGATATCATGTTTAACATAATTAGTTTTCTGTTTTAGATTGTTACATGAGTTACAACCTTGCAAGCTTGTTATATTCCCCCTTTCTAGTTATTGCTTATGCTGATTATATGAATAGCATAAAAAATATTCCACAGTTCAGTCCTATTATGTGTCTAATAGGTTGAGGATTTTATAAATGCATAGTTGTTTTTTAAATTTGTAGGAAATTTGTAAATTTGTGTGTTCTCATTCTGGTTTGCAGTTCCAACTGCATCCAGTTAATGCAGTTGTGCAGCTTCGACCAGCATTTCATCACCTACATTCTGGTGGTTCAAAAAGAAAGAACCAGGTCTCCACTGGGGAAAATGCCACTGTCAAAATTGAGGGGTCAATTGAAGAAAAATCTGCTGCTGCACCAAAAAAGCAGGTAAGATGTATTCATCATGGACATAATTTGTTACAGCAATCTAGTGATGACTGCACAAGTACAAGGATAAGGAATTATGATTTTTACAAATGATTCAAATTTCTTGACACTTCTTGAAATAATTGTGTATGTACTTTTTATAAATGATTAACTGGTGTATGAGTTGTATCAAACTTTTTGTTGCTTTAAGAAATTTGAACCTGAATGATATGCGAGTTTCATAAATCCTTGAGATTATTGTTATATATAAATATAAATATATAGATGAATGTAATAGTTAGCATTATCTTGTTGGCTCCATTTGTGCCAAGTGTACTTTAAGATCAAAATAGTTAGGGAGAATGATAAGGTAACACATATTGTGGAAAAATTGGTAGAGGATCACCTTAAATAATTTGGTTATGTGAGAAGTTTTGGTAGGGTAATTCAATAATGAGGGGGCAATAAGAGACCAAAAAAAACTATGGAGAAACCACTATAGGGTCTAGGTTTAAATGGCTTGTTTACTGATATACTTGTGATAAGACAATGGTATCATTTGATGCATTTAGCTTAACTACTATGTGGGTTGTTATATTTGGTATCTTTATTAGAGGGTTTTTGCACTTCATTTTATCTTCTCTTCTATTTCTCTCTTTCTTCTCCAAGTCTCCAACTTGCTAATCCATTTGTTTTCTTTCCTACAGAATAAGCAGACGGAGTTATCACTTGGGAAACAGAGTGATGACGATGAGGTATAACACTTGAACTTTTTATGAAACCATAAATGGCTTGCCTGTAGATATGATCTGTTGCATAAACACGAGAAATCCTCACACGTGTTTTACCTATATTAGGTATAATATGCTTAAGATACAGCTACCTCATGATTTTCTCATCTGATTCGAGATTTTGGAAATCATATGGTTATTCAGTCTTATTTCTTCTGGAACATATGTTATGTAGTTTCAATATGCTGAAGAATATACTGAATGGACTTAGTATTATTCTCCAATATGCATAGCTATTCAGGTCGTGGTGGTTAAATCAATGGATTATGGCTGAGTGGCAGTTTTTTATTAGATGACAAAGAAATGAAATTTTGCATTGTCAATTTGTCAGTGTATTCCGGTTAAACCATTTTCTACTTAGTCATTTTCTCTATTATCCTGTGCAGGGCTGGGTTGCTCTCAAGTACCATAGCTGCAAGAGTGATATCTCGTCTCGATATTTAGATCAAATGATGATGCACGAAAGTCATCCCATTAAATTTACAATGGATGTGTAAGAATATGTCCCTTTATACTTTTTTGTATACTTTCCTTTATTTGAAGATGTTCATTTGTTAAGTTTGTAAATTTCTGAATGTTTCTAGTGATGACTATGTAACTGCACTATGTCCTGGAGTGAACAACATCTCTTCTAAAAGGTACCGTCGTCCTTTAATATAAAACTTAATTGATTTAGTTCTGATTACCATTTTGCCAACTACCTTTTTTTCTCGCGTATCATCTCTTTCTGGTTTAATGTTTTGATTTGGTTTACTTGATTGCACTGTTGCAAGTTGCTTATGATTTTAACTATCCAAGTATCATCTGTTCTTGTTATTTCAGGCATCTTTTATCATTGCCCGTGGAAGAACGTCTTAAGAAATTGCTTGTTGAGGTTTGTAGCACTTGTATTTGTGGTGTTTTTCTTTTTTGTTATTTAGAATGGGACAGTCAAAGCCAAAAGCATGCTTACTTTTAAATTTTAGAAGTGTCTATTGTTGGATTTGACATCTACCGTTTTTTATGTGTGGCTGTGTGAACGTAATTCGTATCTAGTGAAAACATCTAGAGTTCCTTATTTATAAGAAAGTGCTTATCTAGTTATTTGGGTGGTGTACACAACCGAACTGAAATTTTATATTATATCAATGTTCTATGATAGAGGTGCATGCATGTAGACAGAGAATGTTAATGCAGTAATGCAATATCAATGAATGCATGCTTTATATCAAGTTTAGTTTAAGAAAAAAGACTTATATTCTAGTATACTAATAATCTTACACATCATCTATTATTATTATTATTATTCCTTTTCTCTATGCCCCTTTCTATTGCATCTCTAACAGAGCTCCTTATTGTAGGACCCTCCATTTCGCCGATTCAGTGCTATTAAGCATTTTGCTCGTGAGTACTCGGATGAGGAACTTGCGGAATTCCTGCACAAGCACGCAATATTAATTCAGGGGTTCTGGACTGCTAAAAGTAAATTGCTTTCTCTTAAGGATGATTCTGGTATTGGAGAATTAGCTAGAGACTTTGTCATACTATTGTTTAGCAAGAGTTTGAGAGTTCAGGCTTCAGATCTGAATCTGGGAGGCAAAGTTGGTAATGTTTTAAAAGAATGGCTGAATAAATTTGGTTTGGAAGGATGTGATCCACTTAAATCTGGCGGAACTCTTTATTGGAAGTTCCCAGAGGTTCCTGATGATTCATTTAAAAAACGTCATCCAAATGTTGCGGAAAGACAAGAGGAAATGTTGAAAAATTTGGAAGCAAAACTATCTGATTTTGGAAGGCGTGTTATTGTTGCAAAGCGGAAGTTTGATAAAGATGGTGTAGCAAGCCAACACATCAAGAGTGAGCTTGTCAAATCAGCAAAGTCTGAGCAGGTAACTAGTTTGAGCGGAGCGTCTTCTGGGAGGATGACCATGTCAAATGCAACTAGACAAGCACTGCTAGTTGCCATCACAAAACTTCTACAGACTCACAGAGTCTGCAGGTATTTTTTTTTTCTTTTTCTTTTTGAGATTTCAATCCTTTCTTGATCACTAAGGGGGTATTTGGTAAGTGGTAACCACCAATATCCAGTTAAGCAGGTACAATGTAGCCTAGTTCTTTTTTAGTTGTAAAGTAGCTCCACAAATAAATCATACTAGTTTTTAGTTAAACTAATTTCAGCCTAACATTATTATTTATTTATGGGTAAAGTATATTTTTTGTCCCTAAAGTTTGGCAAAAGTTTTAAAAATATCCCTAAGTTTTATTTTGTTTCAATTTTGTCCCAAAAGTTTTCAATTTGTACCAAATATACCCTTGACAGCTAAATTTTCAAAAAAATTAAGATCACCATATTTCAAAGCCAATTTTCAGTTGGTTTTATTTCGAAGCCAATTTTTTGCTCTACTATATTTTACCTGCTTTATGCTATATTTTCACCAACCGCACGCTGCTGACCACCGCTGCCGCTGATCACCATTGCTTGTTATTGGTGACCACCATCTACCCCGACAACAACCAGTGCCACTGACAACCACAGCTCGTCATTGGCAACCAACCCTACCTCGGCAACCACCATTTCCACCATGCAAAAACTTCTCTTTCTCTAGCTACCACAACCTACCCCCAATCACCACTGCCTCAATACTGACAATCACCAGTCACCACCATGCCACCAGTGATCACCATCTTTCATAGCCGGCAACCATTGCCTAGAGTAATTTTGAATTAAATTTGATGTGAAACCAAATGCCTATTAAAAAATCTAGTTCATTTTTAGCCCGACTGGAGTAACCATTTCTATTTTGTACCCAATTATCTAGGTTTTTGAGGTTGCTAAATAACCCCCATGAGAGTCATTTTTGGAAGAATGAATAGTGGTAGTTTACAATAATATGCAAAAGGCTTGAGGTTGAATTAACCTAGGCTTCAAGTAACCTAGTGAGAAAGTTTTCTGAAAATCTGGAGCGAAAGAGTCTTTAATCTTTAAGTCTAGTTTATGGCATTCATTGAGAGAGAGAGGGGGAGGGGGGGGATGGGGGATTTTATTTGAATAGTCGTGTCTTAAAGAGAAGTGAGCTCTGCAGAAGTTAAGTAGCTATGTTTTTGTTTGGTTGACTCTTTATTTATGCTGCTTCTGTTTGTGTTGGCAGCCTCCAAATGATGCGTCAAAGATTGCGTGAAATGGCAATCTCCACAAGTCTTCTTTCAAAGACAGAATCAAAAGTTGCTAGTGATGCAATGGTTGGTTTCGAGGGTCCACAAGAAGAGCTGAAGGCTGTCATAAGCGAAGTTGCATATGATATCCACGGTTCTTATGTTCTGAAAGTACAGGAAGACCCATTTAGGTTGGTTCTCTAATCTCTATCTCTCTAGTCTCTCTCCACTCCTCTTCCAAAAGAAGATAAAAGAGGGGGAGAAAAAGAACAGAAGGTAAAAGGAAATGATTGTTTTTGTTCCCCACGAAACCAAAAATATAATAATAAAATAGTGCTTTCCATTTGTTAAATGATAGTTGGGACTATATTGGTTCTTGCAGAGATGTTGTAATCACATTGCTTCGTGGAAAATCTGATGGCAAGTTGAAGAAGGCTGAAATATGTGCAGCTGCAACAGCAACACTTAATAGAGAAGTCACAAGCAATGAATATACCAGGGTAAGATTCTGAATCAAGTTATCGACTTGACCTCTTTTTCAGATCTCTCTGTAATATATTATTGTTGTCTTGATTTATACAGTGTTATATTTCATGCAGTTCTATACCCACGATTCTCCCATCATTTATCAAAATTAAAAGAAAACATAATGCAACTTAGTTTCAATCTGGATCGTTATGTGGAACTTGGATAAAAAATGTTTATTAGAATAAAAACAAAAGAGAGATAAATTGTCCAAAGGATAGAATCAAAGAGACAAGCAAAAGAAATTGCTGCAAAAGATGTGCAGTCTATATATATACAAACTGGAACGATGCTTAATGATCCGCACTTAAAACGACTTTTTTTTTAAAAAATAAAATAAAAATTTGCCAAACTTTCTCTTCTATTTCTTATTATTATAAGATAATCAACTTCCAAAAAGGCCGAAAATCTCCTCCTCTTTTTATTATTGTCGCTTTTGGCGAAAATCACATGCAACTTACACTTAAAATTGTTAGGAGTATTTCTTTTAAAAATTTATTACAGAAACACACACTTCACATTTTATTAACAGTTGTATTGCTTGATATCTCTTACAATTTCAGGTCATGAGTGAGCTGTGTGTCTCAAAAGGTTCTTATTGGCATTTGAAAAGCGGTGATGGAAGTATGCAATGAGCTGTAGGTTCTACTGAGTAGGTTGACCAAATATTTTACTGATTTCGTCCTGCTACCTTCATCTTCATGTATGTACCTTCTTTTTCCTTTTGGTGTTGGGACGGGGCGAAAGATTCGTTGGGTTGAACATAAGCGATTAAACGCTGCTTCTTTTTGCTCGGAAAAAAAAGAGATATAGTTCTTGGTTACACACGAATACATGCCTGTATCTTTAACGCTACTGACGACCAACCATGAACCACGTCACCGTTTTGCATCCCTTCGCTGTAGTTCATTTTGAACAAATGTATTTATTTTTAGGTGAAAACTCAGAAGTGAAGTTCATATCTGAAAACCGTTGGATGAAAATTTAGTCAAATAATGTATTAACTTTACGTGAAGCCGACTTTACGTCAGTTTTCACTTTTTTTTTTAACATGAAAACATGGACACGTCGGTGGTGCATTCAATGCTGCGTAATACATCTGGGGTTCAACGATATCTGGACATCTGAACATATTGTAGGGTTATATTACCTGCACTATACATATGAAAACATATAGTTGAAATTTACGTATAATTATTTTTATAGAGTTCATATTTAAAAATTATTAGATAATTTAATAAATTTGATTAAATTATTATTTAATATTTTTTTTTATAGAGAGATAATATTTAATATGTGAGAAAACAATTGCACATAAGATTTTACCAAACATATAATTGGAAAATTTGTGGCTCAGTTTTATTAAATATTGGGGAAAATTTTTACCTTTTGAAATTATAAATTTTTAGCTTAATTTAACAAAAATATTTTATATTATTAAAAAAACAGTTATTAAATTAATCATTACGTTTTATCATCAAAATAATTAAACACGTAACAGGCGAATAATTAAATTTATTTATAATAATATAACAAATATTATATTAAATAAACTATCAAATACTATATTCTATACTTTGCTATACACATAGGATGCATTAATTATATCTAAAAAGCTGAATAAAATTAAGTTAATTACTGTCTTAACATCTTTTGTATCGTATCGTTTTTTATTAAAACGATGGCCAGTCCTAAAAAGAAATCGAATTTGTATTTGTATGGTAAAGATTTTTGTAACACTAGAATTGACATTTTAAGAATATTCAATACAGAAAAGCTCTGCATACAAGCGCTAACTACTTGTATGCTTTACAAGTTACTTAAAACCCTAAAACCTAAAACGCGCTCCAATGGTTACGTCACATACACGCGCTATATATAACTACCAAATTTAAAAGATTTGTTTCCTTTCTTCGTTCTTCTTCTCCTTCTTCTTCTTCTTGTTCTTCTTCTTCTCGTTCTTCTCTCCTTATTTCTAGATTTGTTTCGTTCTTCGTTCTTCTCCTCGTTCTTCTTCTTCTTCTCGTTCTTCTTTTTCTCGTTCTTCTCTCTTTTAACTCCAGCTTCGTTTTCTATCGATTTTTGTCTACTGAAATCAAAGTTTGGATTCGTTTTGAAGATAATGGTTGATTCAACGTCAGATTTTCAGTTGAATCAGGGCGAAGTGGATTATGAATTTGAATCTAACGAAGTTCCTGAGGTTTGATTTACATACGTTTACTCTGAATTTTGCTGTATTAATTTGTATAGCATTGTGTAGCTGAATAATTCGTGAACATTGACTGTGAGACTAACGCGTCAACATAAATCTGTGGATTGAATGTAATGTATTAGTTTTGATTGATTATCTGGAATTTATAGCAGACGCTCGGGTGTAGATCAGAGCTTTCTTTGGGTGTATTTGTTTCGGTAGTATGGGTGTATTTACATTTATGACTTTTTCTGTTATTTTTAGCTGTTGTTGTCGTTCGGGTGTATTATATCAGACATGATTGGGTGTGTTTTTTATTTTTTGTGTGGTGGATTCTGCAGCATGTGTGTTTACAGCTTATGGCTTTTATTGTCATTTTAGTTGAGTTGGTGCCGTTCGCGTGTATTATATTAGCAATGATTGGGTGTATTTATAGTTTTTGACATGGTGTATTCTGCATCCTCTCTCTGTTGTTGATGATCAGTTTATTCTGAAGGTTGGAATGACCTTTACCACCCTTGAAGATGCTGGAAAATTTTACAGGAACTACGCCAAGGTTACAGGTTTTTCTATAAGAGTTCAGAGCACAAATAGGAAGGGAAACGAGATTAAGAATCAATTGATTACATGTAGCAGAGAGGGAACATGGAAATCTAAAATATCTCCGACCGAGAAGACAAATCCGACAGCCGGTTTAAACTGTCCTGCAAGAATTTATATACACACATTGAAGGATGTCGGTGCTTGGATCATTTCAAAGGTTGTGTTAGATCATTCACACCCCTGCTGTCCAAGTAAAGCAGAGATGCTCAAATAGCACAGGGAACTAAGCATGTCCATTCGTCGTACAATAGAGAATAACGAGGAGGCCGGTATCAGACCAAGCAAAACCTACCAATCATTTGTTGCGGCTGCCGGTGATCACCGCGAGTTAAATTTTATCGAAAAGGACGTGAGGAATTACATTAGCAGGGAAGTGCGGAATGTTTCCGAACAAGAAGATACAAAGGAATTCGGGAAATATTTGTTAAGAATGAAAGAGAAGAATCAGAATTTCTTTTTTGAGCTTGAACTCGAGGAGGATCAATCGATTAAGCTGGCTTTTTGGGCCGATGCAAGAAGCAGAGCCGCCTTTGAGTATTTCGGAAACGTCATTTTATTCGACACCACCTACAATACAAACAGGTAACAAACTGCCCCTGTTTATGATGCTAAATTAATGTATTTTTATGAATCCGCAGCAGAGGTGTATATTGGCTGTTTTTTGGGTGTATACAAAGCATGTGTTTGGGTGTACCTAATAATTTTGCATTCTGCACTATGGTAATTTGTTTTCAGGTATAATTTGGTCTGTGGTTCTTTTGTCGGGGTGAATTACCACGGTCAGTCAACACTTCTCGGATGCTCTTTGATGAAAAACGAAGAAATTGAATCATTCAAATGGTTATTTCAATGTTGGCTTCATTGCATGGGAGGAAACGCTCCGAAAGGGTTTCTCACCGATCAATGCGCATCAATGAAAAGGGCTTTAGAGGCCTGTATGCCAACAACAATTCACCGTTGGTGTATTTGGCACATCATGAAGAAGATTCCAAGCAAATTAAACAGGTACAAGGGACATGCAGATATTGAATGAGAAATGAGCCAAATTGTTTTTAGCTCTCATAGCAAAGACTCATTCGATAGGAATTGGAATGATTTTTTGCTGAATTTTGGTCTTCTGGACAACAAGTGGCTTTCGGGTAATGTTTGTTTAAAATCTGCAGCAGAGGTATAACTTGCATGTTTTTTCGGGTGTATTTATACTCTGTGTTTGGGTGTATTCTGCAGATCTGTATGAAGACCGTCATATATGGGTTCCTATCTATCTGGATCACCACTTCTGGGCATGGATGAGAAGCACACAAAGGAGCGAGAGCATGCATTCATTTTTTAACAAGTTTATCACCCGCAACAGCTCGCTTATTCAGTTAGTCAAACAATACGATAATTGCCTCGGAAGCAGGGAGCAAGCAGAGATAGAATCAGATGCTGCAGATTTTCATACGGTCATACCATGTGCAACCAAATCCTCCATTGAAGCTTAATTTCAAGATGTGTACACTCATCAAAAGTTTAGGAAAGTCCAAGCGCAATTCAGAGGAAAGGCGAATTGCATCACTAGATTAACGAATTCCGCTTTAGGCTATTCAGTATACGAAGTCGGAGAACAAGTTTCCAGCTCAATATTCAACAAGTTTGTGGTTACTTATGACTCAGTTGCAGCCGAGGTAAAATGCCAATGCTTATTATTCGAGTCGAGAGGGATACTGTGTCGTCATGCACTAAGCGTGTTAAGCTTTGAACAAGTAAGCCAAGTGTCACCTAGATATATACTGGAACGATGGAGCAAGAAGGTAAAGAGGCGACACACACACACCTCAAGAGCAGCCACGACGAGCCACTGATGGAGCCAAGAAGCAAGAGGTTTGACCAATTAGTTTTTCGTTCGCAAAATATTTGCGAATTTGCATCCGAATCGGAGGAGCTGATTGCATTTCTGCACCGTGCGTACGATAACGTCATGGCTGAGATGGAATCATTAAAAGCCAAAAGGAAGGGGACATCTTTGTCCCACGAAGACGCCAACTTGGAATCTGTTAACGAGCTTCAAAGCCCGCCAAGGATCCGAACAAGAGGACGTCCAAAAAATAGGCTAGGTTCAAAGTTGGACAAACAGATTGCAAATGCCACAAAGAAGAAGAAAACGAAAGTTTTAAGCGAGGTAAAAGTAATGTTCTTTAAATTTGTGGTGATTGAGTTTATTTTTCTCGTTAATAGTTTATCTAATATGTGAGTGTTATATTCAGATAAACCTGTTTGATGCTGCATCAGTGGTGCATTCAAATAACATCCAATATCAAGGACATGTTATGAATTATCAGTTTACGGTACCAGCAGCAGTGGATAACTCTTTGGGTGTATAGTTTTACAGAATATGGGTGTAAAAGAATTGTTTCTCTTGGGTGTATTTTTGTGAATTCACATTTTACATTTTAAGTGTTTAGGGTTCAGGGTTTTAGTCTCAAAGCATCATGGAGGGATAGATTTCAGGGTGTATATTCAACTTTATTTGGGTTTAAAAAATCACAGGTTATGGGTGTATATTTGATTTGATGTTTTTCTTCATATTTTGGTACCTGTAATTTATACATTTTGAATACAGCACAGACAGTTTAACAGCATATACAGTTTGGGTGTATGTTTTAAGCAATCTTGGGTGTATATTAAACCCCCTGTTGGGTGTAAAATTTATAATCTGTCTTTAGATCTGCCTTGATATTTTCCTTCATATTTAACCACCTGTAATACAGCTTTTGAATACAGCACAGACAGTTTAACAGCACATATAATTTAACTATGGAAAAAAATTTCATTGAATAGAAGTTGTTTATAAATGGCAATTTTTTACAGCATTTGTTCAATTTACAAACTAGCTAGCAGTTGGATTACTCATTTTCTATATTAGTAGAATTTATCTGACAAAATGGACTCAATAATACGGAGGATGGCTTCGACAGTCTTATTGCATTACTCGCTCTAATTGCTTCATCTATCTCTTTACTCATTTCACCGAATAGTATCCGCGAAGCATACTCCACTCTATAGTGGTCCACCTCGTCCTACAATTAAAAAGTATATTCTGTTTAAACAGCAATATTAATTCAGTAAAGTAATACAGAGTTATATAGTTCTAAAGACAGTTACCTGTTTCCAATTATCCCATTCATACTTCCCCTTTTTAATGTTTTTCGGCTCAATTAACTCAAGCCACTTCATAACGTAGATAGCGCAGTCATATTTGAAAATGAAGAAAATAAATTACAAATCTCATTTAGAAAAGTTTAATGTTCAGAGTCACAAATTTATACGTTGATTTTTGGCCTGATATTTTGACGTATGATGCTTTAATTTCCTTCTCCTTCTCGCCTTTCTTTAGAGGTTCCCCGCCAACATATGCTCTCATTCTTGAAATTACATATCCCTTAAATACCAAAACAAATCAGTAATACACCCGAATGAAATACACCCAAATGAATGCAAAGAATTATTATTTAGAACATACTAAAGATATAAAATACACCCAAATGAATACACAAGATACAACCAACTGAATAAACAACATACACCCAACTTGATCAACAAAATACACCTAAATGGTTCCACAAAATACACCCAAAGGAGAACACAGAGGCAACTTACAGTGAATTTATTAAGTTGCTTTCTCTCCTCGCTTGGAGCTTTCTTGTGTAGCGGGTCAAGTATATGAAATCTCCGCTTTCTTGTATCAATCACCCATAACCACCAATGGTCCGCGTGGCAAACAGGTGCAAAAATCTGAAGAATTGCCATATTTCAACAGTGTGTTATTTTATTTGGGATATAAGTAAAGAACGGTACTAACAAATTTTACAAATGAAAACTTACATATGGATGCGAAGTTAATTTTTTTACATCTATGAAGGGAATAAAACTTGGGTAGTCTTCCACCCTGAATTCTTTATTGGTTTTAGGTGATATGAATTCCCCGTTTGGGTGCTTCAAAATGGCCTTGTTCTGCAACAATTGTGAGACAACAAATATAATACTGAAAATACACCCAAGTGAATACTATAAATACACCCAAATGAATACACAATTTACACCCAAGTGAATTTAAAAAATACACCCAAATGAATAGAGAAAATACACCCAAAATGCATAGAAGTAACACTTACCACAATATCGGGGGGAGGGGGACAGTATACTTGTTCTTGAAACCTTTTATCATTTGTCTGGTTGAGAATGAGGCACATGGCAGATACAATCTAGAAATATATGCCGAAATCAATTTATATTAATAAACATTGCAGTAAACTTTGGTGTAAAAACATTAGTGTTATTCTAATATTACCTCAGCTTCTATATAAGTTGCTGGCTGGAGTGATGCAATGTGCATTTTTGTCAAAATGTATTTATCTTGGGCCATCAAAGTTCACATGTTCTCATACTCGTTAGTTCTGCCATCTGCGTATGTCGTCACTCGCGTCCCCCACATGTAGCACTTCTGTTTCATATCATCTGTATTCTGATTTATTCCCACAGGAGTTTCAAATCTCCCAGAACTTTCTCCCCCAGTCTCTCTTTGAATTTATGGACTTTTACTCTCTCCTTTCGCCGCATTGGTTGCTATTTTTTGTACCAAATTGGCTAATTGTTCTATCAAATTTGCAGTTTCTGGAGATTTTGCCCTTTCTGTCTCCTGCGTTGACGCTCCCTCCTGGCTTGAATCAGTCAAGCCAAGGCTGAATGATGGCATTGGATCTATTTTAGGAACATAGGATGCTGTCCGTGCCATCATCATCAGGGCAGCAACGTCTTCTGCGGCTGGATGACTGCGTCATCATGTATAACGTATTATAAGAATAAGAATATACGGATGATAAGCAAAGATTGATTTTAGTCTGATGAACTTACATTTTAGATGGAGCTGGGGGAAGTGTGGGTGTGGTTTCTTGAAGTTGTTGGGGGGTTCAGGAGTGCTGCACAGTTACACAAAATTAATCATGGCGTAAAAAAAACTACTCAGAAATAATATACACCCAAACTGTTACCAAATATACACCCAAACTCTAAACAAATATTCACCCAATACTATTTCTTACGTTTCTGTAGTTCCTTCAATCTGTAGCAGAGGGGTTGGTTCAAAATTTGACTCAGGTGTTTCTTGAAGTTCCGGTACAGTGGTTGTTTGGGACGCCAGCACAAAAACTTAAATCGAGACTCTAAACAAGAAGAAAAATGAAAGGTTAATAACGCCTTTGAAAATAATAAGGTTATAAGGTTGAAATATTCTTGAAAAACTCACATTACAAGCGCATCCGACGGTGTCTGTTCCCTCACAACCATCATATTCGAATCAGCCGGCCCACTGGCTGACTGTTGAACCGGACTCAACTTAAAATACACCCAAAGAAAGTCAAAAAATACACCCGAACAATTCAAAAAGAAGACAGGCTTTGTTTTTTGAGAACTTACATACTTGCAGTTTTTGCTTTTTTTTCCTGCCTTTTTTTTCTTGAATAAAATAATAAAGGGC
Source organism: Arachis duranensis (assembly GCF_000817695.3). NCBI lineage: Eukaryota > Viridiplantae > Streptophyta > Magnoliopsida > Fabales > Fabaceae > Arachis > Arachis duranensis. Next base: position 9,452,886 of record NC_029776.3, read on the forward strand.
TTTTTTTTTCTAAAAAAAATATATACAGAATTAGAAGTAGAAGGTGATAGAAGAACAAAAGTAACGGTTATTTGAAAGAGAAATTACATGCTCTCTGACGACTAGTTTACACTACTCTGTTCTGTGCGTCCTTGAGAGGAAGGATCATCACTTTCCAAGTTCACAGCTGGTATTCTACACAGATTTCATGTTATTCAGACAAAATAAGAGACATGTATAAAATACACCCAAATGAATTCACAAGATACAACCAACTGAATGTACAATATACACCCAACACAACAAACGAAATATCCCAACTTAATAAATAACAGACACTCAACTTGATCAACAAAATACACCCAAATAATTCCACAAAATACACCCAAATGGTTCCACAAAATACACCCAAATCATGATAACAAGATTTTATTAAATAAAGCTTCTTATGTTTCAGAGGAGACATAGCGACCTTCTGTCGATCGCAGGTCAGCTTCATTCTCCCTGTGAAAGAAGAAACAATTATTAGCAAAAAAAACACACCAAAATCTAAAATAGACATCCTAGCAAGACATACCTCTCTGCAGCAGATTTATCAACGTTTTCCCTTAGCAATTCATCTAGTTCTTCACTTGATATTTCATATCTCTTACTACATTCATAAAAGAAGATGTTAACAAAAATAATTACGATGATAGACGGTAATATAGCTTACGAGGTACTGTACCCATCAAAGTATTGATCTTCTTCAGGAGATGAATCCTCTACAACAACTTTTTTCTTTTTTGATTGTGTTCTAGGTGGAAAAAAAAGTATGAATCAGAAATAAAAAATTAATTTTATCACAGAATATTTATCCAAAGAAGTGCTTACTTTTTTGGTGTTGTTTTTGTCTTTTTCTTTTTCTTTTCCTTCTCCACCGGTATTGATTCTTCGCTTCTATAAGTTAATAAGAGACACTTCAGTTAATACACGAAATCTTTATAATCAAGCCAAAAGAAAGGAGTAATAATTTCAGAACATTACTCATCACTTGATTCAGATTCAGATTCTGAATCAAAATCTGACTCCTCTTGACTCTTCCTTCTTTTTCTGGAGTCCAATCTGGAAGGCAAACAATCATTATTTAGAACATACTAAAGATATAAAATACACCCAAATGAATGCACAAGATACACCCAACTGAATGGACAATATACATCCAACGCAGCGAAAGAAACACACCCAACTTAATAAACTACATAGACCCAACTTGATCAACAAAATACACCCAAATGGTTCCACCAAATACACCCAACTCCAAAAAGAAATTACACCCAAGTATGGTACTTACTTTTTTCCCTTTTTGCTGGGGTGTTTCCTTGGTGAATCCTCTGAGTCTTCTTGAGTCTCAGACTCAGAGGTAGAACTATCACTGTCAGTAGTTGTTTCTGTTTCCGAAGACGATGTTGAACTCGCCTTCCTTTTTTTTGTTTTTTTGATTTCTTGTTTTTTCCTTTTTTTTTTTCTATTTTTTTCATTTTTTCTCTTGTCTCCGCCATCTTTACAATCCCCTGAAACATTAGATATTTTAGTTAGCAGCATTCAGGTAAATAAAATACACCCAACATATTATGTTTACTTACCAAAATTTCCTCTGTTTTTGCACTCATTCTTTCCACCAACTGCTCCTTACTCCAGTTGGCAATCCAGGGTTTTGGTGGTCTTTCAGCCCTCTTCTTGCCTTTGTTTTTTGAAAGATGAAAGTAAATTATCATCAGGGCAAAGAGGCAGCCATCAATTGCCTTCTTCTTTTTTTTTCTTGTAGTCTGTGATGCCCTTGACGATGAAGGTCAAAACATGCCCCGCCCAGTTTCGCTCCGTGATGCCGTCCATCTCAAAAATTGGGGCCAGGTGCACAGGCGAGATTTTGTTTATCGTCGTTAGCAAAAGGAACGCCATCTGTATATAGAGGATGAAAATCCTCTTGAACATTAGGCGTTCCTCTTCGTTACCAACGCCGATATCCATCATCTCATCAGTAAGACTTTTGAGGGTCTTACCCTGGAATCTTCTAAATATTATTTTGTCATCCTCAAAAAGTTTCTTATAATCGACTTTCTAAGGAAATAGATCTCCTACAGAAAGAAAAACAACAAAGTATCAAAGTTGGTTCAATTACACCCAAGCATCAACTTAAATACACCCAAGCATCAACTTAATATACACCTATAATTTTTAGCTAGTTACCTGTTGCATTGATGCCAAGCGCATGACCTATCTTTCTTGGTGTTATTTTGAAAGAACCATATCCTGTTTCCAGTCTGTTCTCCCCAAGTTTAAAGTTGTTTGCCAGCTCCCTTAACAGTTGGTGATGCACCCTTAGTGGTGGGATGTGCATCAACCCACCGAATCCGAGATCCCTCACAATTGCCTTCTTCTCCTCAGTCATGTTTCTGAATTTATCACTTAGGAGATGTGTGGCACACTTAAGGTCTTTTGTTTGGTTTCTTGCTGCCATTTTCTCTGAAATAAAAAATACACCCAAAGATATCAGTAAGATACACTCATATATATGAGTCAGATACACCCATTAATAACAGTAAGATACACCCATATATATGAGTCAGATACACCCAAAGATATCAGTAAGATACACCCATATATATGAGTCAGATACACCCATATATATGGGTCAGATACACCCATTGATAACAGTGAGATACACCCATAGATATGATTCAGATACATCCATATATATAAGTCAGGTATCACTCAAACATGCTTCAATATACAAGGTCAAGCAACATTACAAGGTCAAGCAATATACATCCCCAATCTACGGAATATACCCCCAAAAATCAGTTACCAGAAGATCTAGAACAACAAGAATAAGAGTAAAACCTAGAACAACAACGTAGAAGAACAGTGTAACAAAGAAGCAAGAATAACAGTAAACCCTAGAACAACAACGTAGAAGAAAAGTAAAACCTAGTTCGTAATCTGGAAAATATACAGGAATCATAATGTAACGTACCTTGAGTATTGTTGCTTTGTTTTCTCTGGAGATTCTTTATGGAGAGTTTGATGGTGTGTTGATGGAGGTTTCGAAGGTTAGCGACGAGTTGTATATTTTGATTTTGGAATTTTGCTCGAAAATGGAAGGGTTACGTTTTCTTCGAATTGCTTTGAGAAGTGGAAAAAGTGGAAGAGTCTGCCATTACTCGAACCGTATGTAACCGTTTGAATTGGAGCGCATGAATGTTACGCTCCATTCAATCCCTCTTCATGCGCGTGTATTGTTTATGGGCTGGGCCAACTTGTAAAACTTGTAACTCGTTTTTGCTTGTATGTGTAGCAGGCCCGTATTCAATAATGATGGATTTTATTAGTTTGCTTCTAATTTTTGTCTACTTCTAAGAAATATATATATAAACGAGCCAAAGTCTACTGTTCAACTCAAATTAAGTTTTATTTTGATCTCTGATTGATTGACGAGTTATACTAATTTAGTTTTTGATTTTTTAATTATTTTTATTTAGTCATTTAAATTAAAAAAGTGTATTAATATAGTCTTTTATGTATTTTTTGTCACTAGAACTCAGCGTTATTAGTAACGTAACTTAAGCCTTGTCATATTGAACATATTAAAGCAATACTGTACATATTTTGACGATAAATAAGCCATTAAACTATGTCGTTTGAGAGTTTGAATAATCTTATCATAATCAAGCTTGTCATAAGTCATAACCCTCAAACGATGTCATTTAATGCCTTCTTTAGCGTTAAAACGTGTATGACGTCGTTTTAATATGTTCAACGTGGCAAGACTTGAGTTACGTTATCAATAATGTTGAGTTTCGGTGACAGAAAATACACAAAAGACTATATTGATGCACTTTTTTAATATAAAAAATCAAATTGTAACCATTAAAAAATCAAAGACTAAATCAATGCAACTTACCAATTTTAAAGACCAAAATAGAATTTAATTGATCTAACTCATTTAACTTGCCCAAAAAAATAATCGGACTAGATGCTATAATAAAAAAAACCCGATGATCCAATTTTTGAGTGGTCAGCTTATTTGTCCGCTTAAGCAAATGTCGAGGGTTCGAATTCCGCCTTGTGCATGCAGCAATTCATTGGCCAACGAAAAACTCTTAAATGGAGTTTAGATCCACAACATATTAATTTTTAACCTGTTGGTTGGAGAATACCGTGTGCAAAAAAAAAAAAATCTAAATAAAAAAAATCATAATTATCAAATTGGGTCACTAATTAGACTGTTTAAACATCAGATTCGGTAAAAAGCAGTTCGACCCGGCGTTTTTTAGCAAAAACGGTGACCGGCCGGTTTATATGACCCGGACCGGTCACGCTTTTTTTCTCTTGAAAAAATGAAAAACGACGCTGCTAAACATCCCCACCCCCAGGTTGCCCTAAAGCGGATCACCCCCAATCCCCAAGTACCCTCAATGTCTCTCTTCTCTCTCGAGTCTCGTCTCTTTCTCGTCACTCTCTCCCTCGCCTTCAAGCTCTCGCACAGTCGCACTCACTGACTCGGACTCGGCGGACTCAAGCTCGTCGTCGCGGACTGTGTCGTCACGTCTCGCACTCAGTCGCCGTCTTCCCTGCTATCGCTTCGCCGGCGGCAGAAAGCAGACCGAATTGGTCCCTCGGGTGGTGGTGGTGGTGGTCGTCTTCTTATTCGGCCGTCAGTTCAGTCGGTCAGCTTCCTTCACCGTCAAGTGGTCCTTGGGCAGGTGAGCTTCCTTCGGCCCTGTTCTTTCTTTTTCAATTTTATCATAGTTGTTTTGTTGTTGAAAATTATCAATGAGCTGAATTTGTTGCTGTAAGTTGAATTTGTTGCTGAATATATCGCTGAGCAATTTTTTTTGTTTCTGGAAAACATGTTGAATTGATGAAGCATTTTCTGCTGACAGATGAGTATGATGGAATACCTATCTTCTATTGCTTTTAAATTGTTGCTCTAAGTTGAATTTGTTGCTGAATGTCACTTAGCTAAATCTTTTATTGCTGTAGTTCTTTTATTTCTTTTATCCCTGCATTCCTCTCTTCTATCTTTTTCAGTTTTTTCTTTTCCCTTGCTCCTGTCAATTTTGTTGTTGTAAATCATCACTGAACCATCTTTTGTTGCTGTATTGAGTCAAATTTATTGTTGTATTGAGTTGAATTTGTTGCTGTATTGAGCTAAATTTATTGTTGCTGTTGAGTTTAATTTGTTGTTGTAAATATCTTTTGAGCTATACTTCTTGAATTTGTTACTGAGCTAAATTTTTTTTTTGGTTGAAAATTATGAGTGAGTGGAATTTGTTGCTGAAAATCTGTCACCGAGATGAATTTATTGCTGTAAGATTAGATAGTTTCTGTGTAATGTGTAGAGACTCAGTCTTAGTCTTAGCCTTCAATTATTGTAATAAGAGTTTGATTTAATATTTGAGTATTGACAATTACACAGGCAATATTGGACTATTGGTATAACGGTATTTTGATGGATTGATTTATAAATTGAATTTATGTTTTTGATTAGTTTGTTAGTCATTAATTTACTGACTGTAATATGTTTTGCTCTCTTATTCATTTAAATTGAAAAAGTATTTTAACTTTTGATTTTATTTTTTTTATAATTTTATATTAATTATAATCGGATTAATCGGTCGAATCAATGATTTATCGGTTGAACCGGTGACCTGCTCGTATGATTGGGTCAATTAAGGCCAGGTCCATTACAGGTTCAATTCTAATAACTATGCAAAAAACCCTAGCAGACTCATAACCCGTAAGTATAACAGAATTCATATCAACCTCCAGCCCTCCACCCCCTAACACCCACGGGCTCTCTGCCTCTGGCTCTCTCCGTCACACACATTGACCTACAACATCGGGCGCCGGCGCTGTCGCGCCTCGCTGTCGCACCTGTCCCCTCCGTGGATCCGTCGCAGGCTCACACCCTCTCCGTTGCTGCTGCCCCTGGGTCCTGTGTATCTATATATGTATCTTCCATTCTTCCTGGTACTGCGAAAGCTACGGCTGGGGTTTGTGTGTTTTATGCAAAGTGTCTTTTCCTGAGGTGGTTTATTCATGATTCCAATATTCACTTTTTGACCTATAATCTTTGGATGTAAATCTTCATTGGACATGTTTTTTTCTTTTCTTAAGTTAACATGATTTAAACCGAGTTTACGTTTGTAATAATGTTGTTTTTTGACTTCCTGGGTGAAAGGTGCTAGCAGCTAGTCTAAAGACGGACATGAGTTGATGAATTGTGGCATAGGAATGAAGTTGTTCCTTTTGCTATTTTGATCTAAATAAAAGTGACCCTTCAAGTGGCACTTCTGAATTCTAATCCAAGGTTGCATCAATTCATCTGCTTGCTTCATATTCATATTAGAAGCATCATATGGTAGCTACTATTTGGAACAAATTTGGTTAGGGATTGTGAAATTGTATGTTTTTTTCAATGAATGGTTTAGTAACTTTTTTTTGAAAAAAGAAGAAGTAAAAGTTAAAGCCGGGTTTGGGCGCGGTGAGTCGGCCCGCCCACCACCCAATATATATGTATATATGATAATTGATATATGATCTATGTGTAGATAGTCTCACCTATGATAAGACTCGTAACATCGTTTGATTTATATAACCAATCCCACCTAGTAGGATAATATTTTCATGTATATGCTTGATATTATTGTTATTTGTAAAATATAACATTGAAGACCTTTATGATTACTCGAGTTTTTATAAAAGGAAATTAATTTTCTTTCCGTTGACTTGATTAAAGGAAATCAATGTATATGTGATAATTGAAAGGTCTGATCTAAGTCATAACTTGATTCATTTTTATTGGAAAATCTACTGTGTGGGGATCTTATTGTATGTAAATATAGTAATATACTCATGTCCTTTTTATTAGGAGGACATCATGATTACTCTTATTAGTTTTTTGGGTCATCTGATTACTCTTTTATTGAGTGAATTGGATTGAGTCCATACAAAACCACCACTGAGCATTGCATTTTTTCATTTCATTCTTTGGTTTAATGCTAATATAACAGCACCATTTGCTGACAATTTAAGATACAATTTTAAATTGATAACAATTGCAGGCACTTTCATATGATAAATTAATTGAATACATGAATATTCAACATTTATTGTGTGATTTATGTCTGTTTCCCTCCTTCGTGTAGTTGTTGTTTCTTTGATTTCGGAATGAGTTTGTTGACTGTAAGCTTATGAAACTTATGAACAGGTTCACATGCCAACAATGCTAGGGCGGCTTCATAAACTAGTTCCCCCTGCATCTTCCAAACAATATCTGGCACCATGCTTTAAGACTTTGCGCCATTATAGCTTTGTTGATGATGGCGGTGGAAGAAGCAAACAGCATGTACAAGAATCTCATGATGAGGATTTTTCTCTTAAACAGTCAAATTTTAATGGCAGTGGTATCAATGGAAGCCAGGAGGGATATGGCAATCAACAGTTTCCGCCAGAACCAATTCCAGATAGACCTTTGAGAGGTGGTAGGCCAACTAATCAGCCTCCTCGTCCGCGTGTGAGGGAACGTAGTGGAGATTCCCATTCCTTCCCTCCAAAATTTGAGGATGATCATGGAAGACCTGATCTTGCATTCCATGGCAGAAATATGGCTGAAACAGGTCGGGCTGCTGGTCAATCAGGAGAGAGTTTCCTTGATAAATTCAAGCTTGGGTTTGATAATAAAACAGCACACACATCCGAGTCTGCTTCGGGCAACCAATCCGAAGAAGCGAAGAGGTCAAATCCCAATCAACCAGCTTCAGAATCTATGCCCCAAGATGCCAATGAGATCTTCAAGAAGATGAAGGAAACCGGTCTTATCCCCAATGCTGTGGCCATGCTTGATGGTCTATGCAAAGATGGCTTTGTTCAAGAAGCCTTGAAGCTTTTTGGCCTGATGCGGGAGAAGGGTACCATTCCGGAGATTGTCATATATACAGCTGTAGTGGAAGGCTTTACGAAGGCCCACAAAGCAGACGATGCCATAAGGATTTTTCGGAAAATGCAAAGCAATGGCATTTCACCAAACGTTTTCAGTTACACTGTCCTTGTACAAGGACTATGCAAATGTGGCAGATTACAGGATGCTTTTGAATTCTGTGTGGAGATGTTGGAAGCAGGTCATTATCCGAACACAACTACTTTTGTAGGCTTAGTAGACAGTTTCTGCAAGGAAAAAGGTGTTGAAGAAGCAAAGGATGCTATCAAGACATTAACAGATAAGGGCTTTAATCTTGATAAGAAGGCTGTGAGGGAGTTTTTGGACAAGAAAGCACCATTTTCACCTTCAGTTTGGGAGGCAATTTTGGGGAAGACAATTCCAGAGAGACCATTTTAAATCTCTTTCCAGGCCGTGTAAGCTTTTGCCAAACTCTTTCATGTCCTTGGATAATTTATGTAGGTGCATCTATTTATTTTTGCGTAAAAGTTCCGACTTGTTAATTGTTTGCTTCTTGATAGTAAGCACATGTTTTTGCTTTCCTATGTAAGTCTCAAATTAGTTAGTTTGGATGTGCTCAATTTAGACTTCAAGTTTAAGGAAACTCTAATAAGATGCAAATTGCAGAATGCAGATTATTGAGGCTTTGGATGTGCCTGTTTTGTAGTTTGGAAACGATAGTTTAGGCAGTGACGTGGGACTGAAAAAAATAAAAATAAAAAAAAGTATAATTCAATGTACTATAATTGAAGGGAGAAGGGAATGAGAATCGAACACTTTATCTCAGACTCAAATGGACTAACAACAAAGTTTAGTTATACTTTTTGAGAAGAATCACATGAAATGCTTCGAAGACTAACCATAAATTGTGAGTTCAATTGCATGGAAATGATGAACTTATTCTTTCAAAAGTTGTTTTATTACAAAAAAATGTTTCATATGTACTAATATTAACTAACAAATTAATTGTTATAAGTTTATATATATTAATATCATATTTTTTAATTAAATAATGAAAATATTATTATATTATCAACTTATTTATGGAGTATAATAAAAATATTTTTGAGATGTTAAATACATATTTATATATGCGATAGTGGTTTTTGTTGTACAATGATTGGTTTTATTATTATGTTACCTATGATCTTCACATATTATGAATACATAATTAGTTTAGAGTTTAGACACTAATTTGTTGCTAAGAATTGAGTAATGATTTTTTTGACAAAAGTTCTATAATAACTATTGAGTTAGTTTTAATGTACTAATAATAATAATAATAATATAAAGAGTATTATGTGATCATCTATTTAAATTTATGTTTTAAAAACTTTTTAAGTAGTGAATTTAAAAATGTTATATTTTATGATGTGATAATATTAAATTGGATGCCTGTGCAAAAATTGTTTTATCTCGGGAAATAAAAATTAAATTATTTTAACATTTTGTAAATTTACACAGGTTGATTGATCTGATTAGAACACGTAGAAAGAAATTGGAAAAGGGATGGGAAGATTCGAAGGGAATCTAAAATCTAAAATTTGGTTAGGTTGTCAATAAGTTACGACCTTTATGATCCCGGTATGGACGATCATCCTTCACAAAGTAAATCAAGAAACCAATAGGCTCCACATGAGGAATACCGATTACATTCATAAACTCCACATGGCAACAATATTTTGTAATAATATATGTAAATTCCCTATGGACGTTGATAGATGCGAATTTGACGACAATTTATATCATACTAAATTAGCGAATTTGTTTTTCCCTTTGGAAGAGAAGAGAAGGGGTGATAGTGAAATTGGTTTTTGTTGAAATGAAGAGTAGACATCACTAAGTAATTTCACAATAAAAACGACATAATACAAGAAAACTCGATACTAACTACCTTCGTCTCATTTTGAAGAGTCATTTACATAGTTCTTGAGTCAACAAGTTTTGAAGAGGCAGGCATTTTGAAATTAAAAATACACTATATAATACTCTATGTTAAATTAAATAATACACAATGAAAATCACCGCAAATTGAGGTGGAGGCATTATAATTCTTTCTTAGAGTGAAGCAACATCTGCTTGATTAAACAATATATATAAATAAATAATTGGCCTCATGGACTGTTGTAATGCCAAATTAGAGTCTCTATGTAGTCACTATATATACGAGTGTTGCATCATTTTTCAGTTTTTACAAAAATCACACAATTAGCAACTTCACACAATGTGTCCGGGACAAGAAACAAACGTGCAATGCCAGTGCCAAAGGGCCATGAAAGATGGTAGTGGCCACAATAATGAGGACTATAGTCATACAAAATTTAACAACTATGCTTGTGCTTGTGTGGTAGCTGCCTCTATTATCTCTGCTATATTTGGCTACTGTGAGTATCTATTTCTTCTTCTACTATGTTCTAAATTCTAACTCAGTATATCCTTTAGTCCACATAACGAATCTCACTTTAAGGTAGCGTTTGGTAGAAGGACAGAGACTGAAAGACAGAAACTAAGAGACAAAGACTGAAATAAATCTCAATATTTTGTTTGGTGTAAAGTGGGAGACAAAAATTAAAACAAAAATGAAGTTCTAATTTAATTTGTTCAAAAGATAAAATTAGAATTAATTAATTAAAATGAGAATATTTTAAGTATAAAATATTATTAAAGTTTCAATTTTTATCTCTTAAATTTCAGTCTCCTATATCTATTTTTTGAAGGTACTGAAATATTGAAATTTTGAAGACAAAGAGACAGAAATTTTAATACCTAAACTAACAAATATAATACTGAATTTCAGTCTCTCAGTATCTAGTATCTCAAAATAAAAGCTACCTAAATAGAATAGGGTTTAACTGTTGTTGCTATTAGTAGGTCTGGATGGAATAGATTTTGGAAAACATTTTAATTAATTGGGTTGTACAACTTAGTAACACTTTGAAATAATGTTTGGTATTGTTTAATTAAAAATATTAGTGTGACTTATTGTGCGTGTTATTTATTTTTTGTGGGTGATAGTCACACTCCATCTTATGGTGATGAGGTGATGAGTTCAAGTGAGTATATATATATCACTACTCTTTTTCAGTTTTAATGCTTAAACAAAGACATGTATAAGCAATCAAAATGAAGATTTCTAAGAAAGAAGCAAAATGTATTTTGTTCTTGTACAGCTACAGGAGTGATGGCAGGAGCATTGTTATACATAAAGGAAGAACTACGAATCAGTGATCTACAGGTTCAACTGCTAGCAGGAATCTTGAATGCATGTGCATTACCGGGATCCTTGCTGGCAGGAAGAATCTCTGATATCATAGGACGGAGAAACACCATCATCCTCTCTTCCATCATCTTCTTGTTGGGGTCCATTTTGATGGGGTACGGTCCAAACTACTCAGCATTGATGGCTGGAAGATGCACGGCGGGTATTGGTGCGGGTTTTGCCCTCATGATTGCACCAGTTTACAGCGCTGAGATCTCTTCTCCTTCCTACAGAGGCTTCCTAACCGCTCTCCCTGACGTGTCCATCAACTTGGGTCTCTTATTGGGCTATGTCTCTAACTACTTCTTCGGTCGCTTGCCCCTTCAAATTGGCTGGAGAACCATGCTTTTTGTTCCTGCATTCCCTTCTTTGGCTCTGGCCATTCTCATGCTCAAGCTTGTTGAGTCGCCAAGGTGATCATCATTCAAATTGGACTCTTTTATTGTTTTTGTGTTTGAAGTTGATAGTTGAAAGTCGTTAAATGATTTGACAGATTTGATTAAGGTGAAAACTCAGGTGAAGTTGATAGTTGAGAGCCGTTAGATAAAAATTTAGTCATATCAGTCAAATCATTTAACGGTTTTCAGGTATCAACTTCATGTGAAATCGATTACACTTAAGTTTTCACCTTTAAATAAAACTGTACCTGAGTTTTCACCTTGTGCTCGTGAGATAAGTGGTTTTGATGACGGCTTAATTAAACAGGTGGCTGGTGATGCAAGGGCGTATTGGTGATGCGAGGGAAGTTCTGATGCGCGTGTCAAACACGAAACAAGAAGCAGAGCAACGGTTGCAAGAGATAAAAACCGCCGCAGGCATCGATCCAAGAAGCACACAAGACATTGTCCAAGTGCCAAAGAGGAGTCGGAGTGGCGGAGGAGCGCTCCGAGAGCTTCTATGCAATCCTTCGCCGCCTGTTCGGCGAATCCTAATCGCAGCCACCGGCGTCCATTTGTTCCAGCAAATCATCGGGATAGAGGCTATTTTCATGTACACTCCAAGAATCTTTGAGAGAACAGGAATCACTGATAAGAGCGTGTTGTTACTAGCAACTGTTGGAATGGGAATCAGCGATGCCGTTTTCGTGTTGATATCAACATTCTTGTTGGACAGAGTTGGAAGAAGGATCTTGTTGCTGGTTAGTTCTGGTGGTGTTGCTGTGTCTCTTCTAGGCTTAGGTGCATGCATGAGAATAGTGGAGCATTCAGATGACAAGGTTTCTTGGGCAATAAGTTTCACCATTGTATTCACTTACATCTATGTGGCTTTCACTGCAATAGGCCTTGGACCTGTTACATGGGTGTATAGCTCAGAGATTTTTCCACTCAGGTTGAGAGCACAGGGTCTTGGTGTGGGTGTCACTGTCAACAGGTTCACAAATGTTGTGGTGGTTACAAGTTTCATTTCAATTTATCAGAAGATTACAATGGCTGGGATTTTCTTTATGTATACTGCTATCACAGCTTTGGCTTGGTGCTTCTATTATTCCTTCTTGCCTGAAACCAAAGGTAGGTCTTTAGAGGACATGGAGAGTATATTTGGGAAAACTAATGACATCAATAATAATAACCAAGTGAAGCATGTCATCAATGGCTACAACAATGCATAGTAGTTTAGCTTTTATTTCTTAGTATCATCATTATTATTGTTACTATAGATTTCTTCTTCCCCTCCATTGAGATAATAGTAGTATTGAGTATTGACATCTCTCTGCTCCATGAGTTTTGACATACATTAGCCATTTCTTGATGAGTTTTCCCTATGTAATAATATGGATGGCTTCAATACTTCTTTCATCTATGTCTCTCTCTCTTATGTTATTGTATTTTTATTAATTCCATGCATCAATTTTAGTTCAATTATGATATGGTGGATTCTAGTATCACTGTGCTATCATAATTATGCAAATATTATTAAAATTAAAGTTATATATATTTTTTTATATTTTGATAATATTTTTTTAAATAATATTTAAAAAATAAAAGTATTATTTAATAATAAAAATTATTATTTTAATTTTAACAATATTTTTAAAATACTATAGTTACCGTAGTTAGTTACGGTAACATAGTTTTACTAAAATGATTCTATTATCATATTTGTGTAATTTAGTGTTGGTTTAAATTGATTTATTTAAGTGAAAAAAATATTTTTTATAAAAATATATTTTTATTAAATTTTAAATATGTCTAGATATATTTTTTAAGAAAAGTACTTTTATTAAAAAAATAAACTATTTATTTTTCTTAAAAACTGTATTATTCTTTATCAAGTTTCATCAACCGTAAGATAACATCTCCAAAAATGATGCATGACGTAGATAAACTCATATATTTTTTTCTTTTTTTCAAATGAGACTGCTTTTGAGAACTAAACCAAGAAAATAAATGCAATTATTTACTCCCCAAATTTACTCCTTTAAAAGTCCATCTAAAAGCACTTCTCAAAGTTTGTTGAGAAGATGGCATAATCTAGCTCTTTATTATATACTGTAGAGAAATGACTTTAATGTTAGAAGTGGTTCAAAAGGCACCGAACCAAACCCATGAAGTTTTATAGTTTTTTAAGTTGAAAATATTTCAGTTGGCTAATCTAAGTTTTTGTTTTCAGCAAACTTTTAGTCATATGGGACGTGCAACTTGTAAGTTTCATTAGCTTCTAGTACCAGAATGAGATCATATACTTCATTTGATTGTTGATATCCCACTAACAGATTGTTCAAGTTTGTTTGGAAGTTTACTACAGAATTGAAAGTTGAAGTAGCTAGACAAAGGGAGCAAAATTTAGATACACGAAGCCACTAAATTAAAAGTCATAAATTATATTAGGTGCTCTATCTGTATTATATATTATGCTCTTTCTATCACTTAAAACTGTATTAAAGCATAATTTCTAAGTTGTTAAAGTATATAATCTCATACTCTAAAAACACTTAATAATAACCTTTTACATTATAGAAAGTATAAGAAACCTAACTTTTAAATAACCAATATTACAAATTTTTTAAATTATTTTTTTAACCTTATATTTTTAAGAATTTAGGATTTAGAGCTAGAGTTTAAGATATAAATTTAAGATTTAGGATTTATGATTTAAAATTTAAAATTTAGAATTTAAAATAAAAAAATTAATTTATGTTGGTTGAAAAAAATTGAATTTCTAATTGACATTACTGCTAGTGACGACATAAATTCATACAATAATGCTAGAGAGATCATAATTTAAAAGTATCTTATTCAACTTAATACTCATAATTTTATATATGTAGTATCCAACTATTTATAGTTACACACTTATTACATCTAAAATTATCTAATTATTCTAGTTACATCTAAAATTATCTAATTATTCTAGTGATAATTAAAGCATACAAAATAAAAAGAAAAACTAAATATAAAATAAGATAATTTTAATTATTTTGGATTATTTTTTATTGTCTCTCCAACATTTTTAATTCATATTACAAGAATACAAGTTTTATAGGCAACATATTGATCAAGTAGTTAGCTCACTAGTTTAGTTGAGTAAGTGCCAATGATTCAAATTTTATTTTATGTATGCAGTAATTTATAATCTTTAAATAAAATTCCAATTCATAATAAATTAGTTTTTAGTATGCTGACAAAGAAAATACGGAAGGAAAAAAAATAGGCGACGCATCTGACCCACATTCATATTCTTTCTTCAGCTAAAATTTGACACATCGAATGTGATCCACAACAATACTATAAGAAAAACGTTGAATACCGTCGGAACAATCAGCAATATAAACTTCACCGGTAAATGTTTATCGTTGTAATCTTTTCGTTCGATGGTAATTTTGCGACGGATTATCAGCTCGGAAAACCAATTGGTTACTGATTAAAAGGCAAGTACATCAAATAAATATAATGAAACAATAAAACGAAAGCTAATAATTACAGATTTAGATCGTCATCGTCAGTCCTGTGGCCTTGAGTCGGCAGCGTAGAAGGCGGTGATATCCATATGCCACCAGCAGGACAACTGCCACCAGCAAGGTCGATGCCAACAGCGCGCATCTAGGCCCGGTACACCTCCATCTGAAGCCTCCATACACTGCATCTGCTCCAGCGACTCCCTCTACTCCAGCCTGAGCTCATCCGTAGATGTCATTCGGGTGAGAATCTCCTGATACATCTCCCGATAATCGTTAAACTCTTGAGTCTGCTATTGAAGGTTGCGTTGGAGCTCCTGCACCTGCAGCCTCAAATCCACGTCTTCCTCAGACTCAACGGCTTGACTAGTGGCGGAGCCTGACGATAACCTCAACGTGGAGGTGTGGAGGCTACTGACGAAGAATGACCCCATCACATATATATGAGTTTTGTATGACGCTGAGGCGGTCTCGCGCCAAACCGCATCGGGATCAACGATTTAAGCTGGAGAGCTATCGGTGGCATCCTCCCCACCTTGCTAAGACTGCTGAGTCGCAACTTCTAGTTTCTATGTGTAGGACTCCTGTGTAATTAACACAAGTTATTTTGACTAGTACGATAGATATACAGTTAATATCTAATAATTTTATAGCAGAAGATAATTAGATGTATGTTTACTCACATAATGGTCCTGAGACCGCTGATCATCAAATGTCTTTTTGTTCTCCTTCAATGTATAGGTGTACAATGTCGTCTCACGATCCAACGATTTTGTCTACACATGTTACATTGAAACAATATGATTAGGATGCCTAGTAATGATATGTAGAAGAATATAACTGTTATTAATAAAATTAAATTCATGTTACATACCAACCTGACCTTAGTCTTTATGAAGGTCGTTGAGCTACCAGTATACTTGAACGATCTTGCTGAGACCCTATTAGCTCTGTTGATGAGACGCTGATACTGGAACCCCTCATCGGTCTGCCAATGAACAAGCAGGGCCTTCTTTATAAAGGTTTAGTATAAATGGCTTAGGTCGTCCAGTGGTCTCGTCCCTGACGAACATCATCCAACATCTGTTGGAGCCTCAGACCCATTTTATGGTCGAATATCTTCACGATGGTTAGGTCGTACTCAGCATCCCACCTAAAGTGCAGCTACAACACAGAAACTTTAAAATTAGTTAAGCAAGATAGAAACTATAAACTAGCTAAAAAGGTTTGAAACTAAAAAAATAGACTAATTACCGCCCATTTTTAAAACCATCCCTCCCTAGTCTCAGCGGGGATCTTTATGTAACTGGACCAAGAATGGTCGTACATCAGCTTAATAACATTGGTCATCTCCTAAGTATAGATGTCATTGTTCGGCACAAACCTAACAACTCACAAACAGGAATCAACCTAAATCCATTAAACAGAAATCATAATCATTAAAACTTAAAACAATAACTAAGCAACCAAATCAACCTTAATCCACTAAATAGGAATTAATTTTCAAGAAATTTTAGTAATAAAATTAATCATAATCGTTGAAATTTAAAACACTAACCAACCAACTAAATCAACCTAAATCCACTAAATAGGAATCACTTTTTAAGAACTTTTAGCAATAAAGTTAATCATAATCATTAAAACTTAAAACATTAACCAGCCAACCAATTCAACCTAAATCCACTAAACAGGAATCAATTTTTAGGAACTTTTAGTAACAATCATAATCATTGAAACAAAAAATGCTAACCAAGCAACCAAATCAAGCTAAATCCATTAGACAGGAATTAATTTTCAGGAGCTTTCAACAATAAAGTTAGTCATAATCGTTGAAATTTAAAAACACTAGCCAGCCAATCAAATCAACCCGAAACCACTAAATAAGAATCAATTTTCAAGAACTTTCAGCAACAACCATAATCATTGAAACATGTACTAATCAGGCAACCAAATAAACTTAAATCTACTAGAGAAGAATCAATTTTCAGGAATTTTCAGCAATAAAGTTAATCATAATCGTTGAAACTTAGAAACACTAACTAGCCAACTAAAATTTACTAAACAGGAATCAATTTTCAAGAACTTTCAACAACCACCATAATCATTGAAACAGAAAACACTAACCAGATAACTAAATCAATCTAAATCCATTAGACAGGAATCAATTTTCAAGAACTTTTAGCAACAAATTAAAGTTAATCATAATCATTGAAACTTAAAAATACTAACCAGCACTTAAACCTAAATCCGCTAAACTAGAATCAATTTTCAGACACTCTCAGCAATAACCATAAATAGGAAATACATGAAACTCAACGTGATACTTACCCCGTGCAGTCATCTGGATAAATCTTCAACCGTACAATGGGAGGTGGTGGAGGGGCATCAGCTGCTGCCTTACTTCCGTGGCTAGACTCTGGGGATGCAGCATCCATTGCTGGAGGCGATGTCGACGTAAATGCGGGCTGCTGAGCGATAAGAGACTGCGTTAAAGACCCTGATGAACGGTTAGTCCGTTAAATCTGCATCCTGTGATGCCATCGGAGTGGTCGGAGTAGAGGGAGAGGATCCAGAAGTTCCGGAGGTACCAGAAGAAACCCTTCCTCTACCCCGACCATGGCTACGACCATGAATAGCAGCCTGATTCGCAGTACCTCTACCTGTCGAAATGTCTGCAAACATCAAATTATCAAACAATCTCAGTAACAATTTCTCAACAAAACAATTATCAACGCAGTAATTAACACAATTACACAATTTTAAACACTTCAATAATTCAAAATCTAATGTATTAAATATAACCTAACTTAATCAACATAAATCCACTAAGATTAGAAAACTAAACAGAACTAACTTTGAAATTGATTCAAAATTAAAATTAAAATTCTAATCAACGCTAAACTAAATTAAATTAAAATTAAATAATTATCAAACAATCTCAGCAACAATTTCTTAACAAAACAGTCATCAATGCAACAATTAACATAATTAGACAATTTCAAACACTTTAATAATTCAAAACCTAATGTATTGAATCTAACATAACTTAATCAATCTAAATCCACTAAGATTAGAAAAATAAACTGAACTAACTTCAAAACTGATTCAAAATTAAAATTGAAATTCTAATCAAACCTAAACTAAATTAAATAATTAGCAAACAATCTCAGCAACAACTTCTCAGCAAAACAGTCATCAACACAGGAAGTAATAAAATTAGAGAATTTCAAACATTTCAACAATTCAAAACCTAATATATTGAATCTGACCTAAATTAATCAACCTAAATCCACTAAAACTAAAAAACTAAAATGAACTAACTTTAAAACTGATTTAAAATTAAAACTAAAATTTTACTCAAAGACTAAATTAAACTAAAATTAAAAAATTGAAAAAGAGTTGTTTAAGAACCTGTAATGAAGAACTGATTAAGAAATAAGAGAACAGGTGGATGTTGTGGCTTTGGTCGCCAAAATTGTGGTGGCGGCAAATGATGGTGACGCCAGTATTAGAATATCATAATTAGGGAACAAAATCAGGAAAATATCAAAGAGGATTAGAAAAAAATCAATGTAATTTATTAGGATATTATTCCATAACGAGCGTACTCTTTAGCGTACTATTGGTCTATATATTGGTAAGATGAAAAATATGAATAACAAAAATAATACTTTTTTAAATAATTCTTCGTTTCTTTCCTAAACTCTTTGTACCATAGTAGTGATGGTGGTGAGATTTCGAATGAGGAGAAGAGGTTCGTGATTTAAATTTACACTCCTTTTATCGTCAAATTGTAGATCACCAAAATGAATTGTCTCGCACTAAATTGAGTTACTGTCGATTTTTTTACGAAATCTAATTTATTTTCACTCCAAATATTACCGACAAATTTACCATCAGAAAACATAATCTATCAATAATTATTTAATCTTACAAAGAATTTGAAACGTAGTTATCGTCAATAAATCTAACGATAAATCAGCCACTATTATGCAGTAATAAATTTGATAGTACTCAACAATTTTTTTGTATTACTACATAGCCTTTACCATATAAATTGGTCTATAAGCAAAGTAACCTTATTTCCACAATAATGCAAATCCTTTTCAAACACATATCAACTTAATTAGTATCCAAAACGACAGAAATAATACATCTCGTTTCAATACCACAAGGGCTCACTGAATATCTCCACATAAAAATACATTATTTAAGAGCATATCCTGTATTAGCTAGGCCACTATTGAGACTTCAATCCTAACAGACACGCCTTTGACCTTGTTAAGTTATCATATATATATTTAATTACATTACAGTGATCACGTGTTGTGTATGCCTTTATGAATTGTGTGTATCTTGCAGAATTATACCATTGAATTTGGACAAATATTTGGTCCATGGCCGTGAGTAGTGCGCGAAATCGCTCTTCAAAGCATTAATGATTAATAATGGCTCCACATATATGTAAGGTCCCTATAATTCGATATTGTGGTGTGCTATCAACCCACAATGTATGCATGTGTTGCCTATGACAAGTTCTGAGGCAGAGGCAGGTTCTTCGCAAAATGCAATCAGCATGTTTTACTTGTTTTGGCACATTTTCTCGATCAACTTGGCTTGTTTAATATTCTAAAGAGAAAAGCGGAAGTATCACCATATTTTATTATTTTAGATAGCAACTTTAGTTATCAGTTTAGTTTTTTTAATTTAACAATTCAATAATACATTTAAAAAATAATAATTTTGCTGACCGTCTAATATTATTGTTCTATCATGGACACATAATGTTAAGTTATTTATTTTCTTTTGTTATAATGAAATTCTACGTACCATTGTAAAAGTAAAATAATCCATAAAGACTCGAGATTTTTTATTTTAACGAAACAAATTAAATATAATAATTATCAAAATAAATAATTTAAAAAATTAATTACTAACTTAATTATATATATATATAAAAGGTTTAAATTAAATAAAATTTCTTGATTCATTTGGTATTAATTCTTTATGTTTCAACTATTACAATTGAGAGTTCTTTTTCAGTTATGAATGTTATGAAGAATAAATCAGAAATAAAATGAAAAATGAATTTCTTGTTAATTGTCTTTTAATTATATTAAAAAGAAAATTACTGAAAAATTTGACACAGATTCTATTATCGATGAATTTTATGATACAAAAAATCGACCACTTCGTTAATAAAAAATACATACATGTTTTTTTGTATTTTAAAATATATTCTCTATCGGTATATTTTTGTAATACATTTTACATTATATAACTTTTTGTATAATTTTTTAATATTATATATGTTATTGGCCCCATGATAATATTTCTGAATCCGTCCCTCAATATATATATAGTTAGAGTCAAATAGTGATATCTATCAATTTGAGAAATGGTTCTATTATTATTATTTGTTACCGATCCGACCTTTGGATCTCTATCTGGAATAGTCTCCGAACCTGAAATACAGGATCGGATCACTTTTCTCTACTAGAAGGATTAAAATCGGTCTACTAGAGTCTCTAGTCAATATTTAAATTCAAATGTCTTCTCATGTATGCCACTCAGGCTGGGTTTGGTAAAGCTTTTTCAGGAGGTGCTTGTGCTTTTAAAAAGCACAAGCACGTCATTTTGCGTTTGGTAAATTAAAAAGCTCAAGTGCTTGTGCTTGCGGCTTTTAAAAGTTAGGGGTGCTTTTGAAAGCACCTAGGAGGGAGCTTTTCAAAGCTGGCTTATGCTTACCAAATTTTTTTCATTTTCCCGCACATATTTCCCGCTGTTATATTGCCATTAAAATCTTCATATATTTCTAACTTCTCTTCCTAACCTTCATAAAATCTAACACAATCTACATATATTTTTTATTTTTCAACCTAATCTTTACAAATTTCAACACAAATACATCTCTATCACATATTAGGTATGAACTTCTATCTATTTATATTATTTTTTTTTGCGTTAATTTTGTATTTTTTCAGTAGATCTATTATTTTTTTGTTATAAACATGTTTATTATAATTTTTTCAACTTTTAAAAGCTGTTTTACCAAACACAATTATGGTGCTTGTACTTATTAAAAGCCATTTTTAATTTGATTTTACCAAACGTAAGTGCTGCAGCTTTTAAAAAGCTGTCTTTTAAAAGACAGTTTTCATAAGCTACTTTTAAAAAGCAAAAGCTTTACCAAACTAAGCCTCATTCTACTCACCTCTTATCTCTTAGACTCATTTTAACTTAAATGTTAAAGTATCTTTGCAAATATCACCCTATTACTTCAATCATACAATTTGGCCACCATTTCGATCGCACTTATGATCCACCTCACAACTCACAACACGTTCAAACATCCTTAATTAGCTTATTATCCGACAGCCATACCAAATTGCCAACAAGGATCATACCAATATTCAGGTCAGATAGTGTTCACGGATAATTAAGAATCCTTATCCAACAGCAATAATCCAAAATATTATCATCTAGTAACTACTTATTAGGCAATTTTTTTTTTTGACAATTAGGCATTTATTTCTACTTATTTATTAGGTATATATTAAAAGTTTTCCACATATTAGGGGGAAGCGGTTTGAAAGGTAGATTGGAGTGTGGCAGAGCCACGAATATGATGACAGTTACAATGACGGAATTCCATCAAATCTTTCCACTTTCTCTCTACCCTAATTCACTTAATGTGAATGAATTTGGAGTTTCCGTTTTTTCTGTTCTTCTAACCCATCATTCCTATCTTGTGTGAATAATGTAACATCATCCATGTATCTCTATAAATTTGAGACCCACCATACATAAGCTTTTCACTGCTCACTGCAATCTTTTTCTTCTGATCTTCTTGTTCGTTCTCTTCTACTTTATATCTATATAAACGTGTAAGGATTAAGGGTGGTGATATATGCAGCAGCTGGCTTGCCGATCCTCAAAGATCATATCATATACATAATTGCAATTATTTTTATTTATTCAGTTGGAAAAGTAGATAGCCGAGGCAGAGAGATCTGATCTCTGATAATTAAGAATTTAAGATGGAGCGAGGTGGTGGTGGAGACGAAGACAAGTTCAACAAATATGCTTTGGCTTGTGCTGTGGTTGCTTCCATGGTGTCCATCATATTTGGTTATGGTAAGCATCACTTCAATTCTCTCACTCTTTCTCAACCCTTTGTTGTCTTACTATATTTAGATTCCACTATATTATTCTCTCTCCAACACAAACTAAGCTATATATATAGTGCGTTTATATACTTTCAATAATTTATGCATCTTGCTCTATTTTGATGTCTCTAAGTTTAACTTTGAATTTAATTTTAATATTTTAACATAATAAATTATACTAATATCTAAAAAATAAAACAAAAAGTGGCCAACAACGTGCTGTTAATAATATTTGAAACTATATTTTGATTAGCTTGATAAATTATAGTAAATAAATTCAGTAGTACAAAATTTTTTGTATTTTTTGTCAATATACTATTTTCACCAAATACAACTTAAGATTATTCTCACCATTTATTTAGACTTAAATTATAAATATCAAATCATACTCTTCAACTTTATCTATACTTATCACAATAAAAATGATCTTTTAACTATTTTCTACTTTTTATTTTATTTACTTTTTCTTAAATTTTAATTTTATTATCTATTTTGTATTTTTTTTAAGTAAAACATTATATCAGTTAACTAAAGACAAATATTAAGATTATTATTATTATCAATAGAAGAAATAAATAATAAATCCATTAATATGTGAATATAAACTAGAATAAAAATGTTATGTGCATGCAAAGAAAATAGTCACTAAATTATACAGTATGAATTTATATATAAATATATTATTTAATTTATTTTTAAAGTATATTTTATATGTTAATAATTTAACTTGACAATTAATGATTTGTGTAGAAATATATACTAGTTTGTAGTTTATTTTTAATATTCTTGTGTGTGGAAATTACATTTCAATATTAATTTGCTAATAAACGCATGCATTGCATGAACTGAATTCAGATACGGGTGTTATGAGTGGAGCCATGATTTTCATCAAAGAAGAACTCGGAATCAGCGACACACAACAAGAAGTGCTCGCTGGAATCCTCAACATATGCGCACTGTTTGGCTCCTTAGCCGCCGGAAGAATCTCCGATTACGTTGGTCGACGCTATACAATCTCCATGGCCTCCATCCTCTTCATGCTTGGTGCAATCCTCATGGGCTACGGCCCAAACTACGCAATTTTAATGACTGGAAGGTGCGTCGCCGGCGTTGGCGTCGGTTTCGCACTCATGATAGCCCCCGTTTACTCTGCAGAAATCTCCTCCGCCAAATCCCGCGGCCTTCTAACCTCCCTCCCCGAACTTTGCATCGGTATCGGAATCTTACTTGGCTACATACTAAACTACGTATTCGGAAAATTCTTGCCATTGAAGCTTGGTTGGAGATTGATGCTTGGTGTAGCCGCAATTCCTTCACTCGCCTTAGCTATAGGGATTCTCTTCATGCCAGAATCCCCAAGGTGGCTTGTGATTCGTGGCCATCTACCAAAGGCAAAGAAAGTTCTGCTGCAAATTTCGAACACCAAACAAGAAGCAGAGAATCGGTTCAATGATATAAAGCTCGCAGCAGGTATTGGTGATGAAAATAACTCTTTAGCAGCTAAGGAAAACCAAAATGGCAAAAGCGTTTGGAAAGAGTTGTTGTTGCATCCTTCTCCTCCGGTTCGGTGGATGCTCATGACGGCGATTGGGATTCACTTCTTCGAACACGCCACTGGGATCGAGGCGGTTATGTTATACAGTCCAAGAATCTTCAGGAAAGCCGGTGTTACGAGCAAGGAGCATCTTCTACTAACGACGATCGGGGTTGGACTCACGAAGATTACTTTCTTGGTGATAGCGTCGTTCTTGCTTGACAGAGTTGGGAGGAGGAAGCTCTTGCTGGTAAGCCTTGGCGGCATGGTTTGTGCGCTTGCGGTGTTAGGGTTCAGCTTAACAATGGTGGAGGGGTCCCCCGAGAAGAAGCTCGCGTGGGGTTTGACACTAAGCATAGTTGCTACTTACACCTTTGTTGCGTTCTTTAACATTGGGCTTGGGCCTGTGACGTGGGTCTATAGCTCAGAGATATTTCCCTTGAGACTGAGGGCTCAAGGGGCCAGTATTGGTGTTGCGGTGAATAGAGTGATGAATGCTACGGTTTCTATGAGCTTTATTTCGATCTACAAGGCCATTACTATAGGGGGAGCGTTTTTCATGTTTTCTGGAATATCTATAGTGGCTTGGTTGTTCTTCTATTTCTTCATGCCTGAGACCAAGGGTAAGGCCTTGGAAGAAATGGAGATGGTTTTCACCAGAAAAAGTCATAGAGATGTTGCTGCTGCTGAAACTCATAATAATACGAGATAGTACGTATGATATATATGTTTGTGTTTGTAGATATACGGTATTATTATTACTACTACTTCTACAAAACAAATATATATAAAAATGGGACATCAATTTTGATGTTCAAATTACAAATTTTATCAGGTTATACATGTACTGCTTGTTGACAATTTAAACTTGATTTCACTTTGAAATCCTGGTTGTGATTGAATCTCTATGTATATTACAATGGATTTAAGATGCTTAATCTAGATTTGAAGCTTTTACTAATATAAGGATGGAGTGGAGTTATGGATAGATAGAAAGGAATGAAAAGTGGGATGAAATAAAATATCCTACATGCCTTACCTTTTTTCTTGGACAGCCTTCTTTCATATTTATTGTGTTAACTTTTTTCCTTCAAGAACCAGTTAAGAATATACATAAAAAGCGCTACTAACTGGTTTGAATATCATAGTCAATGAAAATATTAAGACTTAATATTTTAGTATAAACTAGTTGTATTGATGTCACAATATTAATCTACGGTATCAAACTCAAAACCCGCATGTCATTATAGCTTAATTCGTTCAACTTCTTCTTAATTTCTTGAATGTTGTAGCTATAATTTAACACCTCCATTAATACACTAATTTTATTCTTATATTTGATAATATCTTACTCCTCCTTATTAAAATTACTATCATACTCAAAACACAATTCATCACATTCGATAACATTCGATAGGCTCTTTTAAAAATTTATTGTCATCAATGTTTATGTTTATAATAAAATTCTATTTGAAAAATAAATCATAAAAAATAGTATTTAATTAAGATACTAAAAAACTTTAAAAAATAACTTAAAAAAATAAATAAATTATAAATTAAGTAATTATAATTCGTCTGATTCAAAAACTCCCATTAAAAAATCCGTAAAAAGTTAATAAATTAAGCAATTATAATCCGTCACATACTTCTTAATCAAATTTTCTGTTACAATTGATGAAGCGGCCAAAATAATTAATTAAGATAGTTACAAAGTTTACAACAAATATGTAAAAAAAAAAACTAAAACAAATATATTTTGAATAATAAATTATAATTAAAAGTTTATTTTTACATGTTAGTCTCATGTACTTTGTTCTTGGTGATTTTGAGATCTAATACTTATATGCAAATTTCAACAAAAATTGTTTTTGTGGTCTCTCAAATTAAACCATTTTATCCCAACAAACTAATTACCAAATTTTTAAGAGTTTAGATAAAAAAATACTAACAACTATTTAAATGATCTATAATCACTTGTTGTGCCAGAAACTAAATATAAAATTGTAAAAAAATAACTATTCTACAAGATTCTTTAATTCAAATAAAATCAGATATGAAGATACAAATTAAATAAGAGGGTTATTTATTTCAATCTGTATAGATATATAGCTCAAAACATTGTATTCATGACAACAAGTTTAATCCATAAATTAAATGTGATGACAATACTAATAATTGATTTGGTAATTATCCAGAAAGAGTCAACAAAATACAATTGATAATTTGAACAGATATACAACTAATACAAGTCCAGATAATAACTAAAATAAGTACAGAAAATAATTTGAAGAATAAAAACCTAACCTAATGTTATCGTTGGCTCTGTGCCCTTGACTCAAGAGGGAGAAATAGACTGCTACCACTATGGCGAGATAGGATGGCGCTGTTGGAGGAGCTAGATGCGGATGGCGCGAACAGGGGTCACGTGTGGATGTGAGAGATGATGATGGAGACGCGACGATGCTGATGGATCGGAGGAGGCAGACACAGGGGCCACGGAGGCTCAGGACGTGAGAAACAGTAGCGAGACACAACGGTGGTGTTGGAGGCAGAAATAGAGATGATGGAGTTGAGGTCACGGAAGCTAAAGATGAGATAAATGGTGATAGAAATAGAGAAAGGAGCGAAAGATAGAAGGGATGTGACAATGTTGGTGAGCAGTGGTGAACGGCAGTAGTGGGAGAGCTGCCAATGATCAAGATTCAAATCTGAAGGTAAAATGTTTCTCTGAGTTGAAGGGTCGTTATTCTTTAGTGTTTAGGGGTTAAGGAGGAATGAAAAAAATAAGAGAAAAGAAATTTTTTTATTTTGTATTAATTTTAATAAAATATAATATTTAACCATGATTAATCATATATGGTTAATATATATACGTATTCGTATTTTGTACACAAATAATATTTAATATACTTTTAAAATACATTAAATTTTAATTTTTTTAAATTATTTAATTATTAGTTGACTGAAATTAATGATGGCACGTGTCTATATTATATTAAATTTCTGTTTCAGATTTTTTATATTTAATTATTAATATATTATAATTTAAATACATATCTAAAAATAAAATTTTTCAAAATTTAAAATTTTGATTTTAAAATTATAAAATAAACCTTAAACCATCTAATTATTAACTAAACCCGTACAAAACATTCAAAAGAAGCAGAAAAGTCACGTTTGCCCCACATCGAAACCCAGAGGTGCACATGGAAAACTTTAAAGGCGCACATCGAGAAGTCATTCTCCGCCGTTGTTCATCAGCGCCACCTTCCTCTTCCGCGCTCATCCTTGACGCTACCTTCCTCCTTCTCGGTGCTCATTCACAACACCACATTCCTCTTCGTTAACACTCATCTTTGTCACTGCCTCCTTCCTCCTCCTCGTCGTCTCCCTCATCGTCGCCATTTGTCCGCATCAACGTCGCCACGCCGAAAACTTACCTAAGGTTTGGATGGGTCTCTGACACCATTACTTTATTTTATTATTCTGTATAAGTTTTTTTATTGTTTTGAAATAAAAAATCGAATAAGATGGCCTGAAGAGATTTTCATATATATTGCAATGTTAAATTATTTTTGCATGTACAATTTCTGTATTTTAGAAGTGTTTCAAAAATATTTTTTGTATAACTTCATAATTTTAAATGTGTTACAATTATTTTTTAATGTTTAAATTTAAATTTTAGATTTATGATTTTAGATGTGTTTCAAAAATATTTTCTGTATAACTTCATAATTTTAGATGTGTTACAATTATTTTTTAATATTTAAATTTAAATTTTAGATTTATGATTTTGAATGTGTTTTAAAAATATTTTTTGTATAACTTAAAATTTTAGATGTGTTACAATTAAAAAAAACTACAATTGAAAATATTTTAGTTTGTGTATATAATTATATTCGCCCATTCATTACTAAAAAATCATAAAATAGATCCTGCATTTTATCAAAGGTAAAATAAGTAAGGGATTAATTTTGACTTTGAAATTTTTTTTCTGCATATACAAATTGGAATATTGTAGCAGAATAGAAGAAAGAAAAAAACTGTGTTACAGAGAGAAGAAACATAAAAGAAGGAACTAATAACTAAGTAACTAACTATGAAGTGAGTAGAAAGTTAAAAAAAAATTTAGTTTTTAAAAAATTTAAATTAATTTTAATTATAAATATGTATCCTACAAAATAGGAATATGTTTTAATTAAAAGATAATTAAATAATATTAAGGTGATTGCTACGGTAGGATGATAAATTCATACATACCGATATATTTAAAATACGGACAGGTAATAACAAGTCACGCGAAATTTATTTTCCACATCAGCATTTAAATTTTTTTAAATATATATTATATCACCACTTTTACTAATACACCCCTTTAATTAAATTAAAATAAAAATATATTTTTTATTTAATTTTATAAAAAGTCTTAAACATTCTTCCTTTATTTGATTAGATAAAAATACCCTTTTAAATTAATCAAATTTTTTAATTCAATTAATCCTAATTTTATAGTTTCAAATAATTAAAACAACAAAACAAAAACATATTAAAAAAATAAAAATTCAAAATTGTTCTTCATCTGTGTTAAACATATTAAAAAAACAAAAAACTAAAATTGTTCTTCATCTGGGTTCAGAAACCCTTTCGTTCACGCCTCTAAAGGTTTCAGTATTCTTCATCTTCTTCTCTCCTCTTCCTATCCTCTCTCTGTCTCTTAACCATTTCCAGAAATCTCCTTCTCTGGAATCCGTCCATCGAAAAGTTCAAAAACTTGCCGTCGTTGGAAGATCAACGCTTCTCCGTCGTTACCTCGGGGTTCGACTCTAGGGTTCATACTTTGGGATCTGATTCGTGGAGAAGGATTCAACACTTTCCTCTCAGCAGCATTGTGTGTTGTCCTAGAATATTCATGAGCGGCATGCTTAATTGGTTGGATAAGAATCAGTTCATTGTTTCTCTCGATTTGGCATTGGAGTCATATCGATGAATTTCGCTTCCTGATTTCGAAGGTAACAATAGTGATGAGTTTAAATTGATATTAGAGGTCTTCAATAATAGTACTGTTTTAACTCTTTTCTAGTAGTCAATAGCAGAAATAGGTATTTGGTTTAAATATGCATGTAATGTTACAAAGAATTTGATCATTGTTACTTATCTAGCTTAAATATGTATTATTTTTACCTTCTTGACTAAACAGATTTTTGTCTCTCTTAATGACTTTTAGTTTATCACTGTAAAATTGATGAGCAAAC